>NW_012112776.1:0-1201 GCF_000951035.1 Colobus angolensis palliatus | reverse complement strand
TTTCTTTCTTTCTTTCTTTCTTTCTTTCCTTTCTTTCTCTTTTCCTTCCTTCCTTCCTTCTTTCCTTCCTTCCTTCCTTCCTTCCTTCTTTCCTTCCTTCCTTCCTCTCTCCCTCCCTCCCTCCCTCCCTCTCTCTCTCTCTCTCTCTTTCTTTTTTGATGGAGTCTTACCGTCTCCCAGGCTGGAGTGCAGTGGCGCGATCTCGGCTCACTGCAACCTCTGCCCACCAGGTTCAAGAGATTCTCATGCCTCAGCCTCCCGAGTAGCTGGAATAACAGATGTGAGCCACCATGCCCAGTTAATTTTTGCACCGGGGTTTCACCATATTGGCCAGGCTGGCTTCAAACTCCCGATCGCAGGTGATCCACCTGCCTCAGCCTCCAAAAGTGCTGGGATTACAGGCGTGAGTCACTGCGCACAGCCTATTCATTCATTTTTTAGACAGGATCTCGCTTTGTCCCCTAGGCTGGAGTACAGTGGCACAATCATGGTTCACTGCAGCCTCCACCTCCTAGGCTCTAGCAATCTTCTTATCCCAGCCTCTTGAGTAGCTGAGACTGCAGATGCATACCACCACACCCAGCCAATTTTTAAAAACTTTTTACAGTGATGGAGTCTCGCTGTGTTACTCAGGCTGGTCTCAAACTCCTGAGCTCTATCCATCAGGAGCTCTCCCCCATCGGCCTCTCAAAGCCCTTGGGATTACAAGTGTGAGTCACCACACCCAGCCCTCCTCAGCCTTTCTGCTCCTCACTGCCCTGTAGGAGAGTCCACTGGGTCCTCAGTGCCCAGCTGAGCTTGTGCAGGAAGCCCCAACTCTGGGTCTCACTGCCTCACCCCTAACTAACTCCTATCATACTTCAGGGCATGGCTCGAATGTCACTTCCCGAAGGACATCGTTCCTGATCACCAGACTGGCGCAAGTGCTCTCCCGTGGCCCATACTCCTTCATCATAGAATTTATCCCTGCTTATACTTACATATTTGTGTTTGGCTTACTCAGTTTCTGAGCTTTCCCCCTATCATGCACGTACATAAACACACACACAGGCCGGGCGTGGTGGCTCAAGCCTGTAATCCCAGCACTTCAGGAGGCCGAGACGGGCGGATCACGAGGTCAGGAGATCAAGACCATCCTGGCTAACACGGTGAAACCCCGTCTCTACTAAAAAAATACAAAAATCTAGCCGGGCGAGGTGGC
>NW_012112775.1:15803-16276 GCF_000951035.1 Colobus angolensis palliatus | reverse complement strand
TGCTATATATCTTCTACAATAAAACTTTGAGTAGGAAATACATAGGATAAATGTATATACACTATGTGACTATCTCAAAATTTTAAGATTATCTTAAACATTATCCCAAAGTGAAGACACCAATTTATCACAAACTGCATAGAAGAACTCTCTCCTCTTGGGCCATTTTAGTCACTACCTTTATCCTCAAATTAAGTATCAACCTGAATTCTAATATCATAGATTAATATTGATTGTTTATATAATTGAATGAAATAATACATATTCATTTCTGTCTTTATTTAGCAGTTGTTTCATTGCACTGGTGTAAAGTATTCAGTTGATTGACAAAGACCACAGATGATCTCTTCCTTTTATGATTAATGGATATTTGTGTGTTTAACATTTTTTGATCCTACTAATAATTATGGTATTAAGATATATGCATATTTTACAAGGTGTACATATTTATTCATTTTTGTTGGATGTATACT
>NW_012112775.1:13735-14721 GCF_000951035.1 Colobus angolensis palliatus | reverse complement strand
CTCCCTCTTATGAGTGAGAACATGTGGTGTTTGGTTTTCTGTTCTGTGTTAGTTTGCTGAGGATAATGGCTTTGAGTTGCATCCATGTCCCTGCAGCAGACATGATCTCATTCCTTTTTATGGCACATAGTATTCCAGAGTGTACATTTATCACATTTAATTTTTTAAAATGTTTTTATTATACTTTAAGTTCTAGATACATGTGCAAAATGTGCAGGTTTGTTACATATGTATTCATGTTCCATGTTGGTGTACTGCAACCATTAACTCATCATTTACATTAGGTATATCTCCTAATGCTATCCCTACTCCCTCCCCCTACCCCACAAAAGGCCCCAGTGTGTGATGTTCCCCTTCCTGTATTCAAGTGTTCTCGTTGTTCAGTTCTCACCTATGAGTGAGAACATACAGTGTTTGGTTTTCTCTTCTTGCAATAGTTTCCTGAGAATGATGGTTTCCAGCTGCATCCATGTCCCTACAAAGGACATGAACTCATCCTTTTTTATGGCTGCATAGGATTCCATGGTGTATATGTGCCACATTTTCTTAATCCAGTCTGTCGTTGATGGACATTTGGGTTGGTTCCAAGTCTTTGGTTTTGTGAATAGTGCCACAGTAAAGATAGACGTTCTTGTGTTTTTAAAGCAGCATGATTTATAACCCTTTCGATATATACCCAGTAATGGGACTGCTGGGTCAAATGGTATTTCTAGTTCTAGATCCTTGAGGAATCACCACACTGTCTTTCACAATGGTTGAACTAGTTTACAGTCCCACCAACAGTGTAAAAGCGTTCCTATTTCTCCACATCCTCTCCAGTACCTGTTGTTTCCTGACTTTTTAATGATTGCCATTCTAACTGGTGTGAGATGGTATCTCAGTGTGATTTTGATTTGCATTTCTCTGATGGTGAGTGATGATGAGCATTTTTTCATGTGTCTGTTGGTCTGTTGGCTGCATAAATGTCTTATTTTGAGAAGTGTCTG
>NW_012112775.1:11592-13685 GCF_000951035.1 Colobus angolensis palliatus | reverse complement strand
CATTTTTTCATGTGTCTGTTGGTCTGTTGGCTGCATAAATGTCTTATTTTGAGAAGTGTCTGTTCATATCCTTCAACCACTTTTTGATGGGGTTGATTTTTTCTTGTAAATTTGCTTGAGATCTTTGTAGTTTCTGGACATTAGCCCTTTGTCAGATGAGTAGATTGCAAACATTTTCTCCCATTCTGTCGGTTGCGTGTTCACTCTGATGATAGTTTCTTTTGCTTTGCAGAAGCTCATTTGTTTAATTAGAGCCCATTTGTCAATTTTGGCTTTTGTTGCCATTGCTTTTGGTGTTTTAGACATGAATTCCTTGCCCGTGCCTATGTCTTGAAAGGGTTTGCTTTTCTTCTAGGGTTTTTATGACTTTAGGTCTAACATTTAAGTCTCTAATCCATCTTGAATTGATTTTCATATAAGGTGTAAGGAAGGGATTCAGTTTCAGCTTTCTACTGATGACTAGCCAGTTTTCCCAGCACCATTTATAAAATAAGGAATCCTTTCCCCATTGCTTGTTTTTGTCAGGTTTGTCAAACATCAGATGGTTGTAGATGTGTGGTATTATTTCTGAGGGCTCTGTTCTGTTCCATTGATCTATATTTCCGTTTTGGTACCAGTACGATGCTGTTTTGGTTACTGTAGCCTTGTAGTATAGTTTGAAGTCAGGTAGTGTGAGACCTCCAGCTTTGCTCCTTTGGCTTAGGACTGTCTTGGCAATGTGGGCTCTTTTTTGGTTCCATATGAACTTTAAAACAGTTTTTTCCAATTCTGTGAAGAAAGTCATTGGTAGCTTAATGGGGATGGCATTGAATCTATGAATTACCTTGAGCAGTATGGCCATTTTCACAATATGGATTCTTCCTATCCATGAGCATGGAATGTCCTTCCATTTGTTTGTGTCCTCCTTTATTTCATTGAGCAGTGGTTTATAGTTCTCTTTGAAGAGGTCAGTCACATCCCTTGTAAGTTGGATTCTTAGGTATTTTGTTTTGTTTTTGAAGAAATTGATGTATCACATTTTCTTTTTCTGGTTTATCATTGATGAGCATTTGAGTTGGTTCTATATCTTAGATATTGTAAATAGTGCTGCAATAGATATACATGTGCATGTGTCTTTATAGTAGAATGATTTATATTCCTTTGGATATATACCAAGCAATGGGATTGGTAGGTCAAATGGTGTTTCTGGCTGTAGATCTTTGAAGAATTACCACACTGTTTTTCATGATGGTTGAACTAACTTACATTTCCACCAACCATGTAAAAGCTTTCGTATTTCTCCCCAGCTTCTCCAGCATCTGTTGTTTTTTGACTTTTTAATAATTTCTATTCTGAATGGCATGAGATTCTATATCATAGTGGTTTTGATTTGTGTTTCTCTAATGATCAGTGATATTGAGCTTTTTTCATAAGTGTGTTGGCTGCATAAATGTCTTTTTTTTTGAGAAGTGTCCGCTTAGATCTTTTGTCCACTTTTTGATGGTGTTGTTTGTTTTTTTCTTGTAAATTTGTTTAAGTTTCTTGTAGATTCTGGATATTGGACATTTGTCAGAGGGATAGATTGTAAAAATGTTCCCCCATTCAGTAGTTCACCTGTTCCCTTTGACGATAGTTTATTTTGCTGTGCAGAAGCTCTTTAGTTTAATGTGATCTCATTTGTCAATTTTGGCTTTTGTTCCAATTGTTTTTGGTGTTTTTATCATGAAATTTTTGCCCATGCCAATGTCCTGAATGATATTGCCTAGGTTTTCTTCTAGGGTTTTTATGGTTTTGGGTTTTACATTTAAGTCTCTAATCCATCTTGAGTCAATTTTTGCATAATGTGTAAGGCAGGGGTCTAGTTTCTGTTTTCTGCATATGACTAGCGGGTTTCCCTAGCACCATTTATTAAATAGGGAATCCTTTCCCCATTTCTTGTTTTGTCAAGTTTGTCAAAGATCAGATGGTTGTAGATGTGTGGCATTATTTCTGAGGGCTCTGTTCTATTCCATTGGCCATTATCTCTGTTTTTGTTCCAGTACTATGCTGGTTTGGTTACTGTAAGGTGTAAGGAAGGGATCCAGTTGCAGTTTTCTTCACATGGCTAGCCAGTT
>NW_012112775.1:9292-10674 GCF_000951035.1 Colobus angolensis palliatus | reverse complement strand
AGAATTATGTCATCTGCAAACAGAGGCAATTTAACTTCCTCTATTCCTGTTTGAATACCCTTTATTTCTTTCTCTTGCCCGATTGCCCTAGTTCACATTTAAATCCACCATCTTATTCTATATATATATATTTTATTTTCTAACTTTTTAAAAAAATTATACTTTAAGTTCTAGGGTACATGTGCACAATGGGCAGGTTTGTTACATATGTATTCATGTGCCATGTTGATGTGCTGCACCCGTTAACTCATCATTTACATTAGGTATATCTCCTAATGCTATCCCTTGCCCCTCCCCCACCCAACGACAAGCCTTAGTGTGTGATGTTCCCCTTCCTGTGTCCAAGTGTTCTCACTGTTCAATTTCCACCTATGAATGAGAACATATGATGTTTGGTTTTCTGTCCTTAACTTGTTTTATGTTTCTTTGCTTTTTAACTGTTTTTGAAGTATTTTAAATCATTTCTCATCTTACTAATTTTTTGGTAAAGTGTTTTTAATGTATTTCCTTAGCTGGTACTACCTCACATCATAATAATGTTTGTAGGACTAGTAGACTCTGAACTGATGGTAGCTGGTCTAGACATAGCATTTTCCAAATTATTTCCTTCGGATTATGGATAAATTAAGTATTACATATTTATTTTATCAATATTAAAACCTTTGTGTTTCAAAAGGCATCTTCTAAAAAGTAAAAAAAGTCTATCTGTCCATAGTGGAAGAAAATGTTTGAAAATCATATATTTGATAAGAGATTGTATCTATAAAATATAAATAATTCTTATGAATCCATAATAAGATACATAGAAAAATGATGAAATGTTCACAAGATTAAAATAGAAATTTATCTAAGGAATATGTGTGAATGACCAGTAATCACATGAAAAGATGGTTAACATCTTCAGCCATAAGGAAATGCAAGTGAATACCATAATGAGAGACCACTTTACACACACTAGAATGGCTGTAATAGAAAGACAGGTGATAACAAGTGTGGAGAGAGTGTGAAGAAATTAGAGCCCTCATATCCAGCTGGTGGTAATGAAAAATGATACAAATACTTTGAAAAACAGTTTAGCAGTTCTTCATAAACAACAATTTCCCATACGCCTCAGCAATTCCACTCCTAGTGTCTCCTCAAAAGAAGTAAAAATATATTTTTACACAGAAAATATGTATAACAGTGTTCATAAGTGCCAAAATTGGAAAGACCTAAAATGTCCATGACCTGATAAATGGGTAATTTTTGTATAAACATATCAAAGAATATTATATAGAATAAAAATGAATGAGTTCTGATACATCCAACAATATAAATAAAACTAAAAATGATTATGCTAAGTGAAATAAGTCATTTAAAAAACACCATAAATTGTATGATTT
>NW_012112775.1:3110-4512 GCF_000951035.1 Colobus angolensis palliatus | reverse complement strand
ATGAGTTATAAAAGCTTTGGTTTTGGGATGACCTAAAAGTGGATGAATTTTAACAAAAATATTAATTGTAAGGCACAGGAATTCAATAAGAAATGTACAATGTAAGGAACTTTAAGCAACAGTGTTCCCTAGGTAACATTCTACCCACAAAACTGCATTGAAATTGTTTTCAAATTTTGGAGGATGAAGCACCTACTTCTGCTGGAAAGGTAAGTGAATGCTACATGAAAAGGTCATGGTGTGTGTGTCTTCACAATGGAAATATAAATTTAAAAGATTGCCAGGTGAACAAAATGAAAAAGCATATTCTTAACTAAAAAATTTAAATGTACAAAAGAGAAAAGAATAAGTTTGGGTACAAAAGAACATGGTCTCTTAAGTGTTATACAAATGTAGTCACATTTATGTATTTAAAAATATTTAAATACTTAAAATATTTAAAATATTTAATTTTTTTTTAAAGGCAGCAGGGTAGTAGGCAATAGGCTGGAGGTAGTGCTGAGGAAGGACCGGTTACACATCATCACGAAATGTGTTATCACTTTATGATAAAGATTGGTGATTTATTCCCATAGAAAATAGAGGCACTGGTAATAGAATAGTGTCTGTTATTTTTCAGTGCCTGTTGAAATAAGCCTGCAGTAGGGGAAAGAACAGACGTAAAGCTGTAGAAATAGGAGACAGACAGAAAATCCAGGATGTTATTTAAAACCTGTGAGAGGTAATTACACCTGAATGAAGAGATTTTTATTCTGACCACAAAGAATGTGACTGTATGTAATAAAATGCCAACTACTATGGTGTATTCTTTTTATACTAAGATTGGAAAATAAATATAAAGTAGATAAATTTGATTTTTTTTTTTTTAGTTTTCTGATAATAAGTGTTAAATATGTTTGTTTTATGTTGAACTATTATCACTCTAATTGACTCTTACTAATATATTCAGTATTTGTTCTCCAGAGTCTTACCAAGAAGGTCATTCTGGGGTAACCACTTGTACAGTCGAGTATTGGAGCCTAAAGTATTTGGCTTCTTGCCATCAAATTTCCATAGAACCTGTTAGGATACGGAGAATATCTTGTTAAATGAATAGAACTCTAAAAATATAACATGTGTCAAAATTCTGAAGAGATTAATAATCAGTTAATCCATATAAAAGATGAAAAAATAAGAAGTGATGTCAAGTAATGAGAACTACTAAAATTCTGAGGTAAGTTGAATAACCACATTTAATGTCTTTACTTTTATAATCAAATTGGTATATAAAGAAATAATGGCGTTTCCAACATAGTAGCTAGACACATGAGATTGTGAAAGGAAAATAAAATAAACCTTGGCGTTCCCAAATCTATGCTAAAGGATAAAGTTAAGCTGCTCAGGGCAAACCTACCTCCCATTC
>NW_012112775.1:0-351 GCF_000951035.1 Colobus angolensis palliatus | reverse complement strand
CCACAGACAATTGTTGTCTCACTTTGGTCCTCTTTAGAAGGTGGTTTTATAATCAGCTATAAAATTCTAACAGGTGCTCTTGAATAAAAGTTTTTGTAATTTTGGAGATGTGACATTAGAATAGAAGAAAAACTTTCAGGACTCATGGAGAACTAAAATATTCATGAATATCAAGCAGAACAGGAATTAACTACATGGACTGAACTAATAGAAAACTAAAGTAATCTTTTTGACTTTGCTTAAAACATTGCTGATGTTTTTATTTTTATTTTTTTTTAGAGTCAACAAGGAATCCTTTTTGAGCTATTAACAGCTTTTAGCAATTTAATATACTCCTATGAACAAAATTTA
>NW_012112774.1:0-1126 GCF_000951035.1 Colobus angolensis palliatus | reverse complement strand
TTTTTTGAGACAGAGTCTCTGTCACCAGGCTGGAGTGCAGTGGCGTGGTCTCGGCTCACTGCAACCTCCGTCTCCTAGGTTCAAGCGATTCTGCTGCCCCAGCCTCACGAGTAGCTGGGACTGCAGGCCCGTGCCACCATGCCCAACTAATTTTTGTATTTTTAGTAGAGACAGGGTTTCACCATGTTAGCCAGGATGGTCTCGGATCTCTTGACCTCGTGATCCACCCGCCTCAGCCTCCCAAAGTGCTGGGAATACAGGCATGAGCCACCATGCCCAGTCGGAACTGCATCTTTAACATTCTGAATGAATGCCCTCAACCAATCAGCCCAGATTTCTATATCTGGCAAAAATAGCCTTCAAAAATGAGAATAAAATAAAGGTACTTTCAGATAAACAAAAGTTGAAAAATTCACTGCAAGAAGACTTGCACTTCAAGAATGCTAAAGGAAGTTCTTCAGGCTGAAGGAAATGATAAAGTAGAAATTTTAATCTACAGGAAGGATTCAAATGTGTGTCCTTTATAACAGGGATCTGAAAAACTTTGTCTTAAAGGGCCACACAGTAAGTGTTTCAGGCTTGTGGGCCTTACTCAATTCTGCTGTTCTAGCAGAAAAGCAGCCATAGGCAATATATAAACAAATGAGTATGTCTATGTTTCAGTAAAATTTTATTTATTAAAACAAATGGCGGCCGGGCGCGGTGGCTCAAGCCTGTAATCCCAGCACTTTGGGAGGCCAAGACGGGCGGATCACAAGGTCAGGAGATTGAGACCATCCTGACTAACACGGTGAAACCCCGTCTCTACTAAAAAAAAAAATACAAAAACAAAAAAATCAGCCGGGCGAGGTGGCGGGCGCCTGTAGTTCCAGCAACTTGGGAGGCTGAGGCAGGAGAATGGCTAAACCCGGGAGGCGGAGCTTGCAGTGAGCTGAGATGCGGCCACTGCGCTCCAGCCTGGGCGGCAGAGCGAGACTCCGTCTCAAAAAAAAAAACAAATGGCAACCTGGTAGTTTGCCAATGTGTTTTAAAAGATATCTAGGCCGGGCGCGGTGGCTCAAGCCTGTAATCCCAGCACTTTGGGAGGCCGAGGCGGGCGGATCACAAGGTCAGGAGATCGAGACCA
>NW_012112773.1:0-1444 GCF_000951035.1 Colobus angolensis palliatus | reverse complement strand
TCACCCAGACTGGAGTGTAGTGGCCCGATCTCAGCTCACTGCAATCTCTGCCTCCCGGCTCAAGCGATTCTCCTGCCTCAGCCTCCCAAGTAGCTGGGATTATAGGTACCTGCCACCATGCCCAGCTAATTTTTGTATTTTTAGTAGAGGCGGGGTTTCACCATGGCCAAGCTGGTCTCGAACTCCTGACCTCAGGTAACCCACCGACCTCGGCCTCCTAAAGTGCTAGGATCACTGGTGTGAGCCACTGTGCCCAGCTGAATCATTACATTTTTCATTCTACATTTTTTAAGACTTTCCTTTTCTTTATAACATAAACTCTACTGCATTTACACAGATGTGTGGTAAGTGGAACGGGAAGCTGCCGGCTGAATAGCAGTTAAAATATAAAACATTTTTCAGGATTTTTAGTTAAGCCAAACTCTACATGAGCTGATCGAGCAACTAATGAAGTCGTAATTTCACAGGACTCTACCTTGATGGAGCCACACATTAAATGCTCTATTCCATCCAAGGCATCATATTTTAAATGTAATATTGAAAATGACCAGGGCGAGGACACCAGGATGGTAATATATCTGAAAAATCTGCCCTGCGAGAACACGGGTAAAGAAGTGGACACATCTGACATCATGGGACAAGAACGTCATAGCTATCTTCAAACATTTGCAGGGCTGTCAGCAAAGCAAGTGTAAGATTTCATCAGGGCACCTCCAGAAGGCCAAATAGAGTCTAATCATTAGAAATTCCAGAGAGGCAGATTTGACTTAGTATCATTTTTGTGAGAGTGATTTAAAATACTATGTCTAGTTGTGAAAAAAATGTTTCACTAAAAATATATTCAGTCTGATAATTGGAAAAACAATTATAAGGATGCTAAGTAAAAGATAATGAGCCCTGAACATTTCTGAAATGTTCAGAAACTTCATTTCTCTTTAATATAAATCTTTAGCCAAGAATCCCCCACCTTGTATCTGTATACAAGGTAGATTGTATACAGAATAGTATGTATACATATGTGTCTGAGTGTGTGTGTATGTGTAAACATGCACATCCATAAGCACATATACGTAGAGACAATTGTATATTGGGGAAAGGAATCCAGACTGGCCAACAGATTCTGAATGGACCCTATTGGCCATAAATGAGGTTAAAAACTTTAGTATCTCTCCAGCTAGGATGATGCCAAGACGCTACAGTAGGAATGTTCTTTTAAAAGACAGTTTGGGGCCGGGCGCGGTGGCTCACGCCTGTAATCCCAGCACTTTGGGAGGTCGAGGCGGGCAGATCACGAGGTCAGGACATCAAGACCATCCTGGCTAACACGGTGAAACCCCGTCTCTACCAAAAATACAAAAAATTAGCTGGGCGTGGTAGCCGGCACCTGTAGTCCCAGCTACTCGGGAGGCTGAGGCAGGAGAATGGCATGAACCCGGGAGGCGGA
>NW_012112772.1:0-1776 GCF_000951035.1 Colobus angolensis palliatus | reverse complement strand
GCGCCCAGCCTACAGGCTGGTCTTAAACTCCTGGGCTCAAGTGATCCTCCTGCCTCAGCCTCCCAAAGGGCTGGAATTAGCCAGTGTGCCTTGTGTCAGGCATGAGCCACTGTGCCCTGCCATAATTTTTATTTTTATTTTTTTTAGAGACAGCATTTCACTCTCAGCCAGGCTCGAGTGCAGTGGCACGATCACAGCTCACTGTAGCCTTGAACTCCCTGAGCTCAGGTGATCCTCCCACCTTAACCTCCCAGGTACCTAGGACTACGGGTGTACGCCATCACACCCAACTAATTTTTGTATTTTTTTTTTTTTTTTGTAGAGATGGAGTTTCACCGTATTGCCCAGGCTAGTCCATAATTATTTTCATGGTTCTTATGTTATTGAATTGCCTTTAATTTTATTTTGCAAGATTCTTTTATAAGATCTAAAAGTATTCTTGCTTTTTAGCTACGTTTTAAGGAGACTGTCTGGCCAGAGGGTGCCCTTTCAGATGTGTTTTTAATTTGTTTAATATTTAGAATTTTTTTTTAATGAATGTTGCTGGACACAGTGGTTCTGACTGTAATCCCAGCTACTCAGGAGGCAGAGACTGGAGGATTGCTTGAGGCCCAGAGTTCAAGACCAGCCTTGGCAACATAGTGACACCCTATCTCTTAAAAAAAGGAAATTTTGAAAAGTGAATGTTACTCATGCATGTAGTTTAAAATGTCAAATAGTTCTAAAGGACTTGTTACAGAAAAACAGTGGTCTTTCCCCCTGTCCTTATGCATATTTCTCACTGCCTAGAGATGGCTATCGTCAACCATTTTAGTTAATCTCTTTGGTATAACCATGTTATTATTATTATTATTATTATTTTTTTTTTTTTTTTTGAGACAGAGTCTTGCTCTGTCTCCCAGGCTAGAGTGCAGTGCCATGATCTTGGCTCACTGCAACCTCCGCCTCCCAGATTCAAGTGATTCTCCTGCCTCAGCCTCCCTAGTAGCTGGGTCTACAGGCGCATGCTGCCACACCCGGTTAATTTTTTTGTATATGTTAGTAGAGACGGGGTTTCACCGTGTTAGCCAGGATGGTCTCGATCTCCTGTGACCTCGTGATCCGCCCGCCTCAGCCTCCCAGAGTGCTGGGATTACAGGCGTGACAGTTTCTATATTTTCTATTGAACTCCTTAAAATGCTTGGTACACACAGATTTCAAAGATGTTTAAGAGATGCTTGAGCTTTCTTTCTGAATGAATTTTTAAAAGCTAAGCTCACAGCTGTAGCTCTAATTATTATCTGAGCCAGCTGCACCACTGACCTCTTTGTGGACTGATGAGTGGTGGATTTATGTAGGGCTTTGTCATAGATATGTTCCTACCTTTAAAAATATAGCAAGTGAAGTCATCTACATGAATTCTAAAAATACGATAATTTTTTTTTTTTTTTGAGACAGAGTCTTGCTCTGTCTCCCAGGCTAGAGTGCAGTGGCGTGATCTTGGCTCACTGCAACCTCCACCTCCCAGATTCAAGCAATTCTCCTGCCTCAGCCTCCCCAGTAGCTGGGACTACAGGCGCCCGCCACCACGCCCAGCTAATTTTTTTGTATTTTTTTTAGTAGAGACGGAGTTTCACTGTGTTAGCCAGGATGGTCTCGATCTCCTGACCTCGTGATCCACCCGCCTCGGCCTCCCAAAATGCTGGGATTACAGGTGAGCCACCATGCCTGGCCAACCCAGAGAGTTTTAAAGCAGGTGTTTTTTAGGTGGAGAAAGTTGCTTTCTTGCTCTTATGT
>NW_012112771.1:0-1056 GCF_000951035.1 Colobus angolensis palliatus | reverse complement strand
ATTTGGGAGCAGAAAACCTAGATTCCAGCTCTAGTTTGTCATGACCCTGAGCAAATCATCTACAAACCAAGAGCCCTCACCCCATGCAGAAATGTTTTTGTTTTTGCTCTTTTGAGACAGAGTCTTGCTCTATCACCCAGGCTGGAGTGAGTGGTGCAATCTCAGCTCACTGCAAGCTCTGCCTCTCAGGTTCAAGGGATTCTCCTGCCTCAGCCTCCTGAATAGCTGGGATTACAGGGGTGTGCCATCGCACCTGGCTAATTTTTGTATTTTTAGTAGAGATGGGGTTTCACCGTGTTGGCGAGGCTGGTCTCAAACTCTTGGCCTCCCAAAGTGATCCACCCGCCTTGGCCTCCCAAAGTGCTGGAGGCCCAAAGTGTGAGCCACTGCACCTGGTCCTCCCTTAGAAATGTAGATTAAATCTACTTATCAGAAGGGTCTATGCGAATTGGCATAGGTTTCCAGAGACCACCCTTCACCTTTTCCTACCTAGGATGGAGTTCAAGAGCATAAAGAATTGACAAGCTAAGGGGTCTGAACTTCTAGAACTAAGCCCCAAGGAAAACTAAAACCAAGCCGGGAGGACTGATGCTATTCTGTAGGCTGAGCTTGTTGCTTTGGACGCTGTCCTCAAGCTTGTCTTGTATATGTGTGTTGCCTTAGCTAGATTTAAGCTTCAGAATGGGTCGGGCACGGTGGCTCACGCCTGTAATCCCAGCACTTTGGGAGACTGAGGCATGCAGATCACGAGGTCAGGAGATCGAGACCATCCTGGCTAACATAGTGAAACCCTGTCTCTACTAAAATTACAAAAAATTAGCCAGATGTGCTGGCGGGTGCCTGTAGTCCCAGCTACTCGGGAGGCTGAGGCAGAAGAATGACGTGAACCCGGGAGGCGGAGTTTGCAGTGAGCCGAGATCACGCCACTGCACTCCAGCCTGGGTGACAGAGCAAGACTCCGTCTCAAAAAAAATAAAATACGGTGATAAGGCCCATTTTCTGACACCATCTGTTTAATTTTAACCCCAGGAAATTCTGAAACAGCCACACCTACAA
>NW_012112770.1:0-2156 GCF_000951035.1 Colobus angolensis palliatus | reverse complement strand
CCCTGAGGTTCATGAGTGTTTTCTCAGTGGAAAGACCTTCTCACTAAAATTGAATTGACTTTACTGTGTATGCAACTGCAATAAAGGTTACTTGGTTTCTAAGACCAAACTAACACAGCAGTTAGAAATGAGAAGTGGCAAATACCAATCAACAATGACAAGTGACATCTGGCAACAAAGGAGAAATTTCAAGAAATATATTACACAAAAATGCAATATCTACCACACACACAAACACAATTAGTAGTCAAAAGTCATATGTGGGCAGGCACCGTTATACCAGCGATTATCACTATATGTCATTGAGAAATGACTAAGTTATATTCAAAATATTCTTTTTATGAGTTTATAACATATTACAGAAAAACGTTACGTCATTGAGAAAAGGCTAACTTAGGGCCAGACATGGCAGCTCACTCCTGTAATCCTAGCACTTTGGGAGGCCAAGGCAGGTGGATCACGTAAGGTCAGAAGTTCAAGACCAGCCTGGCCAACATGGCAAAACCCCATCTCTACTAACAATACAAAAATTAGCTGAGCGTGGTGGCAGATGTCTATAATCTCAGCTACTCGGGAAGCTAAGACAGTAGAGTCACATGAACCCAGGAGGCGGAGGTTGCAGTGAGCCGAGATCACACCATCACACTCTAGTCTAGGTGACAAAGCGAGACCCTGTCTCAAAAAGGAAGGAAGGAAAGGAGGGAGGGAGGGAGGGAGGAAAGGAAGGAAGGGAAGGGAAGGAAGGGAAGGAAGAAAGGAAAGGAAGGAAGAAAGAAAGGAAGAAAGAAAGAAAAGCCTAACTTGAAGAAAAATAAAAGTGGATGTATATGCAGTGTAGTGGACATGTTGGCAAATTAGGCTACTCCCTCCATCCCTGCTGGGAAGGAAATGGACCATGAGCCCATCCTGTCTGGGCATTTGTGTTTGCACCATGGGATGTGTGAGTAGGCTAACCACGTTATCGTCACATCTCTTGGAGCAGGCCTGTAGGCACTGAGAGAAGATGAAGCAATTCTTCAAGAGAAGCCAAGATTTCAGCCTGAGGCCTGAGTCCTAAATGGTTTTGAAGGTCCAACCCCACTCTCTCAGAGAACCCCCAGGGAATTTCAGTCTTGGAGTCCCCTAGTGTCTTTCCAGTCACTTTCCTTTATTTATTTATTTAGGCCCAACTCAGTTGCAGTGAATTTCTCTTCCTTGTGACCAAACAATTCATCACAAAGACAAATGGGCAGAATCTCAGTCATTTGAAAAACAATCGAGCTATCGAAAAGGATCAATTCTCTAATGGTTCTAGATGGCTATCAAGTTTTGCGGTTTGTGTGGTTTACCAAAGTGCTTTTTGTTCAATATGTGTATTTCAAGAAACACTCCAAGTTTTGATTAAGAGAATATGGTTTCCCACCTCAATAACTAACTTTTCATAAAACAGATGTCTGTAATTTTATTTCAAATATAACCCAATAGTGGAATTTGATCTAAAGGAGTTGAAATAGAGTGTTTTTAAAATAACCTGTTTATAATTGGTTTTAATATATCTCAATACACACCTTTTTGAAGTTGAGAAATTAAATCATCATAGGAACTACAGATTTCAAAGAAAGCCCCTATCTCTTATATTAAGCCCCAAAAATCTATATTTTTAGAAAAAAATAAATCATATTAGCATTGTAGATAATAGGATTTATTCCTGGAAAATGTTATTAGTAAGGTTAGAATTTCAGGATTTTGAAGTGTGGTGATTTTTATCAGTTAGTGTCAAGCTAGGAATATGGTGGTCACCTCAGGTAATTCAATAGAGGGAAATTAACATGGAGCACAAGTAACGACCATGTTGGAAGATGTGAACAGGCAAACGAGGAACAGAGGTAAGCCAGAGATTCACATCAGCAGTTGGGACTACACTGCCTACAGCACACAGACCTAGAGAGACCAAGAAAGAGGTTAGCGCTGCCAGGTGGGAACTAGAATCATAAAGGAGATTTAACTACAGCTAAAGGTGCCGTGTGAAGTGAAGAGAAACAGGAATGGATGTGATTTGGCTGTGTCCCCACCCAAATCTCATCTTGCATTGTAGTTCTCATAATCCCCACGTGTCATGGGAGGGACCTGGTGGGAGGTAATTGAATCATGCGGGTGGGTTTTTCATATGCTGTTCT
>NW_012112769.1:0-2405 GCF_000951035.1 Colobus angolensis palliatus | reverse complement strand
GCCACTGCACTCCAGCCTGGGCGACAGAGCAAGACTCCGTCTCAAAAAAAAGAAAAAAAAAAAAAAAGAAAGCACTATTCTATTCTACCACTTCCAATGGTATGGTCCTCAGTCAACCACACTCATTTTACCCCACAAGGTAAGCAGTTTGCTTGGGTTTCTAAGACTGCATAGCTTGGCCTTTATTAAAACTTCTCAAATAATAAGTTTCAACTAATTGGTATTCCAGTCTCTTCTAAATCTGGTCCGAATAGCTCATCCCAACGTTTCCACTCCTCGTTACTGTGAACTTTGTTGCCCTATTCTGCACACAGACCTTGCACATTCTTGACTCTGGGCCCTGCTTCCTCTCAGTTTCTCTGGAAAGCTCTCCCTCTTTCTCACCCAAGTTCCACCCTTCCTTCATGCCTTAGCTCCAATTCTACTCACTATGAAAGCTTCTCTGAGTATCTCAGTAATTTCTCTTATCACTTTATTATACTTACAGCTTCAATCTACAAGATGCACCCCTTAATGAAATATTATTTTGTACTGATCTTTTATTGTTGTCACATGTTATTCTTAATTTCCCAATTAGAATGTATTGGAAATGTGGCAATGTAGAATGTAAGGAAAAGGTTCGTATCTTATACCGCTGGAATATCCTCCCCATAAAAATGCATACATCCAAAAGTACTTATTGGTGTAGGTCTGTGCTGGGCATTAGGGATAAGCCTGTAAAAGTCTTTGCAAAGGAACAAGACACAAGGTTATTTTTGCCTCCTTCAATGATATGGCACATAATAGGTACTAAAAATAATTAATTAGATTAAGTTTGGGGATATAGTATATAAAAAGAACCACAGAATTTCAGAACTAGAAGAGATCTCAGACCAGGGATTTTCACTAGGGATGAGGTGCCTCCTCGCGTATTTTAGAAACCTAGGGAGGGTTGGGAGACAGAGGCGGGCGGATCACGAGGTCAGGAGATGGAAACCATCCTGGCTAACATGGTGAAACCCCGTCTCTACTAAAAACACAAAAAATTAGCCGGGCGTGGTGGCGGGCGCCTGTAGTCCCAGCTACTCCGGAGGCTGAGGCAGGAGAATTGCTTGAACCCAGGAGGCAGAGGTTGCAGTGAGCCAAGATCGCGCCACCACAGTCCAGCTTGGGCAACAAGAGTGAAACTCCGTCTTGGGAAAAAAAAAAAAAACAAACCAAAAACAACTTTTTTTCTCTCATACATATTTTTATATACTTTCCTTAAAAAAGCGTTTCTATCTTAAATGTGGTACCAAATGTGCAAAACAGAACATCACCCTTACTTGCTCTGGTGATATGAAGAAAGCATTCAAACTACAGCATAGGCGTCTGTATATAAAGTGGAGCTGGGAAGGGTAATGGTTAAAAGCATGGGCTCTGGAGCCAGGCTAGATGGCTCACATCCTGGTTCTTTTACTTACTAGCTCTGCAATCTTAGCCTCTTTCTGCTTAGGTACTCATCTCTAATATGAAGATGGTATTAGTACCTGCCTCTTAAAATTATGGCAAGGATCTCAGTTTATACATATAAAGAACTTTGAATTGTGACTGATGCATGGTAGACACTCAGTAATCATCAGCTATTGTCGCTGCATTTTACAACTACCTTAGCAGGAAGCCCAGATTAACTGAACTAGACTCTCCAGAGAAGGGGTCTGGGATCTGTATTTTTAACAAGTATTCTAGCTAATTCTTATATTCATGCAACTTTAGAAATGCTGACCCAAATAATATTGCTAAAGATTGAATCAAACAAATTAAGGAGCTCTCCCTCTCTGTAGAAGTCTTTTCTCACCTGCACTGCAAGAAAAGAAAAATCATCCGAGTTTTCACTGTACGCAGTAGCTGTGCCACAGCCTTTGAGACATACAGGAAATCACTGTTGCAAATCCTTTCCTTTCTTTGAAAGCAACAAAATAAGTAACAAATTATCAACAAACACTAAGTTCAATAGGTAAGATAGAAAATCATGTGTTCACAAAGAAGTTTTCTTAATCATCACCCCCTGAAAACAGCTGTTCTATGAATCCCAAATAATAAAAGGAAGGATAGAGGGCATTACTTCTAGGATCCTCTCCCCACCCTTCCCCACAGCCCTCAGCAGTCTCCCAGTAAGTCTGGAGATATATATACAGTTGACATTGCTTGTCACCAACACTTAATCAGTAATCAAATTGTTTCGACACACCACACATTTCACATGCACCATCTTATATTATCTTTATAATAATCCTCTGAGGTGGCCACTATCATTTGCTTCATTCTAGAAACAGAAACTGAAGCTCAAGAGGTCAAGATCCTAGCAGAGGCACAGCCAGAATTTGAACCCAGGCCTATTTGTCTTGAAATTTAGGTGTGTAGGCCGGGCGCGGTGGCTCAAGCCT
>NW_012112768.1:0-2124 GCF_000951035.1 Colobus angolensis palliatus | reverse complement strand
AGAATGGCGTAAACCCGGGAGGCGGAGCTTGCAGTGAGTCGAGATCGCGCCACTGCACTCCAGCCTGGGCGACAGAGCGAGACTCCGTCTTAAAAAAAAAAAAAAAATCAGATTACATGACAAATAATTGCATGTCTCACTATATCAAGGTTTCTCAAAACGAAATGTCACTCTCAGAATCCTCTGGGTTCTTTTTCAAAAAAGGCAGATTCCTAGACTTCCACCTTAAACCTATTTTTAAGTAGCTCTTTCAAGTGATTAGTCCCTAAACCCAGTTTAAAACACACCAAGAAGGCTGGGCGCGGTGGCTCACGCCTGTAATCCCAGCACTTTGGGAGGCAGAGGCAAGCAGATACTTGAGGTCAGGAGTTTTGAGACCAGCCTGGCCAACATGGTGAAACACTGTCTCTACGAAAAATACAAAAATTAGTCGGCGGTGGTGGCGCATGCCTATAGTCCCAGCTACTCAGAAGGCTGAAGCAGGAAAATCGCTTGAACCCAGGAGGCGGAGGTTCCAGTAACCAGGGATCATGCCACTGCACTCCAGCCTAAGCAACAGAGCAAGTTCAGTTTCAAAGAAAATAAAACAAAACAAAAACACCAAGAGAAAAAACTGGGGAAAAGAAATTTCCAGAGGCCGGGGGCGGTGGCTCAAGCCTGTAATCCCAGCACTTTGGGAGGCCGAGAGGGGCGGATCACGAGGTCAGCAGATGGAGACCATCCTGGCTAACACGGTGAAACCCCGTCTCTACTAAAAAATACAAAAAACTAGCCGGGCCCGGGCATGGTGGCAGGTGCCTGTAGTCCCAGCTCCTCGGGAGGCTGAGGCAGGAGAATGGCGTGAACCCGGGAGGCCGAGCTTGCAGTGAGCTGAGATCCGGCCACTGCACTCCAGCCTGGGCGACAGAGCGAGACTCCGCCTCAAAAAAAAAAAAAAAAAAAACTTCCAGAAAGGGAGAAATTTCCTGGAAGGAAGAAACTGCATTACTCATCTTTGTAAATCAAGCTGTGAAGATTTTAATAGCTGTTTAGTGCATTCAGCAACTGTCCATACCTAAACTTGCTTGGGGATGAAGGTAGGGAGAGAAACTAACACCATGGAGGAGTATTCTAAACATTTCACATATTTATCTAATTTAATTATTCCTACCAATTTAAGAGATAGTTGTCCCCTTCTACGGATGAGAAAACTGAGGCTCAGATATTTTGGTTAAATTATGACTGTTCTGTTTAGTTCCAAAACCTGTGTTTTTTCCATAGCCCTAGTCTACATCTGAATTGGGAATTAGATTCCCAATTTTGGGAAAAAGACCTAGATTCAGAAATTCAAAAGCCATCATCCTTTTCACAATTCTTTTGCCTCTGCTCCTCCAGAAGAACATAATTCAGCATGTGGCTAGTGAGGAACACCCTAGAGGTATACTAGTTTATTGATAGTCCCTGAGAGCAAATGAATGACATGATCCATCTTGTCCAATTGCTCTGTAAAAACCTGAACAAATTTCCTTTAGACTGAAAAAAAACACAAAAAACCCAAACTTATGTCAAGGCTATTCAGATCCCTCACATGCACACACGCAGTGTCTTTTTTTTTTCTGAGACTCTCACTCTGTTTCCAAGGCTGGAGTGCAGTGGTGCAATGTTAGCTCACTGCAACCCCTGCCTCCCAGGTTCAAGTGATTCTCCTGCCTCAGCCTCCCGAGTAGCTGGGATTACAGGCGCGTACCACCATGCCCGGCTAATTTTTGTATTTTAGTAGAGATGAGGTTTCATCACATCGGCCAGGCTGATCTCAAACAAACTCCTGACCTCAGGTGATCCTCTGCCCACCTCGACCTCCCAAAGTGCTGGGATTACAGGTGTGAGCCACTGTGCCCAGCATTTTTTTTTTTCTAAGATGCAGTCTTGTCCTGTTTCCCAGGCTGGAGTGCAGTGGCACGATTTTGGCTCACTGCAACCTCTGCCTCTCAGATTCAAGCAATTCTTTCTGCCTCAGCGTCCTTTGTAGCTGGGACTACAGACATGTGCCACCATGCCTGGCTAATTTTTGTATTTTTAGTAGAGACGGGGTTTCACCATGTTGGCCAGGCTGATCTTGAACTCCTGACCTGAGGTGATCTGCCC
>NW_012112767.1:0-1640 GCF_000951035.1 Colobus angolensis palliatus | reverse complement strand
CGCCCGTCTCGGCCTCCCAAAGTGCTGGGATTACAGGCTTGAGCCACCGCGCCCGGCCTAATTTTTGTAATTGTAGTAAAGACAAGGTTTCACCATGTTGGCCGGGCTGGTCTTTAACTCCTGACCTCAAGAGATTTGCCTGCTTCAGCCTCCCAGAGTGCTGGGATTACAGGCGTGAGCCACAATGCCCAGTCAAAATGTTTTCCAAGGAAGGGGTCTATGCTAAACATTGGCCTGTTGGTGGCAAGCACCCTGTCTTGCGTCAGGGGACTTCCCTGTCTTTGGGCTGGGGCCTCCTGGCCTGATGGCACTGGGGCCACACAAAATGCCTTCGTGGTTCATCTTTGGCAGCCCCTTCAAATGTCTAGTCGAGGTTGGGGCTCTGGGCACAGGATCAGAAAGACTTGAAATGTTCAGCTAGAAACACTGCTGCCTCCACCCCAATTTGTCTGGCCATAGGGTTGCAGCCATTACCCAGTGGGAACAGGCCACAGGAGGGTGGGATGTGGGATCATGGCCACCTCCAGACGTGGACAGGCCATGGAAGAGACAAGTCATAAGATCGTGGCCACTTTTATTTCTAGAAGTCCAGTGGCAACTCCTTCCTCTTTCTTCCCTCCCAACCCCCTCACCCTGCCTGCCCGCCCTCCCCTCTTCCTCCCTCTCCACCCTCTCACCCTCTCTCCCTTTCTCCCTTGGGTCCTGATTGCCTGGTCCCAGATTGGAGTCCAGGATGGCTGCCTGCAGAAGAATGCCTCCTGGTAGGTTGGGGAAGGATGGATATGAGAAGTCACCCAGCTAAAGGAGACAGCCTAGGCAAAGGTGTAAAGATGGAAATCAACTTTTTTTTTTCTTTTGAGATGGAGCCTTGCTCTGTCGCCCAAGCTGGAGTGCAATGAATGGCGTGATCTCGGCTCACTGCAACCTCCGCCTCCCGGGTTGACGCAGTTCTCTTGCCTCAGCCTCCTGAGTAGCTGGGATTACAGGCGCCCACCACCACGCCCAGCTAATTTTTGTATTTTTAGTAGAGAAGGGGTTTCACCATGTTGGCCAGGCTGGTCTCGAACTCCTGACCTCAAGTGATCTTCCCGCCTGGGCCTCCAAAAGTGCTGGGATTACTGGCGTGAGCCCCTGCGCCCGGCCCTTGTGTTTTCTTTTTCGATTTGCTGCAACCCAGAGGGAGAAGGCGGTTTACCGCCCTAAGACAGAGAAAACCGCAGTCCAGAAAGGCTCCCGAGTTCTGTAGATTCCAAAACAAGTTTATTGGACTCATTAACTTTAACAAATGACAAAGACACGCCTCCTCCACCTAACTCGCCCAACTCGCAGAAGCTCAGAGCGCTGGTTCCTGCTCTGTCCTCGAGGGCGCCGGATCCCCACCTTCGGGCTACCAGATCCGCCCTCCCGGCTGTCCAGCAACTGAGCTCCCGGCGCTCCGCACCCAATCACAGCCCGGCCCCGCCTGCAACCCGCCCAGTGCCGGGTCCCTGGGTTTGGATCCACCCCTATTGCCTTTGCTCCGCGTGGCCACGCCTGCAGCCGAGGCCCGAGCCTGGGCTGCGCCTAACTGCCCCTTTCGCCCCGCCCTCGAGCCAATCACCAGCCTCGAATCTCCTCTGGCCCCGCCTCCAGGCCCGCCC
>NW_012112766.1:0-1222 GCF_000951035.1 Colobus angolensis palliatus | reverse complement strand
GCAATAGGAACCTGATTGGGCTCAGCCAGGATTGCTACATATCTACTAGCTTAAGCAGCATCCCTCCTGAAATTCCAAGAGCATGTGGTCACACCACACAGGCATCACTCTTAAAATCAACTAAATGAAGTGGAATACATTGTGGAGTGATATGGTTTGGCTGTGTCACCACCCAAATCTCATCTTGAATTGTAGCTCCCACAATTCCCATGTGTTGTGTGAGGGATGCGGTGAGAGGTAATTGAATCATGGGGGTGGGTCTTTCCCTTGCTGTTCTTGTGAAGTGAGTAAGTCTCATGAGATCTAATGTTTTTATTAAGGGGAGTGTCCCTGCACAGGCTTTCATTCTCTCTTGCCTCCTGCCGTGTAAGACGTGCCTTTTGCCTTCTGCCATGATTATGAGGCCTCCCCAACCACATGGAACTGTGAGTCCATTAAACCTCTTTTTCTTTATAAATGACCCTGTCTCAGGTATATCTTTATCAGCAGCGTGAAAACGGACTAATACATGGAGTAAGAAGGCGACACATATTGTGTCTGCCAAGTGACACAGACTCATTGCTCATTTAGTTCACAGAACTTTAGGGCTCTTTGAACATGGCGATACTTGGTTACAACATGTTATGCACACACAATAAATCATATGCTATTCATACTTAATTAAAGATGCAGCTTTCTAAAATAAATCACCACCGCAGCAGATCTCAGGGAAACTAAGCCACCTACCCCCACCTGTGTGCTCACTTACAGCTCTCCAACTTAGAATGTGTACTTAGCTCAGTCACCTAATTAGGTTAACAAGCATTTTTAGTGAACTCAGCTTCCACTAGCTGAGAAAAAGATAATTTCTGAGACTTGCAAAGCTGAAATAAAAAATTTGGGATTTGGCTTTGTACTTATTCAAATATTTTCAGTAGACTGTAGTTTTAGTTATTTTGGTAAGAAATGGTGAAAGCAATCAGTTACTCTCATCTTCTCACCCAGACTGGTTTCTTTTGACCTCTGGAGTTGGCTATCCCTGCATTTAAATTTGATTGGCTACTTTGCAGGCCACTGTTACAACAAATAAGATGACGTTGCAGAGTATTTCTATGGCTCTGGACATACCCTTCCTCCCTTCCTTCCCTCCCTCCCTTCTTTTTTCCTTCTTTCTTTCTTTCTTTCTTTCTTTCTTTCTTTCTTTCTTTCTTTCTTTCTTTCTTTCTTTCTTTCTTTCTTTCTT
>NW_012112765.1:0-1266 GCF_000951035.1 Colobus angolensis palliatus | reverse complement strand
TCCTGCCTGCCTGGGAGACAAATAGGTAAAGCAGCAATTACAATTAAAATATGACTATGAGAGAACTGTAATGAGGTGATTTGGGACCCCAAGGGAAAGGAAAGGCTGCATGCCTAGTCTTGGGAATTGGTTACTTTTATGCCAAGCCCCATAGGGTGATGAGAATCAAGCAGGTGAAGACATTGGAGGAAGATACTGGAGGAAGCCTGTTCTGGGCAGAGCAGGAAGCATGTACCAAGTCTAGCGGCTGGGAGGCAGGGCTTTGGGGCATCACCAATTGTTTGGCATGACTGGACCGGGCAACAGGCACAGAGCACTCAGCAGATAGGACAGACTCCTAGGAACAGGACTGCTCCTGGACCTGGGCTCTGCCAGTCCTCATGCTGGGGGCCCTATGCAGTTGGGTGGTGGCACTGTGTGCTGGCGGTGGTATCTCTTCTGTATGGTGAAGTCCTGCCAGACCTTCAGGAAGTCTCTTCCAGCTGCCATACATAATTGTTGATCAAGTGATGCTTATGACGCCAGAGGACTTTCACGAGTCTCCAAATGCCTGCTAATCCCCAACTTCTACTTAGTCTACCACTTGCCCGAAGGTACTTGAAACCACCATAAAAGGTCATTGGAACCTCCAGCGTGAGACTTTCATTGTGTTAATTGCAGCAAGTCTGGTGTGCTGACACTTGCATACCTTTTCCCAGCCTTTGTCAGTCTAACTCAGGGCAGGGCAAGCTTTTTCTATAGTAGGATGGATGGTATACTTTGGGCTTTGTAAGCAAAGAGGTGAAATTAAGGATATTATGTAGGTGTTTATGTAATAAGAGAGAAACTTCCGGCTCCACCCCATCCTGATTTCCTGGGGTGGGCTACCCAAGGTGGAAGGCGCATTTCGCACCCAGTGCTGGGCAGGCCACTGTCATGGTCAGTTTCACTCTCTGCCTGGTGGTGTCAATCCCAGTGTGCCTCTCTCTCCGCACAGAGCCTGTCCATCTCAACTGGGGCAGCTGACCAGAGGCAGGACAACTTCCCAGACTAAGACTCCACTGCTTGGTGACTGGTGGTTGCCAACAAGTCCCCAGTGTGTAATCGGCGACCAGCACAGGCCCTGGCTGCCAGCTGAGTGCCAGGAAAACAGGCAGTGAGCCCGCCAGGTCTCCACAGATCACAGGTCTAGCATATTCAGGCCATGCTCACAGACAGTATGAAAACAGGCGGCAAGGTGGATGTGACCTGAGGGCCTATATCAGTTTTCTCTAGCTGTACAACAAA
>NW_012112764.1:19395-19907 GCF_000951035.1 Colobus angolensis palliatus | reverse complement strand
TAAAGATGGGGCCCTAATTTGACAGAATTAGTGTCCTTATAAAAAGATGCACCGGGAAGTTTGATCTCTCTGTGGGACTTCACAAAAGAAGGGTCATAGGAGGACACAGGGAGAAGGCCAACATCTAGGAAGAAAGCCCTCACCAGAATCTGTTTTGCCAGCACTTCTAGCCTCCAGAACTAAATTTCTATTGTTCAAGCCAACTCCAAAATAACTCCAAAAATAAATTTCTATTGTTCAAGCCAGCCAGTGTGTGGTAGGTATTTTGTTATAGCAAGCCCAGGTCGACTCATATAATTGATTATTCTGTTTATGTCTTGTCTCCCTAATGCAAGGGCTAAGTCTTATATTTCTCTATATTGTTCTTTGAAAAACACCACATATGTAGAAGATTCTTAAGAAATATTGACTGAGTGATTAAAGTGGAAGTATTTCTACATATTATTCTTTCTTCCTGAAATACAATTCCCTTACTCTTTGACCAGCAAAAGAGTTAGGTTAAAAACTGCATT
>NW_012112764.1:18675-19345 GCF_000951035.1 Colobus angolensis palliatus | reverse complement strand
TGGATTCAAAGAGTAACATATTTTCGCTACTCAATGAGAAATTTAGATTTAATGTACATTGGTAATGAATAACCATTATATGAGCAGAAGAGTTTCTGAGCAGAGGAATTATGTAATAAAAGCGCCACTTTGGGAATATTAATCTGGTGCTGTTGGAAAGGGAGGACGAGACAAGAGTTAGACATACAGACTAGTAGAATACTCCAACTGCATGATCACGTAGACCAGGGCTATTTAATCTGGGCACTATTGACATTTGGGGCAAGCTAATACTTTGTTGGAAGCTGTGCATTATAGAATGTTTCGTAGCATCCCTGGCTTCTAACCACTGGATGACCCCTCCATTTGTGACAACCAAAAATACCCTTTAGACATTGCTAAATGTTGGGGCATTAGTTGGGAGTAAGAAGGCAAAATTGCCCAGAGAAAGAACCACTGATGTGCATCTAAACTAAATCAGTATCCTGGAAATTCTGTTATAATGTATAATACGAAATTTCAACAGTGACTTTTTTTTTTCTTTATATTTTCTTACGTTGTCTGAAGCCTTTATGATCCATTTCTTTTATGATCTTTAAAAAAGGCAGCTGACTGGGCACAGTGGCTCACACTTGTAATCCCGGCATTTTCAGTGGCTGAGGCAGACAGATCACTTGAGCCAAGGAGTTCA
>NW_012112764.1:18019-18625 GCF_000951035.1 Colobus angolensis palliatus | reverse complement strand
TTAAAGTGGAAGTATTTCTACATATTATTCTTTCTTCCTGAAATACAATTCCCTTACTCTTTGACCAGCAAAAGAGTTAGGTTAAAAACTGCATTCTGAATTAATCAGAATAAATCTGGAGTACTGTGTTCAGTTAAAAAGGTCACATTTATTTAAGAGTGATAGCTCTTACTTATCCCTTTCTTTCCATTCCCAATCTTAGATACTCTCGTCTCATACCTAGCGTGGTAGATTGTTTCCAAAGATGACCCCAAAACCCCTCCCATGGCACATGCCTTTTGTGGTGCTACTTTGCCACTCTTCCCATTAAGAAGTAGACTCTATTTCTCCTCCTGGTGAATCCAGGGTGGCTCTGAGTCTTACTCTGCCCAACAAGAAGTGATGGCCACAGGCCTAGGCCTAAGGGGCCTCACAGCTTCTATTTTTGCCCACTTCGTTGTCAGCCACCAAGTCAAGAAGCTGGAGCCAGACTACTGACTGATTAGAGGCCAATGTGAAAAGAGAGGTCAAGTGGAGGAGAAATGAAGGACCCAGCCAACAGTTAGCACTGACACCCTAGGCATATGAGTGAAGCCATCTTGAGTCTTTCAGCCCTAGTCAAGCCAA
>NW_012112764.1:17638-17969 GCF_000951035.1 Colobus angolensis palliatus | reverse complement strand
CAGTGGCTGAGGCAGACAGATCACTTGAGCCAAGGAGTTCATGACCAACATGGCAACATAGGGAGACCCTGTCTCTAAAAAAATAAAATAAAATAAAATAAAGACAGCTTTTTTGATAAAAACAACACAAAATGTATAAAATATTTAACAAAAACAAGCATAAAATTTTTTTATAATAAGCTTTCTCTAACAAAAAATTCATAGTGATTAAAGGCTGGGTGTGGTGGCTCACGCCTATAATCCCAACACTTTGGGAGGTCGAGGCGGGTGGATCACAAGGTCAAGAAATCAAGACCATCCTGGCCAACATGGTGAAACCCCGTCTCTACTA
>NW_012112764.1:17191-17588 GCF_000951035.1 Colobus angolensis palliatus | reverse complement strand
GGAGGAGAAATGAAGGACCCAGCCAACAGTTAGCACTGACACCCTAGGCATATGAGTGAAGCCATCTTGAGTCTTTCAGCCCTAGTCAAGCCAATGCTGGTGATGTTCTATAACTGTGTGACTGTCCAATACGGCAGTCACTAGCCACATACAGAGCTACTGAATCCTTGGAATGTGGCTAAGGCATCTGAAGAACTTCATTTTTCATTTTAACTTAAACTTTAAATTGCTAATGGCTACTTTCTAGGCCAGCATAAAAGTCTGTTACCACTCAAATCATCCAGCATAATACCACTGAAGCAACTGGGCACAGGGCAGCCAAAAACCACCTTAGCACCTGCCCTCTGAGGGGCTGTAAGTACATATACAGTGACAAGAGAAGGCGGTGGAGAAGGAT
>NW_012112764.1:6950-8696 GCF_000951035.1 Colobus angolensis palliatus | reverse complement strand
TGTGTTGCTCAGGCTGGTCTCAAACTTCTGAGCTAGGCGATCCACCTGCCTTGGCTTCCCAAAGTGCTGGGATTATACTCATGAGCCACCATGCCACATAGTTTTGTTTTTTTTGTTTTTTTAAGAAAATAGTCTGTATTCTATGGTGAAGAACATGGATTTAGACCCTATAGCCTTGGAACAAATCCTGACCTGTCACTTAAATGTACAGTTTTATAACCTTGGACGAGTTACTTTAATATCTGAAAATTCAGGTATTTCATCTATAAAATAATCATTGCCTCTTAGAGTTGAAAAATTCGATGAGATGGTATATTTAAAGCCCTTAGCCATCTGGCTTGGTAATAAATGCTTAATAAACACCACTGATAATGTATGTTTTGTTTCCGTCATTATTATAATTCCCTTTCTAAGATGCTGATGTAGATCACTGTATATAGCTTTTTTTTTTTTTCCTTTTGAGTCATTTCCTTGGGTTATATGCTTTTAAATGGAATTTACAAGTCAAACAGTATGCGTTTAGTAGCAGAGAGTTGGGAGAACAAGGCCTAAACCTCAGGGGCAGGAAATCTTACAAAAGGACGAAGATCAATGCTTGGAAGTAGTTTTGAGAAGTTAAGTGAAAACCAATCTTACCTTGTCTCTGAGATAGTGGGGTGTAAGGTGATTACTGTTCGTGTGAGAGAGCTGTCAGGTCCTGGGTGAAGAATGGGAATTCAGTGAGAAAAGTGAGGGAGATCTGGGCAGCAGGAGTTTAAGGTCCCAATGAAAAGATTAGACAGATCAGAAGGAATGGAAGACTTAGAAAGAAGATTATACAATAGATTAATCTACTCCATTCACTTATGCAAAAGTGATACTTACTGTGAATAATCTATTTAAATATATTTTCATTGATTCCTAGGCAGGCCTCATATTTTGCTGTATTTTTAAAATTTTTGTTGAGTCAGAATCTCACTCTGTCGCCCAGGCTAGAGTACAGTGGCACAATCATAGCTCACTGCAGCCTTGAACTCCTGGACTGAAGTGATCCTCCTGCCTCAGCCTCCCAAAGAGCTGGAGTAACAGATGTGAGCCATTGTACTCGGCCACTGTCTTCTATTTCTAGTATTTCCTTTTTGTATTTGTTTATTGTTAAAGAATAGGCAGTTTCTAGTTTATTATAGTTAGGCTCTTAAAAATTGTAAATTCATGGTTTAGAATTCAGTTAGATCTTCCCATAGAATTGGTGGCAAGAGTCCCAGATTAGTCCACATAAAGCTGTTTAATCCACATTATTTATGTGCCTGATACAATGCTTGGCACTTGGAAAGTTGCTCAGTAAAGGTTAGTTTCTTTCAATATAGAACCTAACCATTCTGTTTAACCATATTGTTTTTTTTTTTTTGAGTTGGAGTCTCACTCTGTCGCCCAGATTGGAGTGCAATGGCGCAATCTCTGGCTCAGTACAATCTCTGCCTCCCAGGTTAAAGCAGTTCTCCTGCCTCAGCCTCCCGAGTAGCTGAGATTACAGGCACCCGCCACCACGCCTGGCTATTTTTGTGTTTTTAGTAGAGACAGGGTTTCACCATGCTGGCCAGGCTGATCTCAAACTCCTGACCTCGTGATCCACCCACCTCAGCCTCCCAGAGTGCTGGGATTACAGGCTTGAGCCACCACACCCAGCCTCTGTTTAACCGTATTTATATGAGGAAAGATTTTAGAATTAAGTGTAGTAAGAGCAGATACTGTCCTGGCTCAATAATA
>NW_012112764.1:0-1185 GCF_000951035.1 Colobus angolensis palliatus | reverse complement strand
AAGAAGGCAGGGGTCATTTCCTAATGTAAAGAGGGGGGACAGATTGATAGACAACTCAGCCCTTCCCATTATAATGTAATTTAATTATTGTTACTATACAAGTCTCTCAACTGAATGTTAAAATGCTGTGAGCATTCACAATTTGTAATTTTTATCTTAAATATAATTTAATGTATATTTGACGTTAAAGCAAAACAAGTGGTTTTTTTTCACTCTGGTCTTATTTAAATGTAGAAATTATTTCATATTGGTAGTTAGATTTATTTACACTCAGGTTTCTCTTGCTAATGAAATGTGACTTCTATCCTCCCAAAAGATTTATTAGAAAAATATTACCTAAAAACAAGATCCTTTACTGGCAGTCTGTTTAAAGGCAGGGGTATTTGTGTGTGTTTGCTTTTCTTAAATATTTACAGAGAATACCATGATTGTCTTCATTGTATTATTTCCTTGGTTTCTTATAGAGAAAAGTAATCAAGAGCTTAGGAACTAGCTTTGCTATAAACAAACTCTCCATAATTCGAATTTGAATTAATAAGTGATTGTTTTGTGTTAAAATACCAAGTCTAATTTTCTTTTTTTTGCTAAACTTGTTTATTGCATGATAAACTGATTATCATTCAAGATACTGAACAATAGCCTTTTTTAAAAATGTCTGTTTTTAGTACACTCAGAAGAAGCCTTGTTTTTACTGGCAACCTGTTATTACCGCTCAGGAAAGGCATATAAAGCTTATAGACTGTTGAAAGGACACAGTTGTACTACACCACAATGCAAATACCTGCTTGCAAAATGTTGTGTTGATCTCAGCAAGTAAGTTTTAAAATATTTTCTAGCTATTTTGTTTTACTTACGCTGTTGAATTTTGGATAAAATTCTTCTCAGATTAAACTCTGATTCCCTTTCTTCCCTCTTTTTCATCTATTTCAGTAACATTTGAAATGTTTGCACTGTTGCCTATGCTATTATTTATATTATGGAAATTTCATTGTTATGGTAATAAATAATAGAGTTTAACTCTGGAGAAACTTAAGTTACAACTGATTCTTATTGGTTTCTTAAATGATCACAAATACTTCGTTTTCTTTGCCTTCAGTGTTAGACCAATTTGAATAAGCCTAAAAACCCACGGGTTCACTTGAGATTAAGGCTCCCTTGTGTTTAGGTGATTGTAGTTTCCTTTTT
>NW_012112763.1:0-1084 GCF_000951035.1 Colobus angolensis palliatus | reverse complement strand
AGACGGGCGGATCACGAGGTCAGGAGATCGAGACCATCCTGGCTAACACGGTGAAACCCCGTCTCTACTAAAAAATACAAAAAAACAAGCTGGGCGAGGTGGCGGGCGGCTGTAGTCCCAGCTACTCTGGAGGCTGAGGCGGGAGAATGGCATGAACCTGGGAGGCAGAGCTTGCAGTGAGCTGAGATCCAGCCACTGCACTCCAGCCCAGGCGACAGAGCGAGACTCCGTCTCAAAAAAAAAAAAAAAAAAAAGTTTACAATCCAGACATAGGAGGACTCAGGGGTTGCCAGTCTCCCCGAGAGGCTCCAAATAAGAGAAGTGATGTTCCTAGGGTTTTAATGAGACTCTAGTTTAAGAAACCTCAGACTTAAACGAAAGGTGAATTGAAATGCTTTATTCTTGTTCCCTGGCAGCCTCTGTCTTTCATGTTCATGTGTTTCAAGCCCCTGTGAGGCTTTATTTACTTAATTCAGTAACAGAAGTCTATTATAATGATCAGAGCTAATACGTACTGTGTGACACCTCATTTGTACTATTATCGATCCATTTCCCAGATCAGACAACTTTTGCACAGAGAGATCAAGTCCCACAGCAATGAGTGCAGAGTCTGGACTAGAACCCAGGCATTTGGGCTCCTGAGCCTTTGCCCTTATCCCAAGAGGAGTGCTGGCTCCCCCTCTTATTGTTTCTCAAGGAGAATTACAAGAGGTGTGGCACAATTTTAAAAGCAAAGTGAAATTTGCTTGAAATCTCATAAGACACAGGTTTCAAGAAACAAAACTTTCTGTCCATGACAAGGTTCTCTGTGGAAGAAGCTGAGTGGCTGAAAGGGGAGGTGAGAGACAGAATGACAATACCAACACCCCCTTCCCTGGACTTCCTTACTCTAAAATTAACGGAGATGAAAGAGTGAAGGCTAAGAAGGAGGATGATTGGATGTGGAGAGAGTATAAGAAGTTAAAATGCTCCTGGCTGAGACATGGAAAAGAGGAGGAAGAGGGGATGAAAGAGTGAAGGTTAGGAAGGAGGCTGATTGGATGTGGAGAGAATGTAAGAAGTTAAAATGCTCCTGGCTGAGACA
>NW_012112762.1:0-1301 GCF_000951035.1 Colobus angolensis palliatus | reverse complement strand
TGATTTTTGCACATTGATTTTGTATCCTGAGACTTTGCTGAAGTTGCTTATCAGCTTAAGGAGATTTTGGGCTGAGATGATGGGGTTTTGTAAATATACAATCATGTCATCTACAAACAGGGATAATTTGACTTCCTCATTTCCTAATTGAATACCCTTTATTTCTCTCTCTTGCCTGATTGCCCTGACTAGAACTTCCAACAATGTTGAATAGGAGTGGTGAGAGAGGGCATCCCTGTCTTGTGGCAGTTTTCAAAGGGAATGCTTCCAGTTTCTGCCCATTCTGTATGATATTGGTTGTGGGTCTGTCATAAATAGCTCTTATTATTTTGAGATATGTTCCATCAATACCTAACTTATTGAGAATTTTTAGCATGAAGGGCTGTTGAATTTTGTTGAAGGCCTTTTCTGCATCTATTGAGATAATAATAAGTTTTTTTGTTGTTGGTTCTGTTTATGTGATAGATTACGTTTATTGATTTGGGTATGTTGAACCAGCCTTACATCCCAGGGATGAAGCGAATTTGATCATGGTGGATAAGATTTTTGATGTGCTGCTGGATTCAGTTTGCCAGTATTTTATGAGGATTTTTGCGTTGATGTTCATCAGGGATATTGGTCTAAAATTCTCTTTTTTTTGTTATGTCTCTGCCAGGCTTTGCTATCAGGATGATGTTGGCCTCATAAAATGAGTTAGGGAGGATTCCCTCTTTTTCTATTGATTGGAATAGTTTCAGAAGGAATGGTACCAGCTCCTCTTTTTACCTCTGGTAGAATTCGGCTGTGAATCCATCTGGTCCTGGACTTTTTTTGGTTGGTAGGCTATTAATTATTGCCTCAATTTCAGAGCCTGTTATTGGTGTATTCAGAGATTCAGCTTCTTCCTGGTTTAGTCTTGGGAGGGTGTCTGTGTCCAGGAATTTATCCATTTCTTCTAGATTTTCTAGTTTATTTGTGTAGAGGTGTGTACAGTATTCTCTGATGGTAGTTTGTATTTCTGTGGGATTGGTGGTGATATCCCCTTTATCATTTTTTATTGCATCTGATTCTTCTTTTATTCTTTATTAGTCTTGCTGGGGGTCTATCAATTGTGTTGATCTTTTCAAAAAACCAGCTTCTAGATTCATTGATTTTTTTGAAGGGTTTTTTGTGTCTCTATCTCTTTTAGTTCTGCTCTGATCTTAGTTATTTCTTGCCTTCTGCTAACTTTTGAATTTGTTTGCTCTTCCTTCTCTAGTTATTTTAATTGTGATGTTAGGGTGTCGATTTTAGATCTTTCCTGCTTTCTCTTGTGGGCATTT
>NW_012112761.1:0-1015 GCF_000951035.1 Colobus angolensis palliatus | reverse complement strand
GTTTCACCGTGTTAGCCAGGATGGTCTTGATCTTCTGACCTCGTGATCCGCCCGTCTCGGCCTCCCAAAGTGCTGGGATTACAGGCTTGAGCCACTGTGCCCGGCCTAAAATTTTCCTCCTCTTTAAGGCTGAATAACATTCCACTGTATATGTTGCCACATTTTGTTTATCCACTTATTCATTGATAGCTACTTGGGATGCTTCTATGTTTTTTTCCTTTTCTTTTTTTTTCCCCTCCCTGGTATTGTGGATAAGCTGCCCTGAATATAGGTATGCAAATATCTATTTGAATCCTTGCTCTTCATCATTTTGGGCTATGTACCCAGAAGTGGAATTTCTGGATCATGTGATAATTCTGTTTAATTTTTTTTTTTTTTTTTTAAGAGATGAAACTTTGGTATGTTGCCAGGCTGGAATATAGTGGCTATTCACAGGTGTGATAATAGTGCACTGAGACCTCAAATCAGGGGCACAAACAGTCCTCCTGCTTTAGCTTCCTGAGTAGCTGGGACTACAGGCTTGCAGCTCTCTGTGTCTGGCTGGTATCTAGTGTACAAGTCTTTTGCTTCCTTGGTAAAGTTTATTTCTAAATATCTTTTTCTTTCTGGTGCAGTTGTAGATGAAATTGCTTTGATTTCTATTTCAGATTTGTTGTTAGAGTATAGAAATGCAGCTGATTGTTTTGGGTACTAATGTGGATGTTGATTTTGAATCCTGCCACTTTGCTGAATTTATGATTTCTAACAGTTTGTATATGTGTGTGTATAATCTTTAGGATTTTCTATGGAGAACATCATGTCATCTTCAAGCAGAGGTAATTTTACTTCTCTCCAATTCAAATGCCTTTTGTTTCTTTTTCTTGCCTCATTGCTCTGGCTAGGACTTAAAGCATGAAGATGATCTTTTGTTTTCTTCTAGAAACTTTGCAGTTTTAGTTTTGCAGTTAAGTCTATGATCTATCTGTAAATACGTGAGACAAGAGTCAAGGTTATTTTTTCTTTTTTTTTTTTTTTT
>NW_012112760.1:0-1256 GCF_000951035.1 Colobus angolensis palliatus | reverse complement strand
TCACCGTGTTAGCCAGGATGGTCTCGATCTCCTGACCTCGTGATCCTCCCGTCTCGGCCTCCCAAAGTGCTGGGATTACAGGCTTGAGCCACCGCGCCTCGCCAAGGATTGAGTTTTAATCTGAATTTGATGTAGAACATGGTACTGTACTTTGTTAGGGTCTTTGATTCGATGTGTTTGATTTTAATAGTGTATGGTTTGGCGCCCCCCACTATTAACTAAAACTCTTGTGAAATGATACTTGGAATGAAATTTACTCTTCTTACATATATCTTAACTACAGGTACTGCTTAGAATAAATAATACAGAATGATACTAGTCTTGGCTAAGAGGTATAATCTACTGTTAACAGCATTGCTGTGTCCGTTGGCTGGTTTGGAGAGAAATTACCATATGCACATATATTCAAATTTACATAGACTGTAGTAGCTCTTACAAGCATTTGAAGCAAACCGAAACTGTTACTCCAAAACTATTGTCTCCTTAAAGCAGTAGTAGAAGTAGTTCAGTTGCTGAATAGAACTTTTTGTTGCCAGCATTACTTTCTCTCACACCTGTTTTGCAATATATAATTTCCCTTTGATTGGTGAGAGATTTAACAAATAGCTAATTACCAGACTCTTAAACTTTTGGAACTTTGAAACACAAAATTGAACTGTAAACACATTAGAGCATTTCCCTCCCCAATACTGTCTACTTTTTTCAGCAGATGAGTTTAATGAGTAAATGGAATTAGTCCTTCATTTTACTTGTTTTTGTACTTCTTGAAATACTACTCATTTACTTAGAAGAAAGAAAATACTTTCTTAGGGTAGATATGTATAAGGAGGTCCGGGTGCGGTGGCTCATGCCTGTAATCCCAGCACTTTGGGAGGCCGAGGCAGGCACATCACGAGGTCAGGGATTCGAGACCAGCCTGGCCAATATGATGAAACCCAGTCCCTACTAAAAATACAAAAATTAGCCAGACATGGTGGCGTGGGCCTGTAGTCCCAGCTACTTGGGAAGCTGAGGCAGAAGAATTGCTTGAACCCGGGAGGTGGAGGTTGCAGTGAGCCAAGATTGCACCACTGCACTCCAGCCTGGGCAACAGGGTGAGACTCTGGCTCAAAAAAAAGAAAAAGAAAAAAAAAAAGACATGTATAAGGAGGGTTTCCAAAATCTACAGAGCCTTTTTAGGTCAGGACATTTGGTCGTGTGAAATATGTCAGAATTAGGATGCTATCATTTCTCTCAGTTTTCTTTTCTTTTTTTTT
>NW_012112759.1:0-1453 GCF_000951035.1 Colobus angolensis palliatus | reverse complement strand
GGGGGTTGCAGTGAGCCAAGATTGTGCCACTGCACTGTAGCCTGGGAGACAGAGCAAGACTCTGTCTCAAAAAAAAAAATTAAGGATAGTTTCTGATGTTTATGAATGTATTCATCTAGATTCAGATACATTCTTTAAAAAAAAAAAAAAAAAACTTTTAATGTGGGAAATGTATATACACCCAAAGGTGAAAACAATATTGTAATGAGCTCCCATGTGACTATCATCTAGCTTCAAGAATTATTACATTTAGTGATCTATTCCTTTCATTTATTTCCCTACCACTGGAATAATGTAAAGCAAATTCCAGCTAGAGAGACATGTTTCTAATTCAGAATAGCTTCACTTCTGGGAATGTAGGTAGATATGCTCACCGATGCATGGTCCAGCTCATTTTTACTCAATTATATAATATGTGTTCCTTTGTCATGAAACAGGCATGAGGAAAAATAAAATTATTTATAATCCTACCAAAATTAATGGTTAAATAGTAAATCATTATATAATTAACTGTGCTTTAATTACTTGACATTTTATCATTTTTTTGTAACTCTGATGATATCACTAATTTGGAAGTAATGATCCTTACCACCTAACTATGGCTTTCTGTTTTTTTAAATAGTGAATGAATTTCCTGTCCTTAAAGCTGACGGTATCAAATATATTATGATTTTTAGAAATCAAGTAAGTAGCTTTTTATTTGTTATATGCCGCTTAATCTCTTTAAGAGTTTTATTATGTACCACCTTCTTGTCTACTGTGCAGTCATTTTATATCCACAAAATTAACAGTGATTTGTTTATAACTTAGAATTTCAGACCATGCTTAATTTTCCTCAGATGTCTTTTTGCAATTACAGTAATAGAATTGGGATCTAGATAGTGTCCACACATTGCTTACAGTTGATTGTGTCTTAAGTCTCTTAATTTACAACAGAGAGGTCCTTCTCTCCCGCTTTTTGTTTGAGATGGAGTCTCATTCTGTCACCCAGGCTGGAGTGCAGTGGCACCATCTTGGCTCACTGCAACCTCTGCCTCCTGAGTTCACGTGATTCTCCTGTCTCAGCTTCCCAAATAGCTGGGATTACAGACACCTGCCACCACACCTGGCTAATCTTTTGTATTTTTAGTAGAGACAGGGTTTCCCCATGTTGGCCAGGCTGGTCTCAAACTCCTGACCTCAGGCAATATGCCCACCTCGGCCTCCCAAAGTGCTGGAATTACAGGCATGAGCCACTGCACCCAACTGCCTTCCTTTCCTTTTTTTTTTTTTTAATTTACTTATTTATTTATTTATTTATTTATTTATTGAGATGGATCTCGCTCTGTCACCCAAGCTGGAATACAGTGGTGTGATCTCGGCTCACTGTAACCTCTGCCTTCCGGGTTCAAGCAATTCTCCTGCCTCAGCCTCCCTAGTAGCTGGGATTACAGGCATCTGTCACCACGCCTGG
>NW_012112758.1:0-2853 GCF_000951035.1 Colobus angolensis palliatus | reverse complement strand
TGAGGGGAAGTGGGCTGAGGCTTCATCAGCTTCATGGTAAATCTGCCTCTGACAGGCAGTTGTGCAATTCACAATCCAGACGTATTTGTTGAGCACTTTCAGAGACATTAAGTCTGGGTCCTTATCCAATGGACTGTCTTGATTCTTCTAACCAGTTTCTGAGTATGAGAACATCAGAGCAGTAGCACTGAGTAGGAGTGATTGGACCAAGAAGGGCATGGGCTTTTGGAAATGGCTTTTTGGTGTTCACTGTTGGAATGGGCTTCATTTCTGAAACCTCAGCACTGCGTTTGTGCTGGCTGCCTGTGTTCATGATAGGATTATGCAGAACCATCAACTCTCCCCAAAATGCCTCTTCAGCAGAATGAGCTGACTCATCATCAGAATTCTATGGGTTGTCATAAGCAGGCTGAAGAATTGTTTCTTTTTTCTTTTTTAAATTTATTTATTTATTTTTTGTTTTAAGAATTGTTGACTGACTTCTTCCCACTGCTCCATCTCATGGGCTCAAAAAACATATTTCTCATTGCTTCCCTTTCTGTTCATCTGCCTCCTCGCCCATTTATCTCTGTGTCCTTGAGGCCACGGGAAGTCCAACCAAAGCTCTGAGGCAATGTGAGCGGGCTGGAGCTGCAGTGATCTGCTAGACCCCGGAGTGAACTCTCAATTGCTTCTCATTTCTCCTCCCCAAAGAGAACTGCACCCACCCTTTGGAGGCTGTCCTTCCAGCCCTGAAAGAATATCTGCTTCAGCTAGCTCATGAATCAGAGCTTGATTTTAAGGAGCAGGTGATAGGTGGCCATGCTGCTGTATCTGTAAATCAGAGTCACCATTAGTGATGGGTTTGTGAATCTAGAAGGGGGAAAAGGTGGGAGAGACAGATCCCTCATCCCGAGTCCTGGCTCTGCCACTCACAGCTGTGTGACCTAGGGCAAATTATCTAACCTCTCTGTGCCTCACCTCATGTGAAAAGTCAGGATAATAAATGTAACCACCTTATAGAATTTTAGTGAGAATTAAATGAGTTAAAGTTTATGTTTCTTAGTGGGTTTTTTGTTGCTTATAACAAAATACCTGAAACTGAAACTGGGCAATTTATAAGAAATAACACTTCTCTCTCCTTTCCTCCTTTCCTTTCCTTTTCCTTTTCCTTTTCCTTTTCCTTTCCTTTCCTCTTCTTTCCTTCCTTCCTTCCTTCCCTTTTTCCCTTCTTCTCTTCTTCCTTTCAGGGGAGTTTGGCTCTTGTCACCCAAGCTGGAGTGCAATGGTGTGATCTTGGCTCACTGCAACCTCTGCTTCCCGGGTTGAAGTGATCTCCTGCCTCAGCCTCCCAAGTAGCTGGGAGTACAGGTGCCAGCCACCATGCCCAGCCCAGCTAACTTTTTTCGTATTTTTAGTAGATACAGAGTTTCACCATGTTGACCAGGCTGGGTGACCAGAAGGTTGAACTTCTGACCTCAGGTGATCCACCTGTATTGGCCTCCCAAAGTGCTAGGATTACAGGCATGAGCCACCACACCTGGCCACATTTATTTCTTACAGTTTTAGAGGCTGGGAAGTCTAAGGTTGAGGGGCACATCTGATGAGAGCCTTCTTGTTGGTGGGAACTCTCTCTAGAGTTCTTTTTTTTTGGGGGGACAAGGTCTCACTCTGTCACTCAGGCTGGAGTGCAGTGGTGCTACCATGGCTCATTGCAGCCTCAACCTTCCAGGCCCAAGTGATCCTCCCACCTCAGCCTCCCAAGTAACAGGGACCACAGGCGTGTGCCACCATGCCCGGCTAATTTTTTTATTTTTGTAGAGACAGGGTCTCCCTATGTTGTCTAGGCTGTTCTCAAACTCCTAGGCTTAAGTGATCCTCTGCTGAGTTCTGAAGGGGCACTGGGCGTCACATGGTGAGGGGGCTGAGTGTACTAGCTCTGGTTTCCTTTCCTCTTCTTTTAGTATCACGAGACCCGCTCCCATGATAACCTGTTAATCTATTAATCCATGGATCCATAAATGAGTTAATCCATTTGTGACAGTAGAGCCCTCATAACTCAATCACCTCTTAAGGACCCCACTTCTCAATATTGCCGCATCGGAGATTAAGTTTTAACATGAATTTTGGAGAAGACAAGCATTCAAACCATAGCATCGTGTGAGTTATTGTTACTATGACTTCTGGGACTCTGTATTGGTAACCTGGTCCTTCGCAAAGGGGAAGGAACACTGTGAAGAATTATTTCCAACTCCTGCTTAATTTCCCAGTTACCTGAATTCTGCTTACCAAGGTGAAGTCAAGAGCTCTATTTGGCATTCCCGAGGATGGTCCCTGGGGTAGGCTGAATAATGATGCCCCCAAGAGATCTGTGTCTTAATCTCTAGGACTTGTACATACCCTATGTGTCCAGATGGGCTGGCTGATACGAATAAAGTAAGAATCTTGAGATGATCCTGGCTTATTTGGCTGGGCCCTACATGTAATTACAAGAACCCTTATAAAACAGGTACATAGAGAAGAAGACAGAGAAAAGAGGATGAGGTGATATGAACACAGAGGCAGAGACTGGCATGAGGTGGCTACTAGTCAACAGGTACAATTATTATGTATCAATATGTTTTTAAAAAAGAAATTTCTGGAGTCACCAGAAGCTGAAAGAGATAAGAAATGGATTCTCCCCTAGAGCCTCAGGAGGGAACACAGCCTTGCATACATCTTGAACTTGGACTTCTGGCCTCCAGAAATGTAAGAGAATAAATTTATGTTGTTTTAGGCCACTCAGTTTGTGTGTTTTGGTGGCTTTTACATATACACAAGCAGGCCAGGCACGGTGGCTCATGCCTGTAATCCTAGCACTTTGAGAGGCCAAGG
>NW_012112757.1:0-2233 GCF_000951035.1 Colobus angolensis palliatus | reverse complement strand
TAAAAACAGAGTGTGGGGAAACTTGCAGCAATGGGAAAACACAGGTCAACAGAGGATCTTGGCGGTGCTGCCCCATCTCAAACTTGGCAACTGCAGGTCACATTTTCATCACCTCAAGAACCGCTTCTCGGCTGGGCCTGGTGGCTCACACCTGTAATTCCAGCAGTTTGGGAGCCAAGGTGGAAAGATCACCTGAGGTCAGGAGTTCGAGACCAGCCTGGCCAACAGGGTGAAACCCTGTCTCTACTAAAAATACAAAGATTAGCTGGGTGTGGTGGGGGGCGTCTGTAATCCCAGCTACTCTGGAGGCTGAGGCAGGAGAATCGCTTGAACCTGGGAGGTGAGGTGCAGGATGAGATCATGCCACTGCACTCCAGCCTAGGCGACAGGGCGAGACCCCGTCTCAAAAAAAAAAAAAAGAAAAAGAAAAAAATCTGCAGCTTTCTGGCTTCTCTTGGAAGATCTAGCAGTGCTGGATTACCCATCCGGATTGGATGACATCACTGAGAGCTGGATAATGATGCCCCTTTAGTTGGGGCATATGATCTCCATTTACTGCTGTGCCTTCCTGTCCCACTTCATCCATTTTTGTGACCTGTTTTGACCCTGGAGACACTGGAGCTTTTGGCTTCAGCTTTAGACAGTCCAAACTATGCAGAGGTGGTGGTGGTGGTGCGTGGGGTTCTGGGGATCATTCTGACTTTTTGGTAAGAAGAGAACAACTTCTAGGTTTTATTCTACCTAGTAAGTCCCATCTCATTACCTGGGTGAGTCTTTCTCACACTCACCTTCAGCGTTTATGGTTGATCTAGTTTAAACAACTGTTGGGAGACACTTATACAAGAATATTTTCACATTTCTGCACAGTTCAGGCTTTCTAAGCAAAAAACACTAGGAAACTAGTCAGAAGATGATTGAACAGCAAAAACGCCTCAGAAGTTAGTGTATTGCTCCAGAGAGGTTTAGAGACTGATTTCCCCAAAAGCTGTTTGCTTATATTCTAGGGTAATAAAACACAGAGGCACCTTTCTCCTGGAGGCATTTGCTTACAATTCATAGGAAAGTTCTCTCTTTCTCTGGAGGGAAAGATGGGCTAAAGTGCCACCCACCCAATACACTCCCTGAGTCTCATCATTCCAGGGCTCCCTCCTGTGATGCAACTCTACCAGCTACGCAGGTCGACACCCGGCTCTCATCACGTTGCCCTGTGAGGAACTGGGATGTGGGGAACTGGCATTACAATGTTCTGTGAGTGATAAATGGTCTGCTCTGTGGTCCAGAGATCTTAGGTTTTCTCTCAGAGTAGAGATAGAAATATAAAACAGCAACCCCTGCTAGTGGCAGTAGCCTGAAGCTTTGCGTAATGAGTTCACCTCTGTGTGAATTCCACAGGGGAAACCTCCAATATCTACAACTTTTGTTCAGACCCCTTAGCATCTGTACTACTTCACCCCCAGACTCTGGCTTGAGACTGTTTTCTCTCTGCTACTAAGAATATCCAGTTATTTTTTTTCTTGTTGTAGAGTCTTCGACCTCTGATATGAAGTACAGTGGCCAAAGCATCGAGGTAAGATTAGTGCTAGCATTATTGACTGAGAATTAAAACCAAAAAACTCTATCAACTAATTTAGAACCAAATCCTCAGCAATTACAGTTGACCCTTCAACAATGCAGGGGATAGGGTCACTGATGTCAAAAATCCACACATAACCTTTGATTCCCCTAAAACTTAGCTATTTATAGCCTACCGGTTTTTTTGTTTTGTTTTGTTTTGTTTTGTTTTGTGTAGAGACAGCGTCTCACTGTGTTGGCCACATTGGTCTTGCTCCTGGCCTCAAGTAATACCCCCCTTTAGCCTCCCAAAGTGCTAGGATTACAGGTGTGAGACACCGCACGTGGCTGCAATAGCCTGGTGTTGACCAGAGCCTTGTTAATAACATACACAGTTGATTAACACACATTTTGTGTGTTATATGTATTGTATGCTGTATTCTTACAAAAAAGCCAAGAAAATAAGATGTTATTAAGAAAATCATAAGGGACCAGGTGCGGTGACTCAAACCTATAATCCTAGCACTTTGGGAGGCCAAGGCAGTGGATCACGAGGTCAAGAGATCGAGACCAGCCTGGCCAACATGGTGAAACACCAACTCTACTAAAAATACAAAAATTAGCTGGGCATGGTGGCGGGCACCTGTAATCCCAGCTAGTCGGGAGGCTGAGGCAGGAGAAT
>NW_012112756.1:0-1278 GCF_000951035.1 Colobus angolensis palliatus | reverse complement strand
GCTTGCAGTGAGCTGACATCGCGCCACTGCACTCCAGCCTGGGCGACATGGCAAAACCCTGTCTCTACTAAAAACGCAAAAAATTAGCCAGGCATGGTGGCACATACCAATAGTCCCAGCCACTCAGGGGGCTGAAGCGGGAGGATCGCCTGAGCCCAGGAAGCTGGGGCTGTAATGAGCCATAATTACACCATTGCACTCCAGCCTGGTTGACAGAGTGAGGCCCTAGCTCAAAAAAAAAAAAAAGTAACTTCTACTTTTTTCAGGCAAATCATTTCTCTTGATCAAATTTCAGTTACTTAAAATAGATCTTCCAGGTCATCTTTACCTTTTGTGAGCTTATACAACAACCAGGTATCAACAGTTCCAAAGCAGCAATTTTCTTCTTCAACTGCCTTTTGCACCTTGAAAACACAACAGCACAAAATTGATTCAAAAAGGCCAAATTACTAAGTGCATGATTAAATGCAGATCAGTGATACAATATAAACCCATTTTTATAAAAATTAATATGTACACAGAAAAAATTTCTAGAACATATTCCAAATGGTTCTAAGTGATTATTATACAGGGAATGAGATCTGGCTGGGGGAGAGAGGGAAGATTTTCATTTTCTATATAATATTTCTGAAAGGTTTTAGTTTTATACCAAGCATGTGTTAGTTACTTTTGTGTTTTTGTTTTTTTTTTTAAAGCATATACATTTTTAGTTTAAACATACACTAGTCGGCTGGGTGCAGTGGCTCACACCTGTAATTCCAGTACTTTGGGAGGCTGAGGCAGGTGGATCACCTAAGGTCAGGAGTTCGAGACCAGCCTGGCCAACATGGTGAAACCCCATCTCTACTAAAAATGCAAAAACTGGCCGGGCACAGTGGCTTACACCTGTAATCCCAGCACTTTGGGAGTCCAAGGTGGGCAGATCACGAGGTCAGGAGATTGAGACCATTCTGGCTAACACGGTGAAACCCCATCTCTACTAAAAAATACAAAAAAAAAAAAAATTAGCTGGGCAATGGTGGCGGGCGCCTATAGTCCCAGCTACTTGGGAGGCTGAGACAGGAGGATCCCTTGAGCCCAGGAGGTAGAGGTTGCAGTGAGCCGTGACTGTACCACTGCACTCCAGCCTGAGTGACAGAGTGAGACCCTGTCTCAAAAAAAAAAAAAAAAAACAAAAATGGCACAAATATTGCATTCTTCTACAAACTTATTTACTGGTAGATGCTGGCTAAGGACTTTATTAAATGTACATACAACTTTCTCTATTAGTTTAAGTTG
>NW_012112755.1:0-1162 GCF_000951035.1 Colobus angolensis palliatus | reverse complement strand
CAGTGTAAAAGTGTTCCTATTTCTCCACATCCTCTCCAGCACCTGTTGTTTCCTGACTTTTTAATGATCACCCTTCTAACTGATGTGAGATGGTATCTCATTGTGGTTTTGATTTGCATTTCTCTGATGGCCAGTGATGATGAACATTTTTTCTTGGTGTCTGTTGGCTGCATAAATGTCTTCTTTTGAGAAGTGTCTGTTCATATCCTTCACCCACTTTTTGATGGGGTTATTTGGTTTTTTTCTGGTAAATTTGTTTGAGTTCTTTGTCAATTCTGGATATTAGCCCTTTGTCAGATGACTAGATTGCAAACATTTTCTCTAATTCTGTAGGTTTCCTGTTCATTCTGATGGTAGTTTCTTTTGCTCTGCAGAAGCTCTTTAGTTTCATTAGATCCCATTTCTCATTTTTGGCTTTTGTTGCTATTGCTTTTGGTGTTTTGGACATGAAGTCCTTGCCCATGGCTATGGCCTGAATGGCATTGCCTGGGTTTTCTTCTAGGGTTTTTATGTTTAGGTCTAAATGTTTTAGGTCTAATGTTTAAGTCTTTAATCCATCTTGAATTAATTTTTGTATAAGGTGTAAGGAAGGGATCCAGTTTCAGCTTTCTACATATGGGTAGCCAGTTTTCCCAGCACCATTTGTTAAATAGGGAATCCTTTCCCTATTTCTTGTTTCTGTCAGGTTTGTCAAAGATCAGATGGTTGTAAATGTGTGGTATTATTTCTGATGACTGTGTTCTGTTCCATTGGTCTATATCTCTGTTTTGGTACCAGTACCATGCTGTTTTGGTTACTGTAGCCTTGGAGTATAGTTTTAAGTCAGGTAGCATGATGCTTCCAGCTTTATTTTTGTGGCTTAAGATTGTCTTGGCAATGTGGACTCTTTTTTGGTTTGATATTAACTTTAAAGTAGTTTTTTTTCCCCAATTCTGCAAAGAAAGTCATTGGTAGCTTGATGGGGATGGCGTTGAATCTATAAATTACCTTGGGCAGCATGGTCACTTTCATAATATCGATTCTTCCTATCCATGAGCATGGAATTTTCTTCCATTCGTTTGTGTCCTCTTTCATTTCGTTGAGCAGTGGTTTGTAGTTCTCCTTGAAGAGGTCCTTCACATCCCTTGTAAGTTGGATTCCTAGGTATTTTATTCTCTTTGAA
>NW_012112754.1:0-2688 GCF_000951035.1 Colobus angolensis palliatus | reverse complement strand
TTACATCCCATTTAATGTTACATCTGGTATTTGATTCAGGTGATGTCATTGGTCATGCTTTTGGTCTCCTTTGCTGGTCCCTTCTTACCTCTCTAACATCTAAACATTGGAGCAGCCATGATCTCAGACCTTTTACTTTGTTCCTCTTTATACTGTCTAGGTAATCTCCGTAAACCTTGTATTTTTAAATTCTATCTGTAAATTATTTCCAAATTTACAGCTCCATTAGATACCTCTACCTTGAACCCTAGACTTGTAGTTCTGATTATCTACTTGACATATCTACTTGCATATCTCATAGGCATCCCAAATTTAATAAATCTCCCAGACTGAACTTCCAATGTTTCCCCCAAAATCTACTTCTCTTAACAGAATGTAATGAGAATGTCTGTATCTCAGTGAGAGCAACTCTGACCATCTAGCTGATCAGGACAAAAAACCAGAATCATGTTTGATGCATATTTTTCTCTCGTAGCCCAAGTCAATGTCAGCTGACTCTACTAGGTCTGTCTTTACAACATTCCCTTAATCTATGCACTTCTCACTACCTCCACTTAGGCCGTGGTCAAAGGTGTAACCATCTCTGCTCTAAACTAGTGCAAAGTCCTTCTATCTGGTTTCTCTGTCCTCTGCTACTATTGCCCTTGCTCACTCTGCCCCAGCCCCATTAGCTTATTTGATGACTTTGGAACAGGACAGACATGCTCGTGCTCAGCACCTTTGCCCTTGCTGTTCCCTCTGCTGAGGTTATTCCTCCCCCAGACATCCACATGCCTCATTGCATCTACTTCTTCAGATATATCTTCAAATAATCCTTCTTACTAAGTCTTTCCTTACTTAATATTACATCTAACCCTACTACACATATTTAGTAGACATCACACACAGACACACACACACACACACATATATATATTTGTGATAAATGAATGACTTTATTCCACATGGTATGTCAGAAGCCAGCGATGTTTTTCCAAGCACGACACATTAATCACCCAAAGCAGCGCCAACAATAGATTCAATCACACTCCTTTGGAATCCTTTAACTTTCTTGTTGATTTGACCACCTAACTATAGAAACAAAATTTTCTACTTTGTGAATAACAATTAATGAATATACTAATATATGATTAATAGAGATATTGCATTAGGTTTAGAAGAATAACCTAACAGGCCTGAAATGATCATAAAATCTAAATTTTTTTAATTTCCTTAAGGTTTTAATCTCAGTCTAATTCACACTGCTAATCTTAAAATGAATATAAACTTCAAGATAAAAACAATATCACATATGGTTTTCTTCTAAAATTTCTTATAGTAGGGCATTATTTGAAGAAAATTAAATGAAAATTGCACCAAATCAAGAACTTCAGTAGCAGCAGCACTACTTTTCAAAATGTTACCAATGATTTATAAAAAACAAACAAAATCATTAACTGTAAGAAACACTGCAAGAATTGACATCGTTAAAGGTATTAAGGCCATATTAGCCAGGCAAATCAGTGGTCTAAATGAGTGCTCTCAAACTTTATCATGCATTACAATTACCTGGACAACTTTCTGAAGTGCATATGCTGGACCTCATCTCCACATTTCTGACTTAGTAAATCAGGGGTAAAGCTTGATAATATGTGTTCCAGGTGATCTTAGTTGAGAAACCACAATATGAAAAATATAGGTTTAGGCTGGGCGTGGTGGCTCATGCCTGTAATTCCAGCACTTTGGGAGGCCGAGGCAGGCGGATCAGGAGGTCAAGGGATTGAGACTATCCTGGCCAATGTGGTGAAATCCCATCTCTACTAAAAATTCAAAGATTAGCTGGGTGTGGTGGTGCATGCCTCTACTCCCAACTACTTGGGAGGCTGAGGCAGGGGAATCGCTTGAACCCGGGAGGTGGATGTTGCAGTGAGCCGAGATCGCGCCACTGCACTCCAGCCTAGTGACAAAGCGAGACTCCGTCTAAATATATATATATATACACACATAAACACATACACACACATATATATATAATATATAGTATATATGTTATATATATGTGTGTGTGTATGTGTATATATATATAAGTTTAAACTATCATGCAGACTTAGTGAAAGGCAAGGTTTTTTCCAGAAATAACTCCCCCTGATTTCTCATACTAAAGAGAAAGAAGATGGCATTCTTTCTTTTTAATTGGTTGAAGTCAGAATTTCCTTTTAGCCTGTGTGGAATTCAGGCCACCCTTCACACCATTACCACCAAACAAAGCAAGTTCACAGCCACATGCCTTTAATAACATTGTAATTTTTTTGGATTATGCAGCTGCAGGTATAATTTGCAACCTTAAACATATGACTCCCTATTGTGTTACTTCTAAAAATGGAAATCTGGAATAAAAGAAACTGAAGCTTTAGAGTATCATAGAGAATTATATAAAAATCAAAGCAAGAATACTTCAGAGAGTCTGATTCTGTGGAGTTATTCTTGATTTACTAACTAGATGTGCAGCTGGATCTCTTAAAATCCAATTGCCAACATAAAAAGAAAATCCTTAGTTTCTCCCTCATAGTCTGCACTTTCTATTGACTTTTTGGTATTAAAATATGTCTTGTGCCTTAATCTAGGCCATTTTACAACCACAGTCTTTTCTCTTCATACTCTTTTCAAGATTAAAGGGACAATGGACAGAGATAGAAAAATGAGACGATG
>NW_012112753.1:21814-24961 GCF_000951035.1 Colobus angolensis palliatus | reverse complement strand
CAATATGTAGAGGCTGGCTGCATGCATTGAAAATTGTTATCCCTCACGCCTTAATCCCAGCATTTTGGGAGGCCGAGGCCGGCGGATCACGAGGTCGGGAGATGGAGATCATCTTGGCCAATATGGTGAAACCCGGTTTCCACTAAAATACAAAAATTAGCCAGGTGTCTTGGCGCGTGCCTGTAACCCCAGCTACTCAGGAGGCTGAGACAGAGAAATCGCTTGAACCCGGGAGGTGGAGGTTGCAGTGAGCTTAAGCTGAGATCATGCCACTGCACTCCAGCCTGACCACGGAGCAAGACTCTGTCTAAAAGAAAGAAAGAAAAAGAAAGAGAAGAGAAAGAAGAGAAGAGAAGAGAAGAGAAGAGAAGAAAATTGTTATCCCTGGAGAGAAGTGTAGGGGGACCAGGACACTGCTGTTGTTGCTGTTCACCACCAGCTTTGCAGCATATGTAACTTTGATAACTGTGTATAACGCATAAAAAATCATTCCTGTTTACAACCAATTATCACAACTAGCTACAGATTTGTTTCTTCTCCACTCCCACTGCTTCACTTGACTAAACTTAAAGGAAAAAAAAATTTATTTTTACATATAATATTGTTTAAGTTGATCCTCAGCCCCCCCTCCTCAAGTAGCTGGGACCACAGGTGTACAACACGGTGTCCAGCTAGTTTTGTATATTTTGTAGAGACAATGGTTTTGCCATGTTGGCCAGGTTGGTCTTGAACTCCTGGACTCAAGTGATCTGCTTGCCTGGGCCTCCCAAAGTGCTAGGATTACGTGCTGGTCTCCATGCCCAGCCATCATTTGTATTTTGAATTTAAATATTTTATAGTCATAAGTATTACTCTTCAAAGATTCTGGGTTTTATAGCATGTACATGGTGGGGTTCAGGACACACTACTCCAAAATATAACAACTCGGGGTATTGAGTATTTTATGCTAAAGGAATTTGAGAAAACAACAGAAGCAGGAAGGTCACTGTCACTCTCCCCCTGCCCTTCTTTCCTGAAGCTGATCATAAGGCTCTCATGTGAGAGGTGCTCTCTCTGTAACCAGAGGAAATGTGCATTGTTGTGTCTGAAAACACAGCAACACGGAGTCTGAACATACAGGCCTTGCTACGTTTCCCCCAGTTTATTAGCGTTAGATCATACTCCTTTCATCATATCACACTTCTCTATAGCTATCCAGTATTCATCAAACCTACCATTAAAAAAAAATAAATTAAATAAAATAATCAAAAAAAAAACACTTGAAGTTTAGCTGTTTCTTCAGGTCTTCATTTCCTTAGCAAGGCTCTTCTGTCATGTAAAACTTACATTAAATAACTAGATATGCTCTCTTCTCTTGTTAGTCTGTCTTTTGCTGTAAGGTTCTCAGCAGTGAACCTAGGCTGGGTTAGGAAAAGCCATATTTCCAGGGAGGAAATATTTACATGTGCAAATATCTTCTACTGTAAAATGATAAAAATTGTATTGGGGCAGGTTTGAAGCAAGAAATTGAATCATTATTCCCCTTTGGATGAGCTGAAGAGATGAGCTAATGAACTCCCAGTTCCTCCCAGATAGAAATACTTCTCTAGCTCATTTCCTGAAGCTCCTAGAGGGTCAAACCTGCTGGAGATTGAGGGGCCTTCCTGGGACCTCCCAGCCCAGGAGGTTACTGCTGGTGAGAGGATTGCTGCAGTCTCCCTGGGAGGGTGCACCGCCACTGGAAAGTATCGCTGCTGTAACTTCAATACAACAAATTTTCATCACATCAGCTCTTTTTGTTTGTTTTTTGGAGATGGAGTCTCACTCTATCACCCAGGCTGGAGTGCAGTGGCACAATTGCAGCTCACTGCAACCTCTGCCTCCTGGGTTCAAGTGATTCTTCCGCCTCAGCCTACTGAGTAATGGGGATTACAGGTGCACTGCCATGCCTGGCTACTTTTTGTATTTTTAGTAGAGACAGAGTTTCTCCATGATGGCCAAGCTAGTCTCGAATTCCTGTCCTCAGGTGCTCTGCCCACCTCGACCTCCCAAAGTGCTGGGATTATAGGCATGAGCCCCCGCACCTGGCCACATCTGCTCTTTGTTCAGTGTTGCAGGCAAAATACAAGAGCTAACATGCAAATAAGTAACATATGCACATCATCAACTCTGCCTGATATGCCAAGGGCCACATGTCAGGCACAGTCAGTGAGTGTGCATGATTACTTATTTAGTCCTTACCACGGGCCAAGGTCACACCATCATATTCATCTTCCATATGAGAAAACTAAGATGCAGAGATTTTAAGTTACCTGCCCAGGGTCACTCTGGGCAGATTTCTTTCACTATCATACTTTTCCTATGTCAGGTTTTTCTCACTGTCATAATTTTTGCAAGGGTACTTTTGTTAGGAGAAATATATACACAGTGGTTCTGAGAATGTCTTCTGGAGCCAGGCTGCTTTCACTTCAAATTCCTGCTTTCAAATCCTTGTTCCCTGGCTAAGTGACCCTGAGCACTGCATCTTGCTTCTAACCTCCAAGCTTCTGTCATCCATTCCTGGACATAGGCCAGGCTAAATATCAGTGTTTAGTCCCAAGTCTGAGTCTGAAACAAAGATGATAGCCCTTTCCCAAGACAAACCTCTTCCTTTCTTCCTTTCTTGGGGATCAGACCTCCTTAGCAAAGTTAACGAATTAGACAGTAGATTGGAAATTATGGCTCAGGAGCCATGAAGCCAGAAGCCACAAGATTCCTAAGCTCCCCAGTTGTGCCTGTAGATAACATCATTAGTGTTCAAGGTATTTTTCAGACCCTGCCTTACGCCTTATGATGGACTAGCTGGCACACCCAGACTGGTAAACTGGCTCATCTGGTCCTGTGGCCCCCACTCAGGGACTGCCTCAGTGCAGGAAGATAAGCTATGACACCCTGTGACTTTCATCTCCAACCCAACCAATCAGCTTTCCCCATTCCCTAGCCCCCTGCCCACCAAACTATCCAAAAAAAAAAAAAAAGTACCCTCTGATTTTGGGGGGAGACAGATTTGAGTAACAATAAACCTCTGTCCTGGTCACTTAGCTGTCTCTGCATTTATTAGATTCTTTCTCTATTGCAGAAAGCTTGCTGTTCTCGGCTCCATTGGCTTTTCTGGGCAACCAGCAAGAT
>NW_012112753.1:19961-20669 GCF_000951035.1 Colobus angolensis palliatus | reverse complement strand
GCTAGAGTGCAGTGGCTCCATCTCGGCTCACTGCAACCTCCACCTCCCGGGTTCAAGTGATTCTCCTGCCTCAGCCTCCCAAGTGGCTGGGACTACAGATGGGCTAATTTTTGTATTTTTACTAGAGATGGGGTTTCACTATGTTGGCCAGGATGGTCTCCAGCCCTTTATCTTGTGATCCGCCTGCCTTGGCCTCCCAAAGTGCTGGGATTACAGACTTCAGTCATAGTAGCCTTTTTCTTTTTCTTTTTTTTTTTAAGAGCAGCATCACTTGCTCTGTCAACCAGGCTGGAGTGTACTGGCACAATCTCAGCTCACTGCAACCTCCACCTTCCGGGTTCAAGAGATTTTCCTGCTTGAGCTTCCTGAGTAGCTGGGATTACAGGCCGGGCGCCATGTTAACCCGGCGGGTTTCAAACTCCTGACGTCAGGTGCCTCAGCCTAGCAGTCTTCTGTGCAAAGGGAAAAGCTATGCAGCTCTCGCGCTAGTTAGAGCTTGTGGTAAACACTATCACCAAAACTCCAGCGAGAAAAACGACGACATCTCACTTCACTATAAACCGATAAAAGTAAAGATCGCCACTTCGCATACACTCTGATTTTCGCAATACAAAAAAGTCAGGGGAAAGCGCGAACGCAGTCCCCCACTACCACAAATTATGCAGTCGAGTTTCCCACATTTGGGGAAATCGCAGGGGTCAGCACATC
>NW_012112753.1:18835-19797 GCF_000951035.1 Colobus angolensis palliatus | reverse complement strand
AGGCAAGTTTTTCCTGCCCTTTACTTTCCTATAAACTGAGTCATTCAGCGTGTAGTGGGTTTTGGGGGGAGTGTTACTGCCCAACAGGTACACCTTGCCTGCTGCTTAGACAGAGCCAATTTTTTGACACAGGGGAATTGCAATAAAGAGCTGCACTCTTTATTTGGTGGATGGGGTCCGGTGAGTTGGGAGTTCTGATTGGTCAGGTCGGAGATGAAATCACAGGGAGCTGCAGCTGTCCTCTTGTGCTGGGTCAGTTCCTGCTTGGGGGCCACAACACCAGATGAGCCAGGTTATCAGCCTAGCTGATGCCACCTGATCCACTGAGTGCAGGGTCGGCAAAATATCTCGAGCACTCATTTTAGGTTTTCTAATAATGATGTGATCTCCAGGAACAATTTGGGGAGGTTTAGAATCTTGCAGCCAGAGGCTAACGTAATTCCTAAACCATAATTTCTAATCTCGTGGCTAATTTGTTAGTCCCCCAAAGGCAGTCTAGTCCTGAGGCAGGAAGGCGGTTTGCTTTGAGAAACGGATATTGTCATCTTTGTTTCACAGCTAAACCGTAAACTAACTTTCTCCCAAAGTTATTTCAGCCTTTGCCCGGGAATGAACAAGGAGAGCTTGGATGTTAGAAACAAGATGGCATCAGGTCAGATCTCTTTCTCTGTGATAATTGTTCCAGTTGTAATTTTTGCAAAGGCCGTTTCAGAAGCAGGGGCATAGGTTTGACTTCTGTCACTCAGTCTTATGTCTATGAATTTTTCATGTTATTCATATGGTTATTTGTTTCTATGTGTATTTCTTTGTATGAATATACATTAACTTATTTATTTATTCTGCTGTTGTTGAACATGTTGACCTAAAAGAAGGAGGCTGAAGCACAAAATATAATTTAGAGTTTACTTGAGCCAGCATGAAGACAGCTACCTGGAAGACTCCCACCCAAGGAACTTTGAATC
>NW_012112753.1:12787-13088 GCF_000951035.1 Colobus angolensis palliatus | reverse complement strand
TGATGAAACTCTGTCGGTACAAAAAATACAAAATTTAGCCAGGCGTGGTGGTGTATGCTAGTAGTCCCAGCTACTCAGGAGGCTGAGGTGGGAGGAACACCTGAGCCCGGGGAGGTTGAGGCTGCAGTGAACCGTGATTACACCACTGCTCTCCAGCCTGGGTGACAGAGTAAGACTGTGTCTCTAAATAAATTAATTAAATTTGAAAAAGAAACAGCGAGGCTGGGCGCGGTGGCTCAAGCCTGTAATCCCAGCACTTTGGGAGGCCGAGACGGGCGGATCACAAGGTCAGGAGATCGAG
>NW_012112753.1:12069-12487 GCF_000951035.1 Colobus angolensis palliatus | reverse complement strand
GGTGAGGTGGCGGCGCCTGTAGTCCCAGCTACCCGGGAGGCTGAGGCAGGAGAATGGCGTGAACCCGGGAGGCGGAGCTTGCAGTGAGCTGAGATGCGACCACAGCACTCCAGCCTGGGTGACAGAGCGAGACGGAAACAGGGTCAGGCACGGTGGCTCACACATATAATCCCAGCACTCCGGGAGGCCAAGATGGGAATATCACTTGAGCTCAGGAGTTCAAGACCAGCCTCGGCAACATAGTGAGACCTCATCTCTAAAAAATACACATTTCAATAAATATATATAATAAAATATATACTATATTTTATTATACATAATATATAATTGTATATATTTATGGATACAATGTAACATTTCAATAAATATATACATTGTGTAATGATCAAATCAGAATATTCAGCAGATTATATTTGTT
>NW_012112753.1:6658-6989 GCF_000951035.1 Colobus angolensis palliatus | reverse complement strand
GGGGAAAATTCAGAGAGAACATGAAAGAGCTCCAAACGCGAGGACCTATAACTCCCCAAGAATAACATCTTCCAGAAGAACTAGACAGAAAACTAGGCTTCTGAGAACCCTGAAATCCCCGGAGGAGTAGCATCATCATGACCCTCTGTGTTCCTCTTGGCAAAGGACTTGCTTCCCTTGTTTGTACAATTGTGTGTGTTTGTTAAATAAATAAAACCCTGTTCATATATCTTTGAAAGGACATTGGCTCTGTTATTTTATGATTACAAATAATGCTGCAGTCGTCATTCTTGTACACTTCTCATTGGCCACTGGTGTATTTCTATAGGGT
>NW_012112753.1:0-363 GCF_000951035.1 Colobus angolensis palliatus | reverse complement strand
TTGCAGATGGGGAAACATCTGGATTTTGGTTCAGAGCCCTGGGGTCTTCCTCAAAAGTCTCTTTCCTTGAAAGAGGAACCCTGTCTCAGTTTCTGCATCTCTCTGAGTCCTTTTGGACCTTTTAAGGTCTTGGTGCTTGGCCCCCTCTAACCCTGAGTACTTCCCCTCCTGCAGGGCAACCTTGCCCAGTACCCAGGCCCCACCTCCAGTGACCATTTCCCCCTACTTTGCTCCTAGCAAAAGTCATTTCTAGGTCAGTGGTGAGGTGCAGCCAGGACGGGGCAATTTCTTCTGAGATTTTTGGCTCTGGAAGGCCTTGAGCCCTGTGGTCCTGCAGAACCACTGTCTCCCTCTTTTGGAGAA
>NW_012112752.1:0-1877 GCF_000951035.1 Colobus angolensis palliatus | reverse complement strand
TTTTTAGTAGAGACGGGGTTTCACCGCGTTAGCCAGGATGGTATCGATCTCCTGACCTCGTGATCCGCCCGTCTCGGCCTCCCAAAGTGCTGGGATTACAGGCTTGAGCCACCGCGCCCGGCAATTTATGTATTTTTTTAGTAGAGACAGGATTTCACCATGTTGGCCAGGCTGTTCTCAAACCTCTGACCTCATGATCTGCCCGCCTCGGCCTCCAAAAATGCTGAGATTGCAGACGTGAGCCGCCATACCTGGCCAGTGTTTTTGTTTTTTTTTTCTTTCTTTCTGAGATGAGATCTCGCTCTGTTGCTCAGGCTGGAGTGCAGTGGCGCGATCTCGGCTCACTACAACCTCTGCCTCCTGGGTTCAAGTGATTCTCCTGCCTCAGCCTCCTGAGTAGCTGAGATTATAGGTGCCTGCCACCACGCCTGGCTAATTTGTTATATTTTTAGTAGCGACAGGGTTTCACCATGTTGACCAGGCTGGTCTCAAACTCTTGACCTCAGATGATCCACCTGCCTTGGCCTCCCAAAATGCTTGAATTACAGGCATGAGCCACTGCACCCAGCCTAATCAGTCTTTTGCTCCTATTTGTCTTTGTTTGGGATAAAAGTTCTAGCCTTATTGGGGTCTTCGTACACAATAGTTCTGACTCACAGCCATCATCTGAACCTTTCCTCTGGTTCACAACCAAAATTAAACATCCGTTTATGGGGATTGAGATAGTTTTCATAGTAAAGGAGGTTTTGTTTGTAATGACGTGCCTGTTTGATGGGTCTAAGTATTTGGCCTTTCTGGCTAAAGCAGCCTTTGAACTGGTCCTGCCTAGAATGCATACCTCCCACTCCTTATCATCTCTCTTCTGGGTACCTTCCCCTTCCCTTTTCCTTTTCCCTTTCTCTTCACCTTCCCCGTCCCTTCTCCCTTCCCTTTTTCCTTTTCCTTTCCTTTTTTCTTTTTTTTTTTTGATAGTGTCTCATTCTGTCACCCATGCTGGAGTGCAGTGATGAGATCTCTGCTCATGCAACCTTGACCTGCAATACTTTTTTGAGAGTCTCACTCTCACCCAGCTGGAGTGCAGTGGCACAATCTTGGTTTACAGCAACTTCTGCCTCCTGGGTTCAAGTGATTCTCTTGCCTCAGTCTCCCGAGTAGCTGGGAGTACAGGTGTGTGCCACCACGCCTGGCTAATTTTTGTATTTTTAGTAGAGATGGGGTTTCACTATGTTGACCAGGCTGGTCTCGAACTCCTGACCTCGTGATCCACCTGCCTCAGCCTCCCAGAGTGCTGGGATTACAGCTGTGAGCCACCGCACCTGGCTCTTGCAGGTGTTAATAGAGCCTTTTTCCTCTACTGGAAGCTTCAACTGCTTTCTGCCCCTTTCAAACTCATACATCATTGAATTGTTGTTTCCTCAGGGAAGCCTTCCTGATACCACCCTACAGAGGGTGTCAGACCCCCTATTATACTATCACAACACTTTTCGCAGTAAGGTAAATTGCTTTTACAATTGTTGGATTGCCTCTCTGACTATGTTTGTTGAATAAATAAAAAAGGTGGCCAGGCCGGGCGCGGTGGCTCAAGCCTGTAATCCCAGCACTTTGGAAGGCTGAGATGGGTGGATCACGAGGTCAGGAGATCGAGACCATCCTGGCGAACACGGTGACACCCTGTCTCTACTAAAAAGTACAAAAAACTAGCCGGGCAAGGTGGCAGGCGCCTGTAGTCCCAGCTACTCGGGAGGCTGAGCCAGGAGAATGGTGTGAACCTGGGAGGCGGAGCTTGCAGTGAGCTGAGATCCGGGCACTGTACTCCAGCCTGGGCGACAGAGCGAGACTCCATCTCAAAAAAAAAAAAAATTATTAAAAAAAAAAAA
>NW_012112751.1:0-1279 GCF_000951035.1 Colobus angolensis palliatus | reverse complement strand
TGGCTCATGCCTGTAATCCCAGCACTTTGGGAGGCCGAGATGGGCAGATCACCTGAGGTCGGGAGTTTCAGACCAGCCTGGCCAACATGGTGAAACTCCGTCTCTACTAAAAATGCAAAAATTAGCCAGGAGTGGTGGCAGGTGCCTGTAATCCCAGCTACTCAGGAGGCTGAGGCAAGTTAATCGCTTGAACCCTGGAGGAGGAGGTTGCAGTGAGCTGAGATCATGCCTTTGCACTCTAGCCTGGAGGACAAGAGTGAGATGTCATCTCAAAAAAAAAAATAAAATAAAAGAGAGAGAGAAAGAGAGTGAGAAAGAGGAGATACCACATGATCTGGGGTATCTAGATCACTTAATAAACAAGGGAAAAAATATAATGAGGATGATTAAGACATGAGAGGAGCTTCAAAAAGGAGTTAACTATCAAAGGATTAAGACAAGCCTCTTGAGAAATCTGATGACGTCTTTTAAGTATTTTTGCAAAAATACTTGTACTGCAAATGTTAGTTGTGAAGAATGGCATCTCCTACTATCCTGCAAAAATCAATACTTGTTTTATTCTTTATTTATTCTGTGATTTGACACTTAGTTGAAATTATAATCTTAATTTTATCCAACTAAGATAAAGTTTTTACATTCCTTAATTTTATGATTCAAGATAAACTTCCAATTGAACCTTTTTTTCACTATTTCTATGAAAGTTTTGTTCCCATTCCAACTTGTCTCACTTCTAAAAGTAGATGGTGCATTTGCATACCTAAAGAATAATAATACCAACTCTGATTCAGGCCTATTGCTCTGTATAACATGCTGGCATTCATTCACCAAGCCAGAAAAACGCCAATGTAATGCATCAAGAGGGAAATTACGATTAAACCACAGCTAGTTTTTCTTACCCCTTCAAGGAACTGTCTGGATGAATAGCTGCTTTTCTTTTCTCTTTTTAGAGATAGGGTCTCACTATGATGCCCCGACTGACTTCTAGACTCAAGGGATTCTCCTATCTCAGCCTCCCAAGTCATTGGGACTGCAAGTACACACCACCACACAGGCTTACAGCTGCTTTTCTATGCCCCAAAGCTCTAAATCCTAGGCTTTTTCCTTCAATGACCCTATACTCCAAAAGAGACGTGGAATGGAAGACACTGGAACTGCTGGTTGTTCCAAAGCAACAGGTTTTTTTTTTTTTGAAACAGAGTCTCATTCTGTTGCCCAAGCTGGAGTGTAGTGGCGCTATCTCTACTCACTGCAACCTCTACCTGCCTCCTGGGTTCAAGCG
>NW_012112750.1:0-1391 GCF_000951035.1 Colobus angolensis palliatus | reverse complement strand
TGGGATTACAGACACGCACCACCATGCCCGGCTAATTTTTGTATTTTTAGTAGAGACGGGGTTTCACCATGTTGGTCAGGCTGGTCTCGAACTCCTGACTTCGTGATCTGCTCACCTCGGCCTCTCAAAGTGCTGGGATTATAAGCGTGAGCCACCGCACCCAGCCAACAAAATTTTTAAAATTGCATAAAGCCACGGTTTTTATACAGTTAAATGTATATGTGACTAAAATATTCTAATTTATTAAAATAAAAGTCAGAATATAAATTATAACCAATTAATATTGAAGTAGAAAATTAAGATTATTTAATTGAATCTAATTTCTTTCTTTACTTTTTTTTTGTCTCACTCTGTTGCCTAGGCTGGAAGGCAGTGGCACAAGGATAGCTCACTGCATCCTCAAGCTCCTGGGCTCAAGCGATCCTTCTGCCTCGGTCTCCTGAGTAGCTGGGGCTCAGTTGCACACCACCACTCGTGGTTTTTTTGTTTTGTTTTGTTTTGTTTTTGTAGAGACAGGGGCCTTGCTTTGTTGTTCAGGCTGGTTTCCAACTCCTGGCTTCAAGCAGTCCTCCCGCCTTTGCCTCACAAAGTGCTGGAATTACAGGCATGAGCCACCTCGTCCAGCCTGATTCTAAATTTTTTATTTAAAATTGTGTAAATCTAAATATTATGGTATATTTTGATAAAATATAATGCTTTGTAATTTCAATGTTCACCGTCCATCAAATTACCAATGTAAAGAGTTACTATCAAGTTTCATGCATGTTCCATCTAGACCTACCTTTATACAAATTAAGAATTATATAAAGGCTGGGCACGATGGCTCACCCCTGTAATCCCAGCACTTTGGGAGGCCAAGGCAGGTGGATCATAAAGTCAGGAGTTCAAGACCAGCCTGGCCAACAGGGAGAAACCCCATCTCCACTAAAGACACAAAAACTTAACCTGGCTTGGTGGCACACGCCTGTAATCCCAGCTACTCGGGAAGCTGAGGCAGGAGAATCGCTTGAACCCGGGAGGCAGAGGTTGCAGTGAGCCAAGATCGCACCATTGCACTCCAGCCTGGGCAACAGAGCAAGACTCCGTTATCAAAAAAAGAAAATTATATGAATTATTTAGTAGAGCAAAGTGTTTCTCATCTGCAACGTGCATTCATTTGAATACTACACTGATTTATGAGTACCTCTGGTACTCACAAAGAAGAAATAAGGACAAGGATGCTCAACACTACAAGGAGATTTTGTGTAAGAATCCATTTAATTATTCTTGAATGTTTTAAAAATATTAATAATCTGGCCGGGCGCGGTGGCTCAAGCCTGTAATCCCAGCACTTTGGGAGGCCGAGACGGGCGGATCACGAGGTCAGGAGATCGAGACCATCCTGGCTAACA
>NW_012112749.1:0-1109 GCF_000951035.1 Colobus angolensis palliatus | reverse complement strand
GGGATTACAGGCTTGAGCCACCGCGCCCGGCCTGAGACTTAGACTTTCTACTTGATTTGAGGACAGACTGGATTTTGGGAGCTAGTACTAGAGATAATGAAGGCAAAGACCACCTGGGAAGACTAAGATTAATTTTGATCAGTAATTGTATTATTCACCGCCTATGTTCTTAATTTGCAAATAAAAAAATAGTCCTATTCATGCCTGAGCATTCGTCGTTTTTATGAGTGAGGCGTATTATGACTTCATGGGTATAGGGTCTGATGTGTTCTTTTTGCAAGCAGGGGTGAATGGAGACACTTCAAGCCTGCCTGTGGCATATTAGGTGTGCCTCAGAAAGAGCTCCTCTGGTCAGAAACCTTTCACATTCTCTCAGCTTCATGTTCTAGTTGTATTAGAATTAAGCTATTAAAGCTCAAACATATAATTATTACATTCCATTTCAATCATAATGACTAAACCTGCTGATGTGATTCTTGGCCATCAGGTATACCTGTTGATGGCCTGTTAGAATCACCTGTGCCGCTTTGAAGAAGTACAGATGCCAGGGCCTCACTTCCTGGGGGTTTTGATCCATTCAATCTATGGCAGGGCCTGGGAATCAGAATATTTATAAAGTACCACAGGGGATTCTGATGCATAGCCAGGATTGAGAGTCATGGAGCTGGACCACGCAGGAGTGAGGTGGATGAGTTGCTATTGTCCTACACTTTTACTGCTACTCCCTATGGGATGATTTTAAAATTATTATTATACTTTAAGTTCTGGGGTACATGTGCACCATGTGCAGGTTTGTTACATAGGTATACACATGCCATGGTGGTTTGCTGCACCCATCAACCCGTCATCAACATTAGGTATTTCTCCTAATGCTATCCCTCCCCTAGCCCCCCACCCTGTGACAGGCCCTGTTGTATGATATTCCCCTCCCTGTGTCCATGTGTTCTCATTGTTCAACTCCTACTTATGAGTGAGAACATGCAGTGTTTGGGTTTTTGTTCTTGTGTTAGTTTGCTGAGAATTGTGGTTTCCAGCTTCATCCATGTCTCTGCAAAGGACATGAACTCATCCTTTTTTATGGCTGCATAGTATTCCATGGTGTATATGTT
>NW_012112748.1:0-1598 GCF_000951035.1 Colobus angolensis palliatus | reverse complement strand
GCAGTAAGCCACGATGGTACCTGCACTCCAGCCTGGGCAACAGAGAGGGAGGGAGGGGGAGGGGAAGGGGAAGGCAGACGAAGGGAAGGCAGCTGAAGGAAGGGAGGGAGGGAGGGAGGGAGGACTAATGACCCTGAGGTGGAGTACAAGAAGGGCTTGTTTAGGTGGAGGCCCAAAGGCCAACGTGAAACTTTCTTCTGGGACGCCCTTCTGGGGGCCCTTCCAACAGTCATGCCCCTGTTTTGGGGGGCTTTCCTTGTTAACACATTGCAGATTCCGTCACACAGGGTAACACTATGCTGAGGAGTGGGGCCTCTAGCTGCAGGGGATAAACCATGACTGGTCTCATGCTTTAGAGCAACACCTCCTTTGCCCGGAATTGGTTCAGGGATGACCTGTGACACAGTTCTAGTTATGAGCTGCAATGAAAGGAGAAGTCATCAAAGTGTCACCAAAGCCACTACAGAAGGAAGACAGTCAGGAAATAAATTCTTTTAGACAGATGGAAACATTAGTTGCCTCAGGTCATAGAAAAAGTCTCTGTAAGGATAAAGCACAGATTCTGAAGGGACTCTTGATTCCAAGAACCTTGAACTGTACTATGTGATGGTTTCCAACAGTAATGCCCTTTAATCCTTGTTTCAATGTCCCCCTGATTTGAGCCACATAAACATCCTTGTGAGCTTTTTCTTTTTATTGCAGCGAAATACACATGACATAAAATTAACCATTTTAACAAGTGCAATTCAATGGCATTTAGTACATTCACAATGTTGAGCAACCACTCCTTTATCCAATTCTAAAACATTTCCATCAATCTGAAACAAAGTCACTCCCATTTTCCCTTATTCCTCGTCCCTGGCAACCAACATCTGCTTTCTGACTCTACAGAGTTAGCAGTTCTGTATATTGCATGTACGTGGGACCATTCAACACATGGCCTTCTGTGTCTGGCTCCTGTCACTCAGCATCACGTGCCCGAGGTTTATCCGTGTTGTAGCACTTGTCAGCACTTGTCACACAGCATCCTTTTTTTATTTTATCATTTTGAGAAAGAGTCTCACTCTGTTGCCCAGACTGGAGTGCAGTGGTGCGATCTTGGCTCACTGCACCCTCCGTCTCCTGAGTTCAAGCAATTCTCCAGCCTCAGCCTCCCCAGTAGCTGGGATTACAGGTGCACGCCACCAAGCCCAGCTGATTTTTGTATTTTTAGTACAGATGGGGTTTCCCCATGTTGGCCAGGCTGGTCTCGAACTCTTGACCTCGGGTGATCTGCTTGCCTCGGCCTCCCAAGGTGCTGGGATTACAAGTGTGAGCCACCCGTGCCTGGCCTGGCATCCTGTTTCACAGCTGATTCGCATGGATATGCCACACTTGGTTTCTCCTTTCATCAGGTGATGTTATATTTGGTATGCTTTTACTTTGAATAGTTTTGCTACAAACATTTGCATGTGAGTACTTGTTTGAGAAGAATGCCTTTTCTTAAGGTTACCTAAATGTCTTTGATCTGCATACATGGGATTTATCTTTGTTATGACTAATGATTCTAAATTTCTAGAACCTAGCACATAAGGAGCTCAAGGAATGGTAGCTATTTC
>NW_012112747.1:0-1239 GCF_000951035.1 Colobus angolensis palliatus | reverse complement strand
GACAGAGAGAGACCCCATCTCAAAAAAAAAAAAAAAAAAAAAAAAAAAAAAAAAAAAAAAGGAATTCTAATGGTAGCATCATGACTGGAATATTTCTACAGTCGCTTATGTTTCATTGAATGAATGCAAAGATGGATGATCAGAAAGACAAATGGACAGACAGATGCGGGAGACAGAGACAGAATAATGTTCTTAGCATCATTAAAAAGCCTGGAGTCTCTCAAAGTGATCGCTTTGAAGAGGATAACACTCAAGAGATTACAATCTAGGACCTCCTCTGCAGGCATCCAAATCTGCAGAGACTCAAGTCTCTGATATAAAATGGCATAGTACTTGCATATAAACTATACATATCCTGCTGTACACTTTAAATCATCTCTAGATTATTTGTAAATCTATGATACCTAATACAATGTAACTGCTATTACATAGTTTTATACTGTATTGTTTGGAGAATAATGACGGGAAAAAGGTTTGTTCATGTTCAGTAGAGACGTAATTTTTTAAAACACTTTTGATTTACAGTTGGTTGAATCCACAGATGTGGAATGCAAGAGCTGATCATATTTATTTGATAAATATATTGAAAACACTTACTTTATGTTGAAAAATAACCACCTTTTGAAAGACATAAAAGAAAAAAAAGTCCCATAGAAAAACAAATTTCCCTAACAAACTCATTTTAGTTTCATTAGTCTAATTGTTCTTAAGAGTTTTTGTCCCAGTAATTTTATGAGTTACTATGCTGGAAAATAGTACAAGGAACATCTTAGAAGTTCCTATTGCTAGACCCTTTTAGTTCCTTGATGAGACAAACTTGCTTCCAATAGGATAACTCTGTTTTCAAAAAACAAATGACCCAAATGGCAATTTTGATTGGCAGTTTACATGTTTCTTACCTCATCATATGATTTACAAAGGCTTTGTTACAGTTAGTATTGTACTTGCAAATACTGCAGTGGATGTATATAGAAAAGTGGCTTGCAAAATCTTTTATTTTGGAATGACATTCAATGCACTTGTGAATTCCCCGACGACACCTTATGGAGATGGAAAAAAAAGATAAAAATAGATTATAAAACAAAAATAATAGGGGAAAATCTTATTAACATTTTACTAACTGAACCCAAAATGTTTCAATTGATCTTTTTTCTTTTTTTTTTTGAGACGGAGTCTCGCTCTGTCGCCCAGGCTGGAGTGCAGTGGCCAGATCTCAGCTCACTGCAAGCTCCGCCTCCC
>NW_012112746.1:0-1146 GCF_000951035.1 Colobus angolensis palliatus | reverse complement strand
TTATTTACAAATATTGTAATATTACAAATATTGTATTATTTGTACAAATATTACAAATATTGTAATAATTCCTTCTTACCCTTTTTATTACCAAACATTTATTTATAATTATCCTGCCAAGAGCAAACTATGCCATAGGCCTTTAAATATTGCAAATGAAGGAGGTGGGAAGAAAAAATAAACATACATTTCTCATTTATTTTTCTAAAATAATTTAATAAATTCTTTTAGAAAGAAAGATTAAAAGTTGGAAGGTCATCTTTAGGCTTCTGTGAACATCATATTTGTCTCTATAAATAAATAAGCAAAACATACTCCATTTTAATGGGATCCTTTCTAATATCCCGTATTCTTCAAAAGTGACGTTCTTAACTTACAGAACAAAGTCAAGAAACCTCTGTCTGGTCTTCAGGGTCTCCTAGGGTGTGGCCCCAGTGACATTCAGAATACTGTGAGTAGGATTGACATATGACAACTGAGGCTGCTTTATGAAGATGTTGTGCCCTCTCTCTTACTCCCCGAGGCTGGTGTTTGCTTTCTGGGGAAGCCAGTCACCCTATTATGAAGCCAGTTAGGCAAGTTAAGAAAAAGCTCACATGGAGAGGAAGTGGGCCCTTCTCCTAACAACTAGCACCAGCTTGCCACCTATGTGAGTGGGACATGTTGGAACTGCAGCTTCAATTCTAGTCAGGCTTCATATCTGCAGAGATGACATCTTTTTTTTTTTTTTTAATTTGACTTTTAAGTTCAGGGGTACATATGCGAGTTTGTTATATAGGTAAACTTGTGTCATGGGGGTGTGTCGTACAGATTATTTTGTCACCCAGATATTAAGCGTAATACCCGTTAGTTCTTTTTCCTGATCCTCTCCCTCCGTCTCCCCTCCACCCTCCAATAGGCCCCAGTGTGTGTTGTTCCCCTCTATGTGTCTGTGTGTTCTCATCATTCAGCTCCCACTTATAAGTGAGAACATGCAGTATTTGGCTTTCTGTTTCTGTGTGAGTTTGCTAAGGATAATGGCCTCCAGCTCCACCCGTGTTCCTGCAGAGGTCATGATCTCATTCTGTTTATGACCGTGTAGCATTCCATGGTATATATGTACCACATTTTCTTTATCCAGTATACCATTGATGGGCATTTAGGTTG
>NW_012112745.1:0-1351 GCF_000951035.1 Colobus angolensis palliatus | reverse complement strand
CAGCCTCCCGAGTAGTTGGGACTACAGGCGCCCACCACCATGCCCAGCTAATTTTTTGTATTTTAGTAGAGACGGAGTTTCACCATGTTGGCCAGAGTGGTCTTGAACTCCTGACCTCGTGATCCGCCCCCCTTGGCCTCCTAAAGTGCTGGGATTACAGGCATGAACCATTGCTCCTGGCTTCCACTTTTTAAAAGTTTTTATTTATTTATGTCAGACTTTTTCTCTTGCTCTGTCACCCAGGCTGGAGTGCAGTGGTGCGGTCTCAGCTCACTGCAACCTCCGCCTCCCAGGTTCAAGCAGATGTTCATGAAGTATTCTTTGAATGAATACATGGCACAGAGAATGTGGAAGAATATTCAGTGAACAAATGAATGCAAATACACGTGCTTCAAATAGAGTTACAGAAGCACTGTATTAACCTCATTTGATTTCATCTTTGCCAGAACCTTGTGAGGTAGACTGGCAGTCCTCCAAACCAGTTTCCCTTCTTGACTTCTCTATTTAAGTTCATGACTCCAACATTTACTCATATGTATAACCTCAGAGTTCTTTCATGACACTTATTGAATTACTTATACCCAGCTGACTTCCTGACCCATCTCTGGTTCTTTTCCTCCTTCATTCAATCAACACACATGACCTTAGAGTGTACTATGTACCAGATACACACCCTAAATACACCTACACACCCTAAATACAAAGTTGAATTAGGCATTAGTCTTAAAGAGTAGCCAAATTCTCAGCATTCTTCCTTAGTAATTAATGTCTCATAGATTTCTTTGCTACTTTCTCTTCCTCCACCAGCTGGTTCAGACCCTTAATACTTCTCCAGGCTTTTGTGCCATCTGTTTCCACCCACTCTGCCTCTCTTTTACTAAAGCACAGTAATGATATACTCCGAATGTGCCTGGGATTTGTTTTCATGCTTTTTTTTTTTTTTTTTTTTTTGAGACGGAGTCTCGCTCTGTCACCCAGGCTGGAGTGCAGTGGCCAGATCTCAGCTCACTGCAAACTCCGCCTCCCGGGTTTAGGCCATTCTCCTTCCTCAGCCTCCTGAGTAGCTGGGACTACAGGCGCCCGCCACCTCGCCTGGCTAGTTTTTTGTATTTTTTAGTAGAGACGGGGTTTCACCATGTTAGCCAGGATGGTCTCGATCTCCTGACCTCGTGATCCCCCCACCTCAGCCTCCCAAAATGCTGGAATTACAGGCACCTGTCATCATGCCTGGCTAATTTTTTTTTTTTTTTTTTGTATTTTTGTAGAGACGGCATTTCACCATGTTGGCCAGGCTGGTCTTGAGCTCCTGACCTCAGGTGATCCACCCACCTCATCCTCCCAAAGTGCTGGG
>NW_012112744.1:0-1226 GCF_000951035.1 Colobus angolensis palliatus | reverse complement strand
AGTTTTTAGCATGAAGGGCTGTTGAATTTTGTCAAAGGCCTTTTCTGCATCTATTGAGATAATCATGTGGTTTTTGTCGTTGGTTCTGTTTATGTGATGGATTACGTTTAATGTTGAACCAGCCCTGCATCCCAGGGATGAAGCCCACTTGATCGTGGTGGATAAGCTTTTTGATGTGCTTCTGGCTTCAGTTTGCCAGTATTTTATTGAGGATTTTTGCATCCATGTTCATCAGGGATATTGGTCTAAAATTCTCTTTTTTTTGTTGTGTCTGTGCCAGGTTTTGGTATTAAGATGATATTGGTCTCATAAAATGAGTTAGGGAGGATTCCCTTTTTCGATTGATTGGAATCATTTCAGAAGGAATGGTGTCAGCTCCTCTTAGTACCTCTGGTAGAATTCGGCTGTGAAGGACCGTCTGGTCCTGGACTTTTTTGGTTGGTAGGCTATTAATTATTGCCTGAATTTCAGAGCCTGTTATTGGTCTATTCAGATTCAACTTCTTCCTGGTTTAGTCTTGGGAGGGTGTTTGTGTCCAGGAATTTATCCATTTCTTTTAGATTTTCTAGTTTATTTGCATAGACGTGTTTATAGTATTCTCTGATGGTAGTTTGTATTTCTGTGGGAGTGGTGGTGATATCCCCTTTATCATTTTTTATTCCATCCATTTGATTCTTCTCTTTTCGTCTTTATTAGTCTTGCTAGTGGTCTATCAATTTTGTTGATCTTTTCGAAAAACCAGCTCCTAGATTCATTGATTTTTTGAAGAGTTTTTTGTGTCTCTATCTTCTTCAGTTCTGCTCTGATGTTAGTTATTTCTTGCCTTCTGCTAGCTTTTGGATTTGTTTGCTCTTGCTTCTTTAGTTCTTTTTATTGTGATGTTAGGGTGTCGATTTTAGATCTTTCCTGCGGTCTCTTGTGGGCATTTAGTGCTATAAATTTCCCTCTACACACTTTAAATGTGTCCTAGAGATTCTGGTACATTGTGTCTTTGTTCTCATTGGTTTCAAAAAACATCTTTACTTTTGCCTTCATTTCATTATTTACCTGGTAGTCATTCAGGAGCAAGTTGTTCAGTTTCCATGTAGTTGTGTGGTTTTTAGTGAGTTTCCTTTTTTTTTTGCATACTATTTCTTTTTTATTTTATTTCTATTTTATTTTTTATTATACTTTAAGTTCTAGGGTACATGTGCACAACGTGCAGGTTTGTTACATATGTATACATG
>NW_012112743.1:0-1234 GCF_000951035.1 Colobus angolensis palliatus | reverse complement strand
CCCCGCCTCTACTAAAAAAATACAAAAAACTAGCCGGGTGAGGTGGCGGGCACCTGTAGTCCCAGCTACTCGGGAGGCTGAAGCAGGAGAATGGCGTGAACCCGGGAGGCGGAGCTTGCAGTGAGCTGAGATCCGGCCATTGCACTCCAGCTTGGGTGACAGAGTGAGACTCCGTCTCAAAAAAAATAAAATAAAATAAAATAAAAATAAACTCTTTCTTGAATTCCATTTATTTTTAAGGGAATTAATGGCAATCCTCATGATCTGTCTCATTATGGATTGATATTTCTGGAGAATCAACATTATATTCAGTCTTGTCTGAATGTTTTGTTACCTGAAGTAATTTAAACTCCCAAAGCAGCACGAGTTTTTGAAATCAGTTTTTGCCCCTGAAAATTAAGAATAAACATAATCAGATAAAGAAATGGATTATTATACCAATCATACAGTTAACACTCTACAACCTGGGGTGAATTTACAGATTTGTAGATTAACTAAGTTAAAAATGAAGAAATACATCTCTGATGCCAACAATCTAGGATAGTAAAAGCCAGGGAGAAAACAATATTCATTCATATCAACAGTTTTTTTTAATAACAATCTCCAAATCTGTGCCTATTCTGACTCAATCTTTTCCCTTCCTCTACAAATTACAAGTTATTAGAAATTAAAAGGTTTGCAGATAAAGTACTGCTACTATTTGTTCATGTTCTCTATATCTAAATAAATGTTTTCTCAGATTATAGAACATTAATCTTCTTGTGTCATGTTTTTCAGAAATGCTTTACATCAAATCTGTTTTACCAGTTTTATCTAATGTGATTATCTATGTCCCACCCCACCTGATCCCACCAAAAACACACACATATACTGATAAGTGCACATACTCAAATGCATCTAATTATATTATTTATAGAAAAACTCTACATTTCTAAATACATCTGTCTTTGGATTTTACATGGCAAGAAAGGTAAATTGACAAAAAGGCTCAGTTATAGAATATCTTTTTAAAGCATAGTGTTGTTATATTCAAATATATGTAGCAATACAAACTAAAAATTTGTAAAATTTAGCCAGTTGTCTTGATTGTGATAATCATTTCACAATGTATAAATATATCAAAACATCACATATATACCCTAAACAGATATAATTTGTATTTGTCAATCATGCCTCATTAAAGCTGAAAAAAGGTAATTTTTTTAAATGTTAGGTAGAATTCCCTAGTTAAAAA
>NW_012112742.1:17800-18226 GCF_000951035.1 Colobus angolensis palliatus | reverse complement strand
TAACAGAAACAGTCTGTGATCTGTGCCTTCCTCCCAAGATGATTTTGAGGGCTTCAGTAGTTAAAGGGGAAGGGTGAGCTGGAGGGGAAGGGTGGGCTGGAGGGAAGGGTGGGCTGAAGAGGAAGGGTGGACTGGAGGGAAGGGTGGGCTGGAGGGGCAGGGTGGGCTGGAGGGAAGGGTGGGCTGGAGGGGAGAGAGGGAGCGTGTGGTCTTCCTCAGGTTGCAAGAGAGAGGAGATGGGGAATCATCAGTTATGTCTTCATCTCACATGTGGTAAATCAGTCCTTTACATAAGAAAAGGTGAACATAGAACAGCTTCCAGGCCGGGCGTGGTGGCTCAAGCCTGCAATCCCAGCACTTTGGGAGGCCGAGACGGGTGGATCACGAGGTCAGGAGATCGAGACCATCCTGAGCTACACGGTGAAA
>NW_012112742.1:10393-11645 GCF_000951035.1 Colobus angolensis palliatus | reverse complement strand
ACATTATCTTAATATCTTGTTTTAAAACTGAATTCTGCTTTTCATCTGTTCACCTAGTTTTTAGAAAATGACAATGAAATACAACTTGGAACTTACCACAGCTTAATACGAGGGTCAATATGAGCTGTACAACAGGTTTGATGTTTACAAGTTTGCAACACTTTTTATTACTCTTTCATTTACAAACTACAGTAAATATTTTATTTTTTATATTTAATTATGAAATATATGACACAGAAGTGTCTATAAAATTTGGGTGGCCACGGTGACTCACCTGTAATCCCAGCATTTTCGGAGGCTGAGGCGGGTGGATCATTTGAGGTCAGGTGTTCAAGACCAGCCTGGCTAATATGGTGAAACCCGTCTCTACTAAAAAAATACAAAAAGTGAGCTGAGCATCATGACAGGTACCTGTGATCCTAGCCACTCAGGAGGCTGAGGTGGGAGAGTTGTTTGAACCCAGGAGACAGAAGTTGCAGTGAGCCGAGATCGTGCCGTTACCCTCTAGCCTGGGCTACCTGAGCAAAACTCCACCTCAAAAACAAAAAAATAAACAAAACTGAATGCATAATCCGATAGATTAATAATGGCACTGATGTCATTATCCATTAGCATCGAGTGTTTTGAAAGGCTACAATATGCCCCTCCTTGATCACCTGGATCTCCCTTCTTCACCCAGACATAGGACTAATGTGTTAATGTGTGTCTTGCTTTTCATAAGGTTTATCATTTCTGTGTATATTATTAAGCAATGTCATATATAATGGTTTGTGAACTGTATATGGAATAGCAGTGTATTTTTCAGCAATTTCCTTTGTTCACTGTAATTTTTCATTGTTGATGCTTCTAACCACAGTTCATTTTCACAGCTGTATCTTATTCCACAATGTGACTATGGCAGTTTTTTTCTTTGATACAGGTGTATTTGGATGGCTTTCAAGTGTTTTCTATTTCTACAATCACCGCCAAAATATTCTTGCCCCGTATGTGTCTCTTGGAGAAGATAGTGCAAGGGCATTTCTGGGGCAGACACGCCTGAGAAGGCAAGTGTGAGGCCACAGAGGGGCGTTCCTAGCTTTTTATGAAGTACAGTTTCTTTTTTTTTTTTTTTTTGAGACGGAGTCTCATTCTGTTGCCCAGGCTGGAGTGCAGTGGCTTCATCTCGGCTCACTGCAAGCTCTGCCTCACAGGTTCACGCCATTCTCCTGCCTCAGCATCCCGAGTAGCCGGGACTACAGGTACCCACCACCAC
>NW_012112742.1:2446-4683 GCF_000951035.1 Colobus angolensis palliatus | reverse complement strand
ATAGCACCCTTTGGGATGTACCGTTGAGCTGTTCCTGGCACGTGGCATGGCACTGGTGTGGAGGTCAGCAGCTTGTGGAGCTGGGGGAGGGGGTGTTGGCAGGAGCGGGTAATTTTGGACCCACCATGGGGAGGAAGGGGACATCGTCCCTTTCCCCACACCTTGGGCACAGCAGCAATTTTCTTCTCTGATGTGTGTGGGCACCGATGCCTTTGTGGGTGTGGGTGCGTCCTCCCCTTTTGTTGATGAAGAACCTTCCTGCAGCCATTGGGGTGGGTATGGGCACCACACGTGCCTGGCAGCAGGGTGGTGCCTGCGGAGGCTTGGCTACTATATGTCTCCCTGCCACCTCCCCAGGGGAAGCAGGCCCTGTGCCCTAGTGTCCGTCACATTCTTCACTTGGCATCTCTCTGCCTGATTCTCCCAACTCAGCCCCTGCCAGGTTTCTCCAAGCCCTGTGGGCCCTGGGATGGGATTAAAGAAGGGGCTACAACTGTGCTGCCTGCCTCTGCCTGAAGTCAGGGATCCCTGGCCGCTACTGGCATCTGGTGGGCAGGGTAGGTGGGGAGGTCCTGGGTCAGCTTTTCCACTCCCTAGCCTGCACTGGCTAAGTCACCAGGTGTAACCGGCCTGGAGGCTGATCTGTGTCCTCCACAGTCCCTTGATGCATTATATTGAAGCCAATCCTTGTGTGAATGACTTGACCTGTTGTTACCGCCCAGATCAAACCAGAACCGGAAGACTGTTGCACTTGGACCCAGAGCCTGGGGCTGAGGCTGCCGTGACCACCCTGTTCTCTTCCTTCTGGGGTCCCCAGGAAGCTCCCAGGACTGAATGATTCCCATGAAACACAGTGGCCAGGATGGGAGGGCTGAAGGTCAACTGCCCCCCGCCCCTGCCACCACAACCAAGAGGCCCCCGTGGAAGCTAGCCCTGAGCTGTGGGTCCCTGTGGGATGCAGGTTCCCACGGATACTTCAGTGGGTGAGCATGGGTTCTCCTGGCTGACAGGAGCCTCGTGGACACTAGGTGTGTGGGGCCTGTGTAGGTGGGTTGGACAGCACTGGGCCTAGCCAGGTAGCCAGGGACTGGTGTGACCAAAGTGGGTAGCAATATGTTGCCAGAACAAAACGACAGTGCAACCAGCCCAGCTGGTAGGGAGAAGGAGGCCTACCTAGCAGGACCATCCACCCCTGTCCTGGCCCCAAGCCCAGACGGCCTGCCTGTACTGGACATTGCCTTGTCCAGGAGGCCTGGGCATGTGGGTCAGGGGGTGTGTCCCTGGGTTCCAGACTTTGGTGGACCCTTGGGAACTGAGCATCCTCTGGGCAGGAGGAGGGCCTGCGGTCCACTGTTTGCATGTGCCCCTGGGAGTGTGCCCCCACCCCAGCTTCTCAGCCTGCATGGGGACGTGGCCAGGGCTCCTCACCTGCTCTGTGGCTCCAGCTCTGAACAGCTCACTGGTGACTCTGGCAGCTTCCTCCCCAAAACATGGGTCCTTATCTGTGGGAATGGGGTGTCCCAGGCCCCCTGCAGGCAGGAACCAACCCTCAGCTCCTCTGGTGGACTCTCCTAGGATTTCTTACCTACTGACTTGTGAGACCCGGTTGGCGAAACTTGGTGTCCTATTTTTATTTTGGCCTTTTTCTTAGTGTGTTTTTTCTGTAACTACTGCTGTGTAGATCTTCTATATGAGTTTTAGGTAGAGAATCTTGCCCACCCAGAGGTCCCCCACCCCCGAGAGCCTCCACTTTGGCTCCCCCCTCGGGCTGGTCCTGCGTGTGCTCCGCTTGGTGTGAGGGTTGAGTGTGATGGATCCACGTGGCTACTTGACCCTGCATCTCCTTCCTTCTTGTTGCTGAGGCCAGTTCTGTTCTCTCTGTCTCCACTTGAACTGTACTTGAAGCCAAGATGAAGGATGAGAAGTGGTTGCTAAGAAGGACCCTCCTGCAGCGAATCCGACCTGCCTGCTCTTCTGGCCCGTGAATCAAGAATGGATTTTATGTTTCCAAATGGTTGAACAAATAAAAAACTAACACTTCATGACACTTAGAAGTTTCTAAGTCCATAAGTAAAGTTTGATGGGGGTGCAGTCATGCCCATCTCTCCACAGGCCACCTGCAGAACGCTGTTGTGGTGCAGCCATGGCAGAGTTGCATCCTTGAGGCAAAGATCAGTTGGCAAAGCTGAAAATACTGACTCCTGGCTCTTTAGAGAAACAGTTTCTGCTATGTAGTA
>NW_012112742.1:2135-2396 GCF_000951035.1 Colobus angolensis palliatus | reverse complement strand
CATGGCAGAGTTGCATCCTTGAGGCAAAGATCAGTTGGCAAAGCTGAAAATACTGACTCCTGGCTCTTTAGAGAAACAGTTTCTGCTATGTAGTAACAGTGTCTGCTATGTAGTAACAACTTTTTTTTTTCTTTCAGACAGATTCTTTCTCTGTTGCCTAGGCTGGAGTGCAGTGGGGCACTCTTGGCTCACTGCAATCTCTGCCTCCTGGGTTCAGGTGGTTTTCCCACCTCATCCTCCTAAGTAGCTGGGATTATAAGC
>NW_012112742.1:1028-1283 GCF_000951035.1 Colobus angolensis palliatus | reverse complement strand
CATCTGCACCTCTGCCTTGGTAATACTGTGTGTGTGCGTGCGTGTGTGTGCGTGTGTGTGTGTGCACGTGTCTTTTCATGTGTTTCAAATATATTATCTATCCCACACTCCACATAGGTTTGGGGGTTAATGACATACAGGCTGATCTGAATCTATACTCTTAGGGACGGGTTTAAGCTACTCTGTCACATTGTGAAGAGCTGATATGTAAGAGACTCTGAACATCTTATAAATTATGTTTAAAATGTTTCCTTT
>NW_012112742.1:0-429 GCF_000951035.1 Colobus angolensis palliatus | reverse complement strand
AGCTTATGTTCCCATTTAACAAGGTTTTCTGGTCAAAATTGTGCACCCACATCTTTCTAATGAACTTAGTGTCCAATCAAACATGGACTTTCAGTTATCCCATGAAGGTGATTTTGCGTGCATAGTACATCTCTGTCTGTGAATATGCCTAAAATGGTATGGAAGGACATTTATTATACAACAAAGACATTCCACTGGTACTAGAGAGCCACAGACAGAAGCTTTTTCTGCATACCGGAAATAAAACCAAGCTTTCTTCTTCCTTCAGCAGTGAGGATTGCTGTCCTCCTCTTTATCATTCTCTTTCTCTCTTTTCTTAATGGGCCAAACTCTTCCAAATAACAAGATAAACTTTGTGTAAGCCTTGGTAAGAGTAGAGTGTCTGACACCTTATGGTGCTATAATACTCAAAGCAAAAGCAAAATCACC
>NW_012112741.1:0-1553 GCF_000951035.1 Colobus angolensis palliatus | reverse complement strand
GCCATTCTCCTGCCTCAGCCTCCCGAGTAGCTGGGACTACAGGCGCCCGCCACCTCGCCTGGCTAATTTTTTGTATTTTTTTTTTTTATTAGAGACAGAGTTTCACCGTGTTAACCGGGATGGTCTCGATCTCCTGACCTCATGATCTGCCAGCCTCAGCCTCCCAAAGTATTGGGATTATAGGCGTGAGCCACCGCTCCCGGTCTTTCATTTTTGTATTTTTTGTAGAGACAGGGTTTTCCCATGTTGCCTAGGCTGGTCTTGAATTCCTGGGCTCGAGCAGTCTGCCCGACTTGGTCTCCCAAAGTGCTGGGTTTACAGGCGTGAGCTACCACATCTGGCTTTTTTACTCATTTTAAAACCCTAAGATATATGTGGTTGTACTACTATAGGAGCAGTAAAGTTCACACGTATGCAGTAGATGCTAATGAGTAGTGACTTGGGTGTCAAGACAAGGGGAAGAGGCCCCACACAAATATCTGGAGAGGGAGAATAGAAGAGGTGACCTGGATTTTGGGCGGAGTGGGCCTGTCCTCAAGATGTTCTTTCCTGGTGCTAGCATTGTGGAATCAGGTCTTTTAATGCGCTTGAGGGTGTAGAGAGGAAGGCTCGACTGGCTCGCTGTTTATTGCCTTCCCTTCATAATGGGCAACTTTGGCTTTCAGGAGATTGGTCCTTTATTCCTACTCTGATTTGGCCTCCAAAGACCTAACAATGATTCTTGTGGATTTTTTTTTGTTTTTTGAGATGGAGTGTAGCTTTGTCGCCCAGGCTGAAGTGCAGTGGCGTGGTCTCGGCTCACCGCAACCTCCACCTCCCGGGTTCAAGTGATTCTTCTGCCTTAGCCTCCCGAGTAGCTGGGACTACAGGTGTGTGCCACCACGCCCGACTAATTTTTATACTTTTAGTAGAGATGGGGTTTCACCATGTTGGCCAGGCTGGTCTTGAACTCCTGACCTCAGGTGATCCGCCCGCCATGGCCTCCCAAAGTGCTGGAATTACAGACGTGAACCACGGTGCCCAGCCCTAACATTCATTCATATTCCCCTCCCCCACAAACCTTAGGCATTCTTCTGTTACCACTGCAGCATTAATTTGCATCAACGCTGATGGCGCCCTCCATCCTGCTAGAGAAGGGCATGATGTGTGCTAGGATTGCTCTGGGCCGCTAGTCTAGCCTGTGGGTCCCTGCCCTGGTTTGGAGGTAATTGCCAATCTGCTACAATGTTTAATCTGCAGTGGATTTTCTTTCTGCCACTTATATCCCATTTCTTTTTAAATAAAATTTCCTTTTTAAATTTAAAATACATTTAATTTTTTGAGATAGGGTCTTGCTCTGTCACCGAGGTTGGAGTGCAGTGGCACAGTCTTGTCTCACTGCAACCTCTGCCTCCTGTGCTCAAGTGATCCACCTCAGCCTCCCAAGTAGCTGGGACTACAGGCACCTGCCACCTAGCCCAGCTAGTTTTTTGTATTTTTCTGTAGAGGTGGGGTTTTGCTCTGTTGCCCAGGCTGGTCTTGTACTCCTGGGCTCAAGCGATCCACCCTCCTTG
>NW_012112740.1:0-1846 GCF_000951035.1 Colobus angolensis palliatus | reverse complement strand
TGGGACTCCCTTGAGGCAGAGAAACCTCCTTTGCACTGTGGGAGGCAGTGTGCCTGCCTTGCTGGCCTGGCTAGACCTGTGGCACGCTACTACTCTACTCACTCATGTCAGTTTAGCTCATGGCTTACAGGCATCTCTGCTAGCCCTGCAGCAATCTGTTCTGAAAATCAGGTGCTCTGTGCAGGAAACACTCTCTGGAGGCCTATTTCTCATTATTTTAAAAGGGAAAATTAAGAAACCTTACATGTTAACCACCTCCCCTCCCCAGCCGGTGTTTTGTCGGATGATGGGAGCACACCGGGCAAAGCCTGCTCACTTCCTGAAATAATGATAAGAGGAAAGTCCAGGTTGTGAAGAGACACGAGTTGCCACTTTGCTTTTGGTTGAACGAAAAAGGGACAGGAGGAGAAACCCCTAGGTGTGTATTTACACTTGCAGGTGCTCAGAGACAGGCGAGAAGCTGTCCACCTGGATGTGCTTGGAGGCATGGGACTGGAGGGAGGCATGGGACTGGAGGGAGAAAGACTGCTAATTTAACAAACATGCATTTCAGTATTATTGTCCTTGCTACAGCAAATAGGAACTATGTAATCAAATAAAACAATAGAATGGCTTATAATAAAAATAAATATTATGTTTGGTTGTATGTCATAGTTTTAGAGTTTGATTATTGACTTTATAATTTTTACAGTGGAATGGGTCCAATTTTCTTTGAAAATATTTTTGTTTCTGGAGTTAGGAAATTGTGACCTGTCTTTAGGGGAGTTACATTCTCTACTCGCCTTTTTTCTTTTCTTTCTTTCTTTCTTTTTTTTTTTTTTTTTGTTTCTGAGACGGAGTCTTGCTCTGTTGCCAGGCTGCAGGGCAGTGGCGTGATCTCAGCTCACTGCAACCTCCACCTCCCACGCTGAAGCGATTCTCCTGCCTCAGCCTCCCGAGTACCTGGGACTACAGGTGCCTACCACCACACCCAGCTAATTTTTGTATTTTTAGTAGAGACAGGGTTTCACCATGTTGGTCAGGATACTCTAGATCTCTTGACCTCGTGACCCGCCCACCTCAGCCTCCCAAAGTGTTGAGATTTTAGGCATGAGCCACCACGCCCGGCCTATTCAGCTTTCTACTATTTGTTGGCTTTAACAATGAAAGCAATCTAGTTATTGCAAGTCTGTTATTTTCCATTCTTACTACGTTTTTAACCTTCATTTATCATACATTACTCACTTCCATCGATTTCTGTCAGCTCCTGGGCTATCCACTTTGTCTGATGTATGTTTATGCTTTTGTATCAGTGTGATGCATTTACCTTGTTTTTCTTTATAATAAAGTTGAAGATCCAGTGCCATTTGTCCTTCCTTATTGTTCTCATTTTATTTTAATCCTAATGACTTTAACAATTATGTTTTCAAGTTCAATAAATAATCCTGTTGGGATTTTAATTGAAATTGCGTTATCTCTATAAATTACCTAGAGCAGATTTATCATCTTTCCCTTTAACCAGAAACATAGTCCATTTCTCCATTTATTCAAGTCTTTTCTCATTTCTTCCTTTTAACACTCATAGACTTCAATTTTCATAAGGTTCTTATACTTTTCTTCCATATTTAGCCCATCATTGATTGTTAAAAATACATTTTACCACTTTCTTTAAAGTATTCATTTTTTATTTCCTTTTCATGTCCTTGTATTATCAATAATTTGTATTATGGCACTAATTATATTGGGGCAAAAGTCATCTACATTGTCCTTTCCTTTCCTGGGAAGACCTATAGTATTTCTTCATTAAGCTATCTTGTTTAAAAAATATATTAAAAAAAGAGTATAGCTGTCTTGTTTAAAATAAAAG
>NW_012112739.1:0-1894 GCF_000951035.1 Colobus angolensis palliatus | reverse complement strand
TTTAACCATACCACTCTTTAAAAAAATACTTTTAAATTTCTTATTTACCTGACTTTAGCCACACCAAACCTCCAATATTTGTGGCTTTACCTTTACCAAAAGTAACCTCACAGGTGAAACCAATGAGCCTTAGCTACTAAGCTATAGTTTCCATTGCTCTTCCTAGAAGGAGCCTAGAGCAGACAATTTTGAACTCGCAAAGACTTTTAACTGCTCAAGATAATTGTTGGGGCTAGCTATGACATGAACCCCCAAATTCCTGTTCCCTGGAAGGTGGTACCAAGAGAAAGTACTAACATGTGGTTACAAGGTCAAGCTCCCAAGGACATTTTTCAACATGGGGTCTCTGGGCAAGATGAAAGAGGAGACAGTTTCACTGAGTAACATAAAAGACAGAAAAGAGAAAGGAAGAAAAGCATTGCCTGTAGCAGGGTGGGGAAGGTGAGGAGCTCAGGGAGGCCAGAGAAGGACCCACCCATTTCATGACACTGAAAAGTTCAGGTGGCCTCTTATTAGTCATGAAGTTATATTTTCCAGGAGTTCCAACAGCTCTTAAGTTTCCGCTTTTGGGGAGGAAAAAGCTCCCCATGTCCTATGGTTCTGTATGTGCCTAATTCCATAGCCCTCAGCAAAGACTGCAAGGCAGATTAATCCAAAGAGAGTAGCAGTTAACATCCCATAGTGCCAAACCTGTTCTTAGCTGAAAGAGACTTCACTGCGTGGAGCTTCTAAACTCCCTAAATCTTAGGAAGAAATCTAATCTTCCTAAGTTGGACCTCGAACCCAAGCTAGGTCAGGTGTCTTTGCCTTTTTTTAAAAGGAACCTTTAACCCTTTCTGTCTTAGGAGAGACTCAAACTCCCCAAACTGGGCTTCTAACCCAATCCCATCCTCTACCTGGGTACCCTTACCACTTACCCCAAGTTGGCCAATCAGTGCTGCAGTCTATTTTCTTTTGGTTGGGGGTCTCCTCAGTATCATCCCTTCAGTGCTCACCAGGAAGATGTTACTAGAAAGAGGTCCTGATCTAGACCCCAAGAGAGGGTTCTTCAATCTTGCACAAGAACAAATTAAGGCAAATCCATAGAGTAAAATGAAAACAAGTTCATGAGGAAGATAAAGGAATAAAAGAACGGTTACTTCATAGGCAGAGTGGCTAGATTATTTAAAGACTAATGACTTTTTCCTTCATTTTCATAAATTGATATTATCACCAGTGAAAACATTTCTTACCAAATGATTGTTCTCTGGATTTAACATGACATCCAAGTTTTGATGACTGAAATGTGAAAACTGTTATTTTTTTGGTTTGGTGCTTCCAAATCAAAATGTCTCCTTGAAGTTTAGCATTTTGTTAGCCCACACATCCTATAAACCTCCTTAAAACAATTGGCAGAGCTTAACCACAACTAAAATGTAGAATCCCATTGTCTTATATACGTCACATTTTCTAGAAGTAGAGCCTAAGATGGAGATTCTTGAGAATGTGATGTTTGGAGAAGGGGAGTAAGAAAGTAGGATAGAAGGAAGAAAGTTACGTGGGGACATGCTCTCAGCTACAGGTGAGTTTCCATCTGATCCTATGAATGGTACCACAGAATTAGTCCAACCTTGGGGCAAGGAACCTTTATATCCCCACTTCAAGCAGTTCTGGCAAATGGGCATCTCAGAGCTGTCCTCAGCCAATGCTCACAGCATAGCTGAGTAGAGCACCAACAGCACCTACTACAGTCAAATATTTGCATTAGTTTGATCCACTTTCTTATTTGTTTGTTTGTTTGTTTATTTTGAGACAGGGTGTCACTCTGTTGCCCAGGCTGGAGTGCAGTGGCATGATCACAGCTCACTGTAGGCTCAACCTCCTGGGCTCAAGTACTCCTCCACCTCAGTCTCCT
>NW_012112738.1:0-2052 GCF_000951035.1 Colobus angolensis palliatus | reverse complement strand
TTTTAATTGAAGTTTCTCTTTATTCCTAGTGTGCTGGGAGTTTTTTTTTTTTTTTAAGTCCTGAATGAGTGTTAGATTTTGTCAAATAGTTTTCCTGTGTTTATTGATATATGTGTTTTTCTTTTTTTTCTTTTCTTTTTTGAGACAGTCTTGTTCTGTCGCCTAGGCTAGAGTGCAGTGACACAATCTCGGCTCACTGCAGCCTCTGCCTCCCGGGTTTAAGCAATTCTCCTGCCTCAGCCTCCACAGTAGCTGGGATTACAGGCGTATGCCACCATGCCTGGCTGATTTTTGTATTTTTGGTAGAGATGGGGTGTCGTCATGTTGGCCAGCCTGGTCTCGAACTCCTGACCTCAGATATTCTGGCCGCCTTGGCCTCCCAAAGTGTTGAGATTACAGGCGTGAGCCACCGTGCCCAGCTGATTTTTTTTTTTTAGACTATTGTTATGATGGATTACATTTATTGACTTTGAGTTGTTGAGCCAGCCTTGCATTCCTGGAATAAATCCCACTTGATCATGGTGTGTAATTCTTTTTATACATTGTAGATTTGATTTGCTAATATTTTGTCAGGGATTTTCACATCTATGTTCATGGTATGTACTGGTCTGCAGTTTTCCTTTATTTGTAGTATCTTTGCCTGGTTTTGGTATCAGGGTAATACTTTGAATTAATTAGGAAGTATTCCCTCTGCTTATTTTCTGAAAGAATTTGTAGAGAACTGGTACCATTTCTTCCTTAAATGCTTGGTAGAGTTTTCCAGTGAAGTCAGTTGGGCTTTGTAAATCCTTCTTTTGGAAGGTTATTTATTGGTCTTCTTATTTTATTTTATTTGAGATGGAGTCTTGCCTATCACCCAGTGCAGTGGTGCGATCTCTTCACTGCAGCCTCCACCTCCCGGGTTCAAGTGATTCTCCTGCCTCAGCCTCCCAAGCCTACTGGACTACAGGTATCTGCCACCATGCCCGGCAATTTTTTGTATTTTTTGGTAAAGATGAGATTTCCCCATGTTGGCCGGGCTGGTCTTGAACTCCTGACATCAGGTGATCCGCCCACCTTGGCCTCCCAAAGTGTTGGGATTACAGGCGTGAGTCACTGCACCTTGCCTTTTTTATTTATTATTTTTTTAAAAACCTCAGAATCTTTCAAAGTGCAGTCAGGCTTAGTGGCTTGTGCTTGTAATTCCAGCCCTTTGGGGGGCCGATGCAGGGCGGGTTGCTTGAGCTCAGTAGTTCAAGACCAGCCTGGGCAACATGGCCAAACCGCATCTCTACAAAAATTACAAAACATTAGCTGGGCATGGTGGCACATACCCAGCAGGTTGAGATGGGAGGATTGCTTGAGGCGGAGGTGGAGGTTGCAGTGAGTTGAGATCATGCCCCTGAATTTCCAGCCTGGGTAAAAAGGTAAGACCCTGTCTTAAAACAAAAACAAAAACAAAAACAAAAACAAAAACCGAAAAACCAAAAACAAAACTTTTCAAGATGGAATCCACAGAGGTGGATTCAACCAAAGAAGGTGCCAGACTTAATAGGTGTAAAAACGATAAATTCCTTAATTTATATAATAAATACATGAAAACATAATGTTTTCACTTGTGATTGTCACATAAATTCTGTAAGATACGCAGTTTTGGCTGACATTGATAAGCTGATCTTGAGGAAATGCAGGAAAACCTTAACAGTCTTGAATAAGAAGAACAAAGAAGAATTAAACTCCCAAATTTTAAAACTTACATCAAACTATGGTAATCAAATTAGTGTGATACTGGCATTAGGATAAACATACTGATCAATGGAATAGAATTCAGAGCCTAGAAATAAGCCTTTATGTTTTCTTTTTTTTTTGAGACGGAGTCTTGCTCTGTCACCCGGGCTGGAGTGCAGTGGCGGGATCTCAGCTCACTGCAAGCTCCGTCTCCCGGGTTCACGCCATTCTCCTGCCTCAGCCTCCCAAGTGGCTGGGATTACAGGCGCCCGCCACCTCACCCGGCTAGTTTTTTTGTATTTTTTAGTAGAGACGGGGTTTCACCGTGTTCACCAGGATGGTCTC
>NW_012112737.1:0-2470 GCF_000951035.1 Colobus angolensis palliatus | reverse complement strand
TACCTCTCTTCTTGGCAATGGGTTCTCATTTTATTTTGGCATTGCTTATTTAACACAAGATTTTATCTTCAGAAGAAACACAGTAGGAGACAGAGAAAGCAGAAACCAGTGGGAGAAATGTTAGAAAAGAAAAAGGAGAGGATATTTGTGAATGAGAGATTCAAAATTTTTAGATGCTAATTTTCATCCATTATTCTAAATTCTACATGCAACTTTGCCCCCGCCATCCAAAGAAAATAAAATAATAGCTGATAAACGATATTTTCTATTTTTTGTGACATGGCCTACATCTTTCAATGGAAGTGCTTATAAGAGTATTTGGGGAACAACATACATGAATTTACTCTGATTAACATCGGAAATTATCTTCTCAGAAGCCGTATCACTTTACTCTGAGTATGGAAGGGTGTTCCCAGCTGATTCTCAAATGGCTTTGAAACGCAGAGCCTCCCTGAATGATGAGTGGTTGGACTAGGACTCTCAGGCATCTATTTGCAAGTGCTGATAAGCCTGGGGACAAGCGAACCTTCAAAGGTTTGTACTAGGTGCCTGGAGAGTCTCAAAATACATAGAACTGAAGCATTAAAAAAAAAACATGAATGTGCTATCTCAGCCCTACAGGCTAGGTCAGATGCCCAAGAGAGAGAACTGAATTTCACAGAGGATTTTCCTAGCCTAGTTTGTAGTTTTCTTAATCCTGCTAACCTTGAATCATATAATTGTTGTTTTTGTTTTTTTTTTTTTGAGATGGAGTCTCCCTCTGTCGCCCAGGCTGGAGTGCAGTGGTGCAATCATAGTTCATTGCAACCTCAAACTCCTGGGCTCAAAATGATCTTTCAGCCTCAGCTTCCCAAATATGTAGGACTACAGGCATGCCACCACACCCAGCTAAATTAATATGTTTTTAGGTTTCTTTTTTTTCTAAAGACAGGGTCTCACCTTGTTGCCCAGACTGGTCTCCAACTGCTGGTTTCAAGTGATCCTTCCACCTTGGCCTCGCAAAGTGCTGGGATTACATGCAGGAGCCACCATGCCCAGCCCAGGTTGCTTTCTCTTCCAATGAGTTCAAAAAGTGCACAGGCTCTGGTCTAATCACTAATCATTTAGTTTCTGAGATTGAAATGTTAGCTCACAGCATTTAAACCAGTAGATTTTTGCTGTGATACTCAGTTGCCACAAATAGACAGCAATAATATTTGGCTCTGATCCATCATAGCCTCCAGAGCTTGGTGAGCACCCCCGTCCTTACCCCTTACTAACATCTCCTCAACCTCTGGCCTCATTCAGGTACTGAAATACCCAGTTCCATTCAATTTCAGTCACAGCAGGGTCTGCTTGGACACTCATTTTCCATCAGGCCTGAGGACACGGAAATGAGGGAAAATGTATTCATATATACGAACCAGGTTCTATATATGAATATTGTGGTAATGGAACACCTGCGTGGGCAATTCCATGTCCGTGACTTGGACAATGGACTTATTGCTGATCTCTTCAAATCCTGCCTCAGTTTTTGTATATTTCTAGTCACAGCTAAGGACCTAGCCCACACACCCACAGCATCTCTGCCATACTAAATGTGGCCCTACATTTTGATCCACTGTGGGTCCCTCTCTCTCCACACATGTCTATTTCAGCCAGTTACCACTTCTCCAGCTAAAATCAGACACTCATGTCTAGACATCATGGTCGCAAATGCCTGGAGACACATATCAGACCCTGCTGAGAAAATTCTTGCACCAAGCTCTGTCTTGGTGGCTGCACTATGAGTGCAGGACTGTGAGCATGTAAAGTTCACTCCTCCTACCCTTCTAGCACTGACTACTTTTTAGATACTTCCAAACTCTACATTTGATTCTCTTAGATCTTCCCAAATTTTGGCCTGCATGAGGATAAGGATTAGGTAGCCAATCTCTTCCCCTCACCACCCTTATAAGCAAGGGAAACAGAAAAGTCAAAGCTCTCTTTACTCCTACACATTCCTTTCGAGGCATCCTCCTTATGGATTTCAAGACATGGCTAATAGTCACTGGACCAGTTTTTCTCTCATTAAAAAATCCTATGCATGTCTCTCCCAGCTGGCTGTCTCTAGAATATGAATGTATTACCATTGGTCATCCTAAATTTGAGGCTTACCCCAAGAAAGCAGGAAAATCACATTTCAAATCCTGTCATGTATTACATTTATTTAAACTATGATCAAAATTGAGACACCAATCATCAATTTTAAAAGCGAAACTAATATAGGAATCCATGATATATACTTGGTACTTTTTTCTTTCTTTTTTTTTTTTTTTTAGATGGAGTCTTGCTCTGTTGCCCATGCTGGAGTACAGTGCTATGATCTTGGCTCACTGAAACCTCAGCCACCCGGGTTCAGGCGATTCTCCTGCCTCTGGAGCAGCTGGGATTACAGGCACCCGCCACCATGCCCAGTTAATTTTTGTATTTTTAGTAGAGACGGGGTTTC
>NW_012112736.1:0-1320 GCF_000951035.1 Colobus angolensis palliatus | reverse complement strand
CACTTTGGGAGGCCGAGACGGGCGGATCACGAGGTCAGGAGATCGAGACCATCCTGGCTAACCCGGTGAAACCCCGTCTCTACTAAAAATACAAAGAACTGGCCGGGCGAGGTGGCGGGCGCCTGTAGTCCCAGCTACTCCGGAGGCTGAGGCAGGAGAGTGGCGTGGGCCCGGGGGGCGGAGCTTGCAGTGAGCCGAGATCCGGCCACTGCACTCCAGCCCCGGCGACAGAGCAAGACTCCGTCTCAAAAAAAAAAAAAAGAAAAGTGTATTGTAAAAACAAGACAAAAAAGCAAAAAAACTAAGTAAAGAAAAAACAGCCTGTGATAACCAGGTTATTGTTGTGTCCTATTTTAACATTTTAATCAGCTTAACTGTTTTAAGAGGTTCAATTTGATATCTTGTGTTTTTACTCATAAGAAACAATTAAAAACCCAAACAAAATCATTTCATGTAGATAAAACAAAATGCATTTTTGCAACTGTTGGTAAATATATTTAAAATTGTCCTAATGAAATAAGTAGTGAGGTAATGTGTATACAATTCTCTTTATGAAAACAAACATTTGTGTATGAATATTGAAGATGATATGTAAGGATATATATTAAATTGTTAATACTGTTTACCCTAAAGAAATTAGATGGGACGTAGGGGTAAATGATTTTTTCTTTTTCTTTCTTTCTTTCTTTTTTTTTTTTTGAGATGGAGTTTCACTCTTGTTGCCCAGGCTGAAGTGCAGTGGTGTGATCTCGGCTCACCGCAACCTCCACCTCCCGGCTTCAAGCGATTCTCCTGTCTCAGCCTCCCGAGTAGCTGGGATTACAGGCATGCACTACCACGCCCTGCTAATTTTGTATTTTTAGTAGAGATAGGGTTTCTCCTTGTTGGTCAGGCTGGTCTCAAACTCCCAAGCTCAGGTGATCTGCCTGCCTCAGCCTCCCAAAGTGCTGGTATTATAGGCATGAGCCACCGCTCCCAGCCTTGATTTTTTTCTTATAATTTCTGTGATAATAAATTGTAACAAATATATATTAACTTTTGTTTTTAATTTTTATGATAAAAAAATCAGCAGAGCAGGCACAGTGGCAAATGTTTGTAGTCCCAGCTGTGGGAGGCTAAAGCAGGAGGATTGCCTGAGGCACTCCAGCCTGGGCAACGTAACAAGACCTTGTCTCTTTAGGGGGAAAAACAACAACAACAACAAAAAAAACCCCCTAATTATCAAGGTGGAATTGCCACAGGTGATGATTTTATCAATACCGTACTGCTCAGTTCTGGTGAGTATTAAGAAGTTTATTTTCGGCCGGGCGCGGTGGCTCA
>NW_012112735.1:0-1054 GCF_000951035.1 Colobus angolensis palliatus | reverse complement strand
GTGTAATCCCAGCACTTTGGGAGGCTGAGGCAGGAGAATGGCATGAACCTGGGAGGCAGAGGTTGCAGTGAGCCGAGATTATGCCACTGCACTGCAGCCTGGGTGAGACTCTGTGTCAATAAATAAATTAATTAAATTGAACACATAAAATTAAAACAACAAAAAAGAAAATCCAGCTGTCTATTAAGCCAGACATTGGGGAGTTTTTGTTTGTTTTTGTTTTGTTTTTTTTTTTGAGACAGAGTTTCACTCTTGTTGACCAGGCTGCAATGCAGTGACACCATCTCAGCTCACTGCAGCCTCTGCCTCCCAGCTTCAAGCGATTCTCCTGTCTCAACCTTCCAAGTAGCTGGGATTACAGGTGCGCACCACCATGCCTGGCTAATTTTTTGTATTTTTGGTAGAGATGGGGTTTCCCCATGTTGGTCAGGCTGGTCTCAAACTCCTGACTTCAGGTGATTCACCCACCTCGGCCTCCCAAAGTGCTGGGATTACAGGCGTGAGCCACCGCACCTGGCCCATTGGGGAGATTTTAAAAAATATAAAATGGGCCAGGCATGGTGGTTCATGCCTGTAAACCCAGTATTTTGGGAGGCCAAGGTGGGTGGATCATTTGAGGTCAGGAGTTTAAGACCAGCCTGTCCAACATGGTGAAACCCCATGTCTACTAAAAATACAAAATTAGCCAGACATGGTGGCACATATCTGTAATCCTGGCTACTTAGGAGGCTGAGGCAGGAGAATCGCTTGAACCCAGGATGCAGAGGTTGCAGTGAGCCGAGATCACGCCACTGCACTCCAGCCTAGGTGACAGAGCAAAACTCTGTCTAAAAAAAAAATATATATATATATATACATATAATATATAATATATATACGTGTGTGTGTATACACACACACATATGTATAATGATGTCACTCTTCTTACTAAATAAACTATTTTTAGAAAAAATGTAGCTATTTGCTTTTTGCTTTTTTGTTTTTTTGAGATGGAGTCTTACTCTGTCACTCAGGCTGGAGTGCAGTGGCACAATCTCAGCTCACTGCAACCTCT
>NW_012112734.1:0-1402 GCF_000951035.1 Colobus angolensis palliatus | reverse complement strand
ATGGTCTCGATCTCCTGACCTCATGATCCGCCCGTCTCGGCCTCCCAAAGTGCTGGGATTACAGGCTTGAGCCACCGCGCCCGGCCAGAAATATTTCTTATAAATGCTAAATAACTCACATTGTTCTTTAGAAAGGCAGAATCAGTCTTTTCAATGGCTTGAAAAAGCCTTGAAATGAGGAGAGTTTTAGCACTCTTCAGACATAAATATAATCCCTCTGAATGGGGTGCCTCCTGCCCATTTTGTCAGCTTTCATTTGCCAGACTGGAAGTTCCCCTTAATTCCTGGAACCCTTTAGTTTGTAATTTTTTCAGTAGCCAAATATATTCCCTTTTATGAGGATCCCAATAATCTGAACAAGCTAACAGGCTTTCAGTCCCTCTCTAATCTTGATGTGGTTGTGCTCTCCAAGCAGACTCCATTATCTACCATACAGTTCCACCAATCTGGCTGTGGATTCCTATGCTCAGAGCTCTGAGCAGGCGTGGGTATGCTGAGACCAGCTGTTGTGGCTTAACCATGAGTAAATTCAGGCCTAAGCATTTGAAAGGTCCATCTGGTTCAATATTCTTCCCTGACAGACAGTAATCTCCACTCTACTTGAAATCTTCACTGCTTGATAAGCGAGTCTGTGAAAGTTGGACATCACTAATTGCCATACAGGTCTCCCACCCCTCACCCAGTGGCTCTCCTCTGTCATCTCATATTCCTCACATATCCCTGGTGCAGCTCTCTCCATGATCATCAGAACTAGTTGTTTATATATATTTTTTCTCTGCTGAACTCCTGAAGGCAGGAGCCCTGTCTTATTCATCTTGTATCTCCATTGTCCCTGACAAATGCTGAAAAGAAATGAGCAATTCTTCTTTCTACTTCAGCACTAATCCACCTCACTCTATCAGTCGGCCAAACCAATCTACTTAACTATGCCATAATTCAATATACATTTCTCCGACTTATCTGTAAACATATCATAAAATATTCTGTCCAATAGCCTCCTTTAACCTGAATGTACCCTCCTGATCTTTGGGTGTCATATTTAATATGGTTTGGATGTGTGTCCCCTCCAAATCTCATGTTGAAATGTGACCTCAGTTGGAGGTGGGGCCTAGTGGGAGGTGCTTAGGTCATGGGGACAGATCCCTCATGAATGGCTTTGTGCCCTCCACACAGTAAAGAGTGAGTCTCACTCTACAACTTCACATGCCATCCGGTTGTTTAAAAGAGTAAGCTAAAAATACAAAAAATTAGCCAGGCATGGTGACAAGTGCCTGTAGTCCCAGGTACGTGGGAGGCTGAGGCAGAAGAATCGCTTGAACCAGGGAGGCAGAGGTTGCAGTGAGCCGAGATCACGCCACTGCACTCCAGCCTGGACAACAGAGCAAGACTTCGTCTCAAAAAA
>NW_012112733.1:0-1256 GCF_000951035.1 Colobus angolensis palliatus | reverse complement strand
TTTGTTTGTTTCCTTGTTTTTGAGATGGGGTCTCACTCCATCGCCCAGGCTGGAGTGCAGTAGCGCAATCTTGGCTCACCGCAACCTCTGCCTCCTGGGTTCAAGCAATTCTCCTGCCTCAGCCTCCCAGTTAGCTGGGATTACAAGTGTGCGCCACCACACTGGGTACTTTTCTGTATTTTCAGTAGAGACGGGGTTTCATCCTATTGGCCAGGCTGGTCTTAAACTCCTGACCTTGCCATCTGCCTGCCTTGGCCTCCCAAAGTGCTGGGATTACAGGCATGAGCTACCACGCCCAGCCCTGTTCAAGTGTTTTATCCATTTTTTATTTAAGTAGTATCTATTTTTCCTTGAGTAGTAGGAATTGTTTACATATTGTGGCTATCTACATCTTTTGTTCAATGTACGTATTACAAATATTTTCCCTAGTCTATGGCTTGCATATTCATTTTAATTGTGTCTTTTGAGGAATAGAAGTTTTTAACTTTGGTGAATTTCAGTTAATCATTGTTTCTTTTATAATTATTTGACCTCTCAAACAAATATTTGTCTTTTTCTAAGTATAGTGAGGATAATTGTCTTTGCTAGGTATGGTGAGGATAGTGCTCTGTATTTTCTGTGTATATTTTGCTTTTTTTTTGAGACAGTATTCTGCTCTTGTTGCCCAGGCTAGAATGCAATGGCACAATCTCAACTCACCGCAACCTCCGCCTCCTGGGTTCAAGCAATTCTCCTGCCTCAGCCTCCTGAGTAGCTGGAATTATAGGCATGCACCACCACGCCCCACTAATTCTGTATTTTTAGTAGAGGCGGGGTTTCTCCTTGTTGGTCGGGCTGGTCTCAAACTCCCAACCTCAGGTCATCTGCCTGTCTCAGCCTCCCAAAGTGCTGGGATTACAGGCGTGAGCCACTGCACCTGGCTGTATATTTTGCTTTTTATGATTAGTTCTGTGATGCACCTCATTTTTTTTTATGATGTGAAGTAGGGTTCAAGAGTCTATTCTTCTATATGGTTATCAGTTTGTTCCATCAGTATTTGTTGCCTGAATTACTCTGATGATCATAGAGAAAATTGATCACATTTGTGTCAGTCTATTTTTGGACAATCTGTTGTTTCCTTGGATATATTTTAAGTCACATTGACAATACCACCTGGTCTTTGATTATTGTAACTTTATAAGAAGTCTGGAAGTCAGTTAGAGTAAGTCGTCTAACTTTATGCTTTTTAAAAACTTTCAGGGCCAGGCATGGTGGCT
>NW_012112732.1:0-1166 GCF_000951035.1 Colobus angolensis palliatus | reverse complement strand
TTTGGAGAGTCTCGCTGTATCCCCCAGGCTGGAGTGCAATGGCGCCATCTTGGCTCACTGCAACCTCCGCCTCTTGGGTTCAACTGATTCTCAGGCCTCATCCTCCTCCGAGTAGCTGGGATTACAGGCACCCGCCACCACGCCCGTCTAATTTTTGTATTTTTAGTAGAGTCGGGGTTTCGCCATGTTGACCAGGCTGGTCTCAAACTCCCTACCTCAGGTGATCCACCCACCTCAGCCTCCCAAATTGCTGGGATTAAGGCGAGAGCCACCGCACCCGGCCACTGGAACAGTTTCATCCCGAAACCATCCCCCACCCACACTCCCCACTCTCCACCCCACCCCCCATCCCCCATCTGTGGAAAAGTTGTCTTCTACGAAACGGTCCCTGGTGTCAAAAGCAGAGGTAATGGACAGAGTGATCAGTTCCCCGAATGCCCAGGGAGCACGCCCTGGGTACCGGGTGTGGCGCTGTGTATCAGGTCACCCTCAATCCTCTCCACGTCTTAGCACTTAGGTGTTACCATGGCCACGTTGCAGATGAGGAAATTGAGACCGTGGCAGGTGAGGAAGCTTGCCCAGTATTGCACAGTTAGTCCCTGGCAGAGAAGGATTTGAACTCAGGGTGGTCTGACTCCAGGGCTGCGCTTTCTCCTGCTGCCCCCGCCAGAATGACTTGCTGGGTTTTTTATGGAGAGAGTCGATATTTCACGTGGGCCACTTCAGAGTCTGACCATAATTAGAACACATGCCATTTCTCCACGTGGGCACGCCTGGGTGGGATCCTGGAGGACATGTGTGCCCTCCTCCCCCTCTTCTTCCTCTTCTTTTCCCTCTACTTTGTCAATCCTAAGGCAAACCAGGCAGGGCCTGGTGGAGGGTGTCTCTGACCAGGGCCACTGTCTGCAAATACAAGGTTCCTGAGTCTGGGCTGGAGATGTGATTGTTCAGCAGAGAGAAAACCGGTTTGAGTAAACCCAAACAACCGGGCCGGGCACAGTGGCTCACGCCTGTAATCCCAGCATGTTGGGAGGCCAAAGCAGATCACTTGAGGCCAGGAGTTCGAGACCAGCCTGGCCAACATGGTGAACCCCTCGTTTCTACTAAACATACAACAATTAGCCCAGTGTGGTGGCGGGCGCCTGTTGCCCCAGCTACTCAGGAGG
>NW_012112731.1:23496-23806 GCF_000951035.1 Colobus angolensis palliatus | reverse complement strand
AGAGGCGGAGGTAGCAGTGAGCCAAGATCACATCACTGCACTCCAGCTTGGGTGACACAGTGAGACTCCACCTCAAAAAACAAAACAAAACAAAACGACATGCTCAATCTTGGTCTTTCCTCAACTGTCAACTCTAACTGCTAAGAACCTAAAAGATATCTCCGCTTTACTGCACAGCAAGGTCTCTGTTGTGAGTTGGGTTGTGTCCTCTCAAAATTTGTATATTGAAGTTCTAACCCCCAGTATCTCAGAATGTAACTTTCTTTGGAAATAGCGTCTTTATAGAATTAAAATGAGATCATTAGGGTGG
>NW_012112731.1:23059-23446 GCF_000951035.1 Colobus angolensis palliatus | reverse complement strand
GTACCTCAGTTCAAAATGCAGAAATCACCGGTCTTCTGTGTCCTTCGCGCTGGGAGTTGGAGACTGCAGCTGTTCCTATTCGGCCATCTTGCTCGAAGAACAGCCTTTTGAAACAGTTCCACACGACTGGGGAGGCATCAGAATCATGCCGGAAGGCAAAAGGCACTTCTTACATGGTGGCAGCAAGAGAAAAAATGAGCCCTGTAGAGTAATTGTAAACTTCATAATACATGCAAAGCTCTTGACTCAAAAAACAGGAAGCACAAAGGAGTGTTAATTTAACTGGCATCTCTTTACTTTTATAAGAAAGCCTAGCATAAAGAAAATGTGTGTCCACTGTTATGGGTTGAATTATGTTCTCCCAAGAAAGACACATTGAAGCTCTAC
>NW_012112731.1:20807-21123 GCF_000951035.1 Colobus angolensis palliatus | reverse complement strand
CAACAGAGAAAGGAAGGTCTTTTCAACAGTGTTAAAACAATTGGAGAGTCTTTTTTTGTTTTTTTGGTTTTTGGTTTTGTTTTTGTTTTTAAGACAGAGTCTTGCTCTGCCGTCCAGGTTGGAGTGCAGTGGCAATCTCAGTTCACTGCAATCTCCACCTCCTGGGTTCAAACAGTTCTATGCTTCAGTCTCCCAAGTAGCTGAGATTACAGGCGCCCACCACCATGCCTGGCTAAGTTTTTTGGATTTTTAGTAGAGACGGGATTTCATCATCTTGGCCAGGCTGGTCTTGAACTCCTGACCTCGTGATCCACCC
>NW_012112731.1:18841-20757 GCF_000951035.1 Colobus angolensis palliatus | reverse complement strand
GGCTAAGTTTTTTGGATTTTTAGTAGAGACGGGATTTCATCATCTTGGCCAGGCTGGTCTTGAACTCCTGACCTCGTGATCCACCCGCCTCAGCCTCCCAAAGTGCTGGGATTACAGGTGTGAGCCACCACACCCAGTCAACAGTTGGACAGTCTTATCCCGAATAATGAATCTTGATCTAAACCTCCTAATTGACATGTAATAAATTACATTAGTTATAATATTAACTCAAAATGGATCGTAGATCTAGGCATAAAATATAAATATATATAATGCTTAGATTAAAACATAGGAGAAAAAATTTTACCAATCTAGTTAGGCAGAGAGTTCATAGATGTGACACTGAAAGCAAAGTACATCAAAAGGCAAAACAAATCAATAAGTTGTACTTCATCAAAATTATAACTTTTGTTCTGCAAAATACATTGTTAAGTGAATGAAAAGATGAGCTGTAGATTTGAAGAGAATATTTTAAAAATCACACGTCTGACAAGGATTCATATTCAGAACACTTAAGAACGCTCAAGCCAACCCAATTAAAACAATCAATCCAATTCAAAAACAGGAGCACAAAACCAGTTTCGGAAATGAGACGAAGACTCAGACACAAACTTCAGCAATGAGGACACGCAGCAGGCAGAGCAGCCCAGACAAGATACCCAATACTGTGACTCACCAGGGGACTGCAAATCAAAACCACAGTGAGATCCCACTACACGCCCATTAGAATGTCTAAGATAAAAACCACAGACACTATTGCTGACGAGAATGTGGAGCAACAGGACTCTAACACACCGCTGCCAGGAAGGCAAAATGGCACAGCTGCACTGGAAAGCAGTTTGTTTCTTGTAGGGTTACACATATACTTACCACAGGAACCAGCAGTCTCAGCCCTGGTATTTCTCCTAAAGACATAAAAGCTTATGTCCACACAGACACCTGTACACAAACTGTTATAAAAGCTCCAGTCATAATAAGCAAAACCTAGAAGCAAGCTATATGTCCTTTAACAGGTGAATGTGTAACAAACTATGGTACATCCATACAATGGAGTACTGTTCAGTAACAACAAAAAAAAGCTACACTGTATACACACACAGGTACAAATACATACATACATCTCCTAATGTTAGCAGAATTTTTTAAATGTATACTATGGCATTGTTTACTACAGGTAGGATGTTATGCATTGAATCTCTAGAATTTAATCATCTTCCATACCCAAAATTTTACATAAGCTGAAAAGCAACTCCTCATGTCTCTCTTCTCACTTCCCGGTAACCCCCATTCTACATTCTGCTTCTATGGGTTTAACTATTTTAGGTATTTTATCTGAGGGGAATTATACAGTGTATGTCTTTTTGTGACTGACTTGTCTCAGTACAGTGTTCTCCAGGTTCATCCATGTTGCAGACGGCAGGATTTCCTTCTTTTGTATGGCTGAATAATATTCCACTGTGAGAATAGACCCCATTTCCTTTCATCTCTCAATGCACATGAGGTTGTTTCCACATGGCTGTGTGGGAGCAATGGGGTTTCTTAGCCATTGGAGCGTCCCATTGGGATGGGGCACTGGTGGTGACCCCTAAGCAGGGATGTGCCCTAATGGACTTACATCTGATGGGGTCTCCAGGCGACTATGGCTCCATGCCTGGGTGAGGTTAAAAGTTAAACACAGAAAACAGAAGGCCAGTGGGTGGGGGGTGGGGGGCATTTTTGGGCCCATGGGAAGGTTTCTGAGGGGATGGAAGGGCTGCAGGTATAGGTTCCCAACATGTCCCCACCCCAGTTCAATTTCAATGACCAAGGGGGGTAGCAGAGGTAAAGAAAACAGACAAGAAGGGGTCACCTGACACCTGGTGGACAGAAGCTGACATCCAAGAGGTGATTCCACCCACCTCCCTCCTGAGCTTCCT
>NW_012112731.1:11003-13276 GCF_000951035.1 Colobus angolensis palliatus | reverse complement strand
CCTAGTCTGCCTCCAGGTGTCCATTATAGTCACCATGGCCCTTCACCGTGAGCAGGTAGATGCGGTTCATCCTGCTGTGGGGTGTGTGCCCATTTCGGGGCATTTAGGGACAACAAGCCTTGCTGTCTAGGTCCCCTTGTTTTAAAGTCCTCAGGAAAGAGCCTGCCTCTGGTCAGGCACAGGGACTCCAGAAATCCTGGCAGAGGTGGGGCCATTTCGCTTGGTCCCATTTTCTTGGGGGTGTTGGTGAAATGAGACTCACCCGGATGGCATCTGGGAGCAGACGTACAGGGTGTTCTCTGAAGCTCTCAGGTGCCATGTAATTTTGGGAGTATTTTGTCTTATAGGATGGATATGGACAAAGACATGGATATCTGTTCGCCCAGGAGTAAAGGGACGTCATTGTCAAGCATAAGCAGACACAGGTCAGGCTGCTCCCTCCGGGGAGGCGGGGTCTCACCTCTCCCTCTGTTCCCTGGTCCAATGGTCCTGGAGTCCCTCAGGATGCTGGGCAAGGAGGGGCCACCCACACCCCCATACCCAAAAACTTTCATTTTGGCCCCCCTCACCCTCTCTCCCTCTGCCTTGCAGGTTGCTGATCCAGGGCACCAGTGGACACAGGAGATGAAGATGTTTACATCTACAAGGTCATCAGTCAGCTCAAGATTCCACAGCGAGTCAGTCTTCTGTCCTCCCAACCAATTGCTGAGACCAGCTCAGTCGTGGAGACACTAACCCAGTGGCGCTAGAGGGATTAAAAACACAGACACAGAAATAGAGTGTAGAGTGGGAATCAGGGGCTGACAGCCTTCAGGGCTGAGAGCCACGAATGGAGTTTGACCCACATATTTATTGACAGTAAGCCAGTGATAAGCATTGCTTCTATAGATTATAGATTAGCTAAAGGCATTACTTATGGGAAACAAAGCATTCTTAGCGAGGAGCAGAGAAACAGACCCTGGCTGATGTCTGCAGCAAAAGCATGTTGTTAAGGCACAGGCCGTTCCTGCTGTTGCTTGTGGTTTGAGCAGTTTTCCACTCTGGGCAGGCCGGGTTTTCCTTGCCCTGCTCCAGTAAACCAAAAACTTCTAGCAGTGTGCGTGATAGCCTTCACAAGCATGTCACATGGCTGCAGAAATCCTGTTTATGGCCAGTTGCTTTAAAGCCTGTTTATGCCAGGGCTAGGGCTTGTTCTCAGCAACCAATCTTGTCTCAGGGATGGGTTTTATTTTTGGAAAAGTTCCTCTGAAGCAGGACATATCTCTTTGGCTCGGTCCAACCTCCATCCCAGGGTCGGAGCTCCTCCCCAGCTCCCCTACAGGTCCAGCCTAAGTCAGCATTACCAGAGCTGAGTGACACATCAAGAGAACGCTGGAGAGCAGGTGGGATGAGTTGGGGCTTGGCCAGGTTCCTGGGCTCTGAGCAGCATGGTCTCCAAGTCAGCATGAGAGGAGGGGGGCAGCCTGAGGGGCTGGCCCTGTCCCTTGGACCCTGCAGTGGCAGACTAATGGCAGGGCCCAGCCACACACCCTGGGCAGTACTGTCCCGTCTGAGGACTGGACTTTCTCAGCCCATGCAGAGTATGCTGCCTCTAGCCCAGGAGGGGCAGCCCCATTAGGCAGCCTGATACCCATTGGGCCCCCAGCAGCCCCTGCCTGGCCTTGTGCCTCCTCTGCTCCAGAGTCCTAGGCCCTCCTGAGTGTGAGCCCATAGAAAGACCCTCTTCCCTTCCCTATGTGGCCTCCTGGGATGATACTTGGGGTAGACGAAGGTGGGGCTGGTCCTTCCCTGGGGCTCACTCTCCCACAGTTGCTTTACAGTGAGACACAGATGTCCCCATCAGTGCCCTGGAGACAAAAGTAAGAGCTTGTTCCTGATGTATGAGAAGCTGGTCCATAAATAAGAGACCTGGCTGATGGTCAGTGAGGCAGAGGGAGTGGCCTGTAGGTATTGGTGGTGGTGAGTGGGAGTGACGTGCCACCACTGGGAGGACTCGCAGTTCCTGCTGGACCTGACCTCAAGACTCTGTCCCTGCCCAGCACTGAGAACCACAATAGTGGCTCAGGGGCTGCTGCTCACTTATGCCAGGACCCCACCTGGAGGCTGAGACCTGACCAAAGCCCAGAGTGTCTATGGCCTGAAGGATGTGTGTCCTGAGGTCACAAGGCCAGGCCATTGGCGCCCACTCGGTCAGAGTATCTCAGCCCCAGAGTCTTCCCTTTTCTGGGTCATTCCAGTTCTGTCCCATCAGGAACCCTGAGCACAAGACCCAG
>NW_012112731.1:5660-6033 GCF_000951035.1 Colobus angolensis palliatus | reverse complement strand
ATGTCAGGAGCCCAGGTCTCCAGCTAGAGGAAAAGTCAAGCCTGGGTGATGGTCAGTCCCATATCCTAGGCACAGACAATGGCATGGGAACCACAAGTGAACTGGGCTCTGGTGACCCTCCGTGGCTTTGGAAATCAGGTAAAGAAGGATATTTCTGGCGGGAAAAAAAAATCTCCTTTATTTCCAGAAGTGCTGAATGTTTTATGATTGCTATTTGTAATAGTGAGCCTTTTGTCTGTTCTGAAGTTGATTCCTTCCTCAGCCCTGCCCTAAAGAAAATAAAGGAGCAGCCGGACGCGGTGGCTCACGCCTGTAATCCCAGCACTTTGGAAGGCCAAGGCGGGTGGATCACGAGGTCAGGAGATCAAGACTA
>NW_012112731.1:0-775 GCF_000951035.1 Colobus angolensis palliatus | reverse complement strand
TTTGCCTGTTAGTGCACATGCTTAAGTCCACTAGCCCAACTCCTGAGATCTTACTGGGAAGCTGCTGATTACCAACTTGAGGTGTTTCTGTTGGGGAGGCTGCCTTTCCCCTGCACCAGCTGCAACCAATTATTACTTTCAAAAGGCAGTTTAACAACCTCATGACCATCATCTGATGGTTGCCTGACATTCCTGGTCCAGGTCGCCTCTCCTGTCCTGTTCATGTCTGACTAATTACCTATTGTAACAGTTTGAACAATAAAGATAGCTCAAGGCCAGACATGGTGGTTCACACCTGTAATTCCTGCACTTTGGGAGGCCTTGCAAGGCAAGAGTATTGCTTGAGCCCAGGAGTTCAAGACCAGCCTGGGCAACAAGGCAAAACCCCTTCTCTGTGAAAATTACAAAAATTAGCCAAGTGTGGTGGCATAAGCCTGTAGTCCCAGCTGCTTGGGAAGCTGAGGTGGAAAGATCACCTGAGCCTGGGAGGTGGAGGCTGTTTCACGTGTCTGTGTGAAGAGATCACCAAACAGGCTTGTGTGAGCAGTATGGCTGTTTATTTCACCTGGTTGCAGGCGGGCTGAGTCTGAAAAGAGAGTCAGCAAAAGCGTGGGGTTATCATGAGTTCTTACAGGTTTGGGGATAGGCGGTGGAGATAAGAGCAATGTTTTGGGGGCAAGGGGTGGATCTCACAAAGTACATTCTCAAGGGTGGGGAGAATTACAAAGAAACTTCTTAAGAGTGGGGGAGATTATAAAGAACATTGATCAGTTAG
>NW_012112730.1:0-1024 GCF_000951035.1 Colobus angolensis palliatus | reverse complement strand
CAAAGTGCTGGGATTACAGGTGTGAGCCATCATGCCCAACCTACACTATGTATTTTATGTATTTATTTGTGTATTGTTTGTCTCCCTTTCCCAGACAATAGAATATGAACTCCCCAAAGGGAGGGATTTGTATCTGTTTTATTTACTGCTGTGTCCCCAGCACCTAGAAGCATGTCACCCAGCCAGCATGCAATAACTACAAGTTGAGTTAATGAATGGAAGCACCGTGCTGATATGTAATCACAGCAAACAATTAGTGTGCACCAACACATTCTAGGCTTAGCAATTTGCATGAATTTTCCTGTTTCAATGTTCATAATGGAGCAACACTACGACGCAGGCTCTAACATTATCCCATTTTACAGATGAGGAAACTGCAGCTCAGAAAGGCCATATAACTTGCAGAAACAGTGGCATTGGGGTTTAATCCCAGGTGTTCTGTCTTCTAGGTCTTTAGTTCAGACCAAGCCTCCAAAGCCACACTCTAGGAAAGTTACAAAGACCAATTAGACATAGTCCCTGCTTTGCAAGCAGAATATGCTAGTTGGAGATAAAATCTGAAAGTAAGTCAGAACGAACCAGGGCAGTAGTGGTATGAAGTGTGATGGAGGGTGCAGGAGTGAAAATGGGCGGGCAGAAAAAGATAAACAGCAAGATGTTTAATAACAGTTTTATTGCTAGATGGTGAAAGTATAAATGTTTAATGTTTTTATTTCCTACTTTATCTTATGTTTTCTAATTTTTCCATAATAAACAAGTATTGATTGTTTGTAATAAGTATTGTAATTATTACAAGTATTGTCATAAAGAAAAAATATATTTATCTTAAGAAATTTTCTCTTGAAAATTTAAAACAGGCTGGGCACAGTGGCTTGCACCTATAATCCCAGCACTTTGAGAGGCTGAGAGGGGAAGATTGCTTGAGCCCAGGAGATGGAGGCTGCAGTGAGCCTTGATGGTGCCACTGCACTCCAACCTGGGTGACAGAGCAAGAATCTGTCTCAAAAAAAAAATAAGTTTCTGA
>NW_012112729.1:0-1033 GCF_000951035.1 Colobus angolensis palliatus | reverse complement strand
AGACTCTCCTTCTCCCTGCTTTAGCTATATGCCATATTAAAAAAAAAAAAAAAAAAAAAAAAAAAAAACAGGAGCATGTAGTGCTTAAGATCCAGTATAGTAGTTGCTACTGATCATGTATCAAACATGACAACTATCCCTGTTGCACCTGGATGCCTGACACTCTAACTTACAGAGGCATAAACATACTTCCCTGGCTTCCAGCAGAAAGAACTTGGCAGAGAAATCTCAGAACTAGGCCAGGCACGATGGCTCATGCCTGTAATCTCAGCACTTTGGGAGGCCCGAGTGGGAGGATCACTTTAGCCAAGGAGTTTGAGTCCAGGCTGGGCAACACCGGGAGACCCCATCTCTACAAAAAATAAAATAAAATAAAATAAATTAGGCAGGCATGAGGACGTCCACCTGTGATCCCATCTACTTGGGAGGCTGAGGTGGGAGGATCACCTGAGCCTAGGAGATTGAGGCTGCAGTGAGCCATGATCATACCACTGCACTCCAGTCTGGGCGACAGAGTGAGACCCTGTATCAAATAAAGAGAAAAAGAAAAAGAAACCCAGAACTGCCAAATAAAGGATGGTCACTGAATATTGTTCCTGTAGACAGAGACTGGTTACTGAGGTCCACACTTCTCCAGGCAGGAGTGCTATCGTCCAACTAGCAAAGCCTGTCTACACTGTTGCCAATTAAATTCAATTCTCTGTGTAACCAAGAGGAGTTACCAGATGATGGGAATAAACCTGCTCACTAATTGGAATGCTGCACCCGTGAGAAATAGTACTTCCTACATAGCAAGGGCTTGATAAATGGAAGCTACTTTGTAAATGCAAGGTATGACTGGGGGGTGAGAAGCTTCGTTCCAAGATGGTAAGAATTTCTAACTATATACAGATTATTATCCAGATGACTGCAAAATATTATCCTCACCATTCATGAAATGTCTTCTAATCTTCATCAATTTCACCCAGAACTTTATTTTCTTTAAAGACAAACTCCTGGCCGGGCGCGGTGGCTCAAGCCTGTAATCCCAGCA
>NW_012112728.1:0-1437 GCF_000951035.1 Colobus angolensis palliatus | reverse complement strand
CATGAGGTCAGGAGATGGGTAACACGGTGAAACCCTGTCTCTACTAAAACTATAAAAAATTAGCTGAGCATGGTGGTGGGTACCTGTAGTCCCAGCTACTCGGGAGGCTGAGGCAGGAGAATGGCGTGAACCCGGGAAGCGGAGTTTGCAGTGAGCTGAGATTGCGCCACTGCACTCCAGCCTGGGCGTCAGAGTGAGACTCCATCTCAAAAAAGAAAAAATTAGCTGGGCATGGTGGCTCACACCTGTAATCCCAGCTACTTGAGAGGCTGAGGCAGGAAAATCACTTGAACCTGGGAGGCTGAGGTTTCAGTGAGCTGAGATCATGCCATTGCACATCAGCCTGGGCAACAAGAGCAAAAACTTCATCTCAAAAAAAAAATTTCCCATTGGCATGGTGGCTCACGCTGGTAATCCCAGCACTTTGGAAGGCTGAGGCAGCGGATCACTTGAGATCCGAAGTTCAAGACCAGCCTGGCCAACATGGTGAAACCCCATCTCTACTAAAAATACAAAAATTAGGTGGGCATGGTGGCATGCACCTGTAATCCCAGCTACTCAGGAGGGTGAGGCAGGAGAATCACTTGAACATGGGAAGTGGAGGTTGCAGTGAGCTGAGATTGCGCCACTGCACTCCAGCCTAAGTAACAGAGCAAGACTCTGTCTCAAAAAAAAAAAAAAATCCCATTGCTAGAAAAAAACATTACTGAATGTTGAATGCATGGTTATTTTTGGTCATTGGACAATTTGTGAACGAACAGATAATGAAAGTACTGCTGTGGGTGTTGTGGAGGGGATGTCTTAAAATATTTTGACATATGAGCAAGAGTTCTTAAATAGAGAGTTCAAGAACCTATAGCAAATTTATTTATTTATTCATTTTTTGAGATGGAGTTTAACGCTTGTCGCCCAGGCTGGAGTGCAGTCGTGTAATGTTGGCTCACTGCAACCTCCACCTACAGGGTTCAAGCGATTCTTCTGCCTCAGCCTCCCAAGTAGCTGGAATTACAGGCGCCTGCCACCACACCTGGCTAATTTTTTTTGTAGTTTTAGTAGAGATGGGGTTTCACTATTTTGGCCAGGCTGGTCTCGAACTTACAATATCAGGTGATCCTCCCGCCTCAGCCTCCCAAAGTGCTGGGATTACAGGTGCGAACCACCATGCCCAGCCAGCAAACTCATTTTTTAAATTAACGTTTATTTCAATTATACAAGTAACATGTTTATTGGCAGTAATTTTGATACCCCACAAAAACATAAAGAAAAAAATTAGCTCTTATGAAAGAATATGGCTGGACTCCTAGCTATGTGGGAGGCTGAGGCAGGAGAATCGCTTGAACCTGGGAGGCGGAGGTTACAGGAAGCCGAGATCACTGCACTGCACTCCAGCCCAGGCAACAGTGTGAGACTCCGTCTCAAAAAAAAAAAAAAAAAAAA
>NW_012112727.1:0-3946 GCF_000951035.1 Colobus angolensis palliatus | reverse complement strand
GCCTGGGCGACAGGGTGAGACCCTATCTCAGAAAAAAAAAAAAAAAAAAGTCAACTCCTCAGTGAAGGCTGACCCAGCCTACTCACTGCAAAACTAATCACTCTTCCCCTGTGACTGGTCTTACCCTGTATAGTACCCTCCTCACCTACTATGCTGTGGTGCTTTGTAGGAGTCAGTTTGCTTTTAAATTGGTCATTATAGGCACATGATGAAAAATTAAAATATAAAAGGATCTAGAAAAAGTGAATTTCCTTCAATCCTTGATCCCAAGTTCCCCAGATTCCTTCCTCAGAAATAGGCTATGAATTGTTTTTCTTCTTCCAGAGATATTTTATGCATAAGTAAACATACATATATTATCCCTAACTGTCCTCCTTCTCTTTTTCTTCTTCTTCTTCTTCTTCTTCTTTTTTTTTTTGCTACAGGGTCTCACTCTGTTCAGGCTGAAGTATAGTGGGGCAGTCATAGCTCACTGCAGCCTTGACCTTTTGGGTAGTAACCCCCACCCCACCCCCGACTCAGCCTCCCAAGTAGCTGGGACCACAGTCACACACCACCAAACCCAGCGAATTTTTAATTTTTTTGTAGAGATAGGGTCTCACTATGTTATTAAGTGATCCTCCTGGCTCAGCCTCCCAAAGTGCTGGCATTACAGGAATGAGCCACTGCCTGGCCCTCTTTCTTTTTTAGAAACCCAAATAGAGGCCGGGCACGGTGGCTCACACCTGTAATCCCAGCACTTTGGGAGGCTGAGGCAGGCAGATCATGAGGTCAGGAGATTGAGACCATCCTGGCTAACACGGTGAAACCCCATCTTTACAGGCCAGGTGCGGTGGTTCACGCCTGTAATCCCAGCACTTTGGGAGGCCGAGGTGGGCGGATCATGAGGTCAGAAGATCGAGACCATCCTGGCTAACACGGTGAAACCCTGTCTCTACTAAAAATACAAAAAACTAGCCGGGCCTGGTGGTGGGCGCCTGTAGTCCCAGCTACTCCAGAGGCTGAGGCAAGAGAATGGCGTGAACCCGGGAGGCGGAGCTTGCAGTGAGGCAAGATAGCACCACTGCACTCCAGCCTGGGCGACAGAGCGAGACTCCGTCTCAAAAAAAAATATATAAATACAAATAAATAAATAAATATAAATTCCTGGCACGGTGCACACGCCTGTAATCCCAGCACTTTGGGAGGCCAAGGCGGGTGGATCACGAGGTCAGGAGTTCAAGACCAGCCTGGCCAAGATGGTGAAATCCTGTCTCTACTAAAAACACAAAAAATTAGCCAGGTGTAATGGTGGGAGCCTGTAATCCCAGCTACTCAGGAGGCTGAGGCAGGAGAATTGCTTGAACCCAGGAGGCAGAGGTTGCAGTGAGCTGAGATTGCACCACTGCACTCCAGCCTGGGTGACAGAGTGAGACTCTGTCTCAAAAAAAAAAAAAAAAAAAAAAAAAAAGAGGCCGGGCACGGTGGCTCACACCTGTAATCCCAGCACTTTGGGAGGCTGAGGCAGGCAGATCATGAGGTCAGGAGATTGAGACCATCCTGGCTAACACGGTGAAACCCCATCTTTACAGGCCAGGTGCGGTGGTTCACGCCTGTAATCCCAGCACTTTGGGAGGCCGAGGTGGGCGGATCATGAGGTCAGAAGATCGAGACCATCCTGGCTAACACGGTGAAACCCTGTCTCTACTAAAAATACAAAAAATTAGCCGGGTGTGGTGGCGGGTACCTGTAGTCCCAGCTACTCGGGAGGCTGAGGCAGGAGAATCGCTTGAACCTGGGAGGCGGAGGTTGCAGTGAGGCAAGATAGCACCACTGCACTCCAGCCTGGGCGACAGAGCGAGACTCTGTCTCAAAAAAAAAAAAAAAAAAAAAGTCAACTCCTCAGTGAAGGCTGACCCAGCCTACTCACTGCAAAACTAATCACTCTTCCCCTGTGACTGGTCTTACCCTGTATAGTACCCTCCTCACCTACTATGCTGTGGTGCTTTGTAGGAGTCAGTTTGCTTTTAAATTGGTCATTATAGGCACATGATGAAAAATTAAAATATAAAAGGATCTAGAAAAAGTGAATTTCCTTCAATCCTTGATCCCAAGTTCCCCAGATTCCTTCCTCAGAAATAGGCTATGAATTGTTTTTCTTCTTCCAGAGATATTTTATGCATAAGTAAACATACATATATTATCCCTAACTGTCCTCCTTCTCTTTTTCTTCTTCTTCTTCTTCTTCTTCTTTTTTTTTTTGCTACAGGGTCTCACTCTGTTCAGGCTGAAGTATAGTGGGGCAGTCATAGCTCACTGCAGCCTTGACCTTTTGGGTAGTAACCCCCACCCCACCCCCGACTCAGCCTCCCAAGTAGCTGGGACCACAGTCACACACCACCAAACCCAGCGAATTTTTAATTTTTTTGTAGAGATAGGGTCTCACTATGTTATTAAGTGATCCTCCTGGCTCAGCCTCCCAAAGTGCTGGCATTACAGGAATGAGCCACTGCCTGGCCCTCTTTCTTTTTTAGAAACCCAAATAGAGGCCGGGCACGGTGGCTCACACCTGTAATCCCAGCACTTTGGGAGGCTGAGGCAGGCAGATCATGAGGTCAGGAGATTGAGACCATCCTGGCTAACACGGTGAAACCCCATCTTTACAGGCCAGGTGCGGTGGTTCACGCCTGTAATCCCAGCACTTTGGGAGGCCAAGGCGGGTGGATCACGAGGTCAGGAGTTCAAGACCAGCCTGGCCAAGATGGTGAAATCCTGTCTCTACTAAAAACACAAAAAATTAGCCAGGTGTAATGGTGGGAGCCTGTAATCCCAGCTACTCAGGAGGCTGAGGCAGCGAATTGCTTGAACTTGGGAGGTGGAGGTTGCAGTGAGCTGAGATCGTGCCACTCCACTCCAGCCTGGGTGACAGAGTAAGACTCCGTCTCAAAAAAAAAAAATTAAATAAGTAAATTAAAAGTAACTAACTAACTAAATATCTGGATATCTGAGCTGGGTGCGGTGGCTCATGCCTCTAATCCCAGCACTGTGGTAGGCCAAGGCAGGCAGATCATGAAGTCAGGAGTTCGAGACCAGCCTGGCCAACATAGGGAAACCTTGTCTCTACTAAAAAAAATTAGCCGGGTGTGGTGGTGCACATCTGTAATCTCAGTTACTCAGGAGGCTGAGGCAGGAAAATTGCTGGAACCCGGGAGGCAGAGGTTGCCGAGATAATGTAGCTGTACTCCAGGCTGGGTGACAGAGTGAGACTCCATCTCAAAAAAAAAAAAAAGAAATGGCCACTTGATGTAGTCTTTCAGAGTCACAAATATTTTATTTTTTTTGAGACCGAGTCTCATCTGCCACCACAACCGGCCCAGAGTCACAGTTGGAGCCTGAACTCTGCCTCAGTGTCTTCACCACTTGTGCCTTTGTCTTTGCAGTTCTGCCTATTATAGCCTTTCCTCCCTTGCTGCTTGGCAAACTTCTACTTATCCAGTAAGGCCTGGCTTCAGTGTTACCATCTCTCTTTAGTGTTCTGTGGTTGTCCACCTGATGGACGACTTACTCTCCTGGCAGGGTTTCCAGTCTGATTCCATGTGATGGCACTTACTACACTCAAGTATACTTTGTGGTCTGTGTGTCTCACCCACATTCACCCACTGGCTGGTCCTGTGGTTTAGGGACTGAGCTTTTCTTTATCCATATCCATCCAGTCGGCCCCATGATTGGAACATACTATGCAGTGCTCAGGCAATGTTTGCTGAAGCGCAGGGGTTAAGAGCAGGCTACCTGGCTTGGGAACCCAGCTTTGCCACTTCCTGTGTAGCTTCGGCATAACTTTCCATCTTTCTTTCTTTCTTTTTTTTGAGATGGAGTCTTGCTCTGTCACCCACGCTGGAGTGCAGTGACATGATCTCGGCTCACTGCAACCTCCGCCTCCTGGGTTCAAGCAATTCTCCTGCCTCAG
>NW_012112726.1:0-1495 GCF_000951035.1 Colobus angolensis palliatus | reverse complement strand
CCGTCTCAAAAAAAAAAAAAAAAAAAAAAAAAAAAGTTAAAAGCTACACATACCCAGATGATTTTCTTCACAACCCAGAAGCAGATTTGTAAGCATCTGGAATTGCGGAACTCTCCAGATGTTTGTCTTGATAAAAAAATAGCAATGGTAAAAAAAAATCCCAGTTATTGGCTGAATGTTTGTTATTATAATTATTTTCATTTATCATTATGTTTTTGAGACAGGACCTCACTCTGCCACCTAGACTGAGGTGCAATCACAACTCACTGCAGCCTCAATCTGAGCTCAAGGGATCCTCCCTCCACAGCCTCCTGAGTAGCTGTGACTACAGGTATGCACCACCACATCCAGCTGATTTTTTAAAGATTTTTGTAGAGATGGGGTTTCTGTTGCCCAAGCTGGTCTCCAACTCCTGGTGTGAAGCAGTCCTCCTCCCAAAGTTACGGAATTACAGGCATAAGCCACCATGCTCAGCATGTTTCTGTTTATTATTTTATTTACATTTACTAGGATCACTAACTTATATGCATTATAAGCTGCCAATATTTCAGACTCATCATACAATGCTACTTAAAATTAAAGAATATTATACTGTCAGGTAAATGAAATGGCTTGAGGTCTTTTGAGTTCAAAAGTAATATAAACTCAAAATAAGACTTGAAGGGAGATAACTGCAGATACTCAATATTTCTAAAGGTCTCATGGTTGGATGAACACAAATATAAAGTGTAAAAAGGCAACCTTGACTGTTATCTTTCTTAAGCATATCAACAATGTGGTCATGCAGTTGACATAAATGTACAGCCTCTAAAGACAAAAATAATTTTTAAAACAATAATTTTGTTTTCCCCAAATTAGACTCCATATTATTTACTGAATGCCTTTTGTTTGCTACCCCAAAAGGATGAAAAGGATAACACTAAGATTTCTAAAGAATACTATCGTCTGTGGCACCTTAAAAGTTAGAATTCTGTTAGAATGCAACCTGCCATGCTCATCCTAATTCCAGTTTTCAATAGGAGCTGATAAGACCCATGGCCATAGTACCTGTTATAAGAAGACTGCATACTGCTACAATAAAAATGTGGGCTCTAGAGGTCCAATACTCTGCTCCACCACTCTCGGGATGGCCATTTGTTGTTAGAGACCATGTATCCCTGCATAGACATGTTAAAAGTGCACACTCCAGCCAGGCACAGTGGCTCACGCCTGTAATCCCAACACTTTGGGAGGCTGAGGCAGATGGAACACCTGAGGTAGGGAGTTCCAGAACAGCCTGACCAACATGGAGAAACCCTGTCTCTACTAAAAATACAAAAAAAAATTAGCCAGGCGTGGTGGCGCATGCCTGTAATCCCAGCTACTCAGGAGGCTGAGGTAGGAGAATAGCTTGAACCCAGGAGGTGGAGGTTGTGGTGAGCCAAGATCGCGCCATTGCACACCAGCCTGGGCAACAAGAGCGAAACTCTATCTCAAAAAAAAAAAAAAAAAAAAA
>NW_012112725.1:0-1704 GCF_000951035.1 Colobus angolensis palliatus | reverse complement strand
AACCTAGAGAAAGATATAAATATCCAAGTACAAGAAGCTTATAGAACACCAAGCAAATTTAAGAACCTCAAGGCACCCAAAGATCAAAGATCAAAGACCCAAAGATCAAAGGGATCCCAAAAGCAGCAAGAGAAAAGAAACAAAAAACATACAGAATATTATAACACTGTAATTGTGTTGGGTAAATTATTCATATTATGAGTAGAAAGACGAAAAGATAAACCAATCAAAAACAATAACTATAACAACTTTTCAAGACATAGATGCTGCACTAAGCTATAAATAGAAACAACAAAAGTTAAAAAGCAGAGAAATGAATGCCCAATCTTTTGGCTTTCCTGGGCCACATCAGAAGAATTGTCTTGGACCACACATAAAATACACCAACACTAATGATAGCTGATGAGCTAAAAAAAAAAAAAATTGCACAAATACTCATAATTTTTAACAAAGTTTACAAATTTCTTTTGGGCCATATTCAAAGCCATCTTGGGCTTCATGCAGCCCAAGGCCATGGGTTGGACAAGCTTGACTTAAATGTAAGACCTCAAATTACAAAACTACTAAAAGAAAACATTGAGGAAACTCTTCAAGACATGGGAGTGGGCAAAGATTTCTCGAATAATATCCCACAAGCACAGGCAACCAAAGCAAAAATGGACAAATGAGATCACATCAAGTTAAAAAGCTTTCTGCCCAGCAATGGTAACAATCAACAAAGTGAAGAGACAACTAGCGGAATGGGAGAAAACATTTGCAAGCTGCCCATCTGACAAGGGATTAATAACCAGAATATGTAAGGAGTTCAAATATCTCAATAGGAAAAAATCTAATAATCCCATCAAAGAAAATGGGCAAAAGATGCGCATAGACATTTCTCAAAAGAAGACATACAAACAACAAACAGGCATATGAAAATGTGCTCAATATCACTGATCATCAGCAAAATGCAGATCCAAACTACAATGAGATATCATCTCACCCCAGTTAAAACGACTTTTATCCAAAAGACAGGAAATAAGAAATGCTGATGAGAATGTGGAGAAAAAAGAATTCCCGTGCACTGTTGGTGAGAATGTAAATTAGTACAACCACTATGGAAAACAGTTTGGAGGTTCCTCAAAAAACAAAAAATAAAGCTACTCTATGATCCAGCAATCCCACCACTCGGTATATACCTAAATGAAAGGAATCATAATATTGAAGATGTATCTGTACTCCCATGTTGATTGCAGCACTGTTCAAAATAGCCGAGATTTTGGAAGCATCCCAAGTGTCCATCAACAGATGAATGGTAAAGAAAATGTGGTACTTAGATATAATTACTATTCAGCCATAAAAAGGATGAGATCCTGTCATTTGCAACGACATGGATGGAACTGGAGGTCATTATAGCTAAGTGCAAGGAAAGTCAGGCAAAGAAACACAAGCGTCGAATGCTCTCATTTATTTGTGGGAGCTAAAAGTTAAAATGATTGGCCTGGCGCGGTGGCTCATGCCTGTAATCCCAGCACTTTGGGTGGCCAAGGCGGGCGGATCACGAGGTCAGGAGATCGAGACCATCCTGGCTAACATGATGAAACCCTGTCTCTACTAAAAATACAAAAAAAATTAGGCAGGTGTGGTGGCGGGCACCTGTAGTTCCAGTTACTCGGGAGGCTGAGGCAGGAGAATGGCATGAACCCAGGAGGCGGAACTCGCAGT
>NW_012112724.1:0-2277 GCF_000951035.1 Colobus angolensis palliatus | reverse complement strand
AAAAAAAAAAAAAAAAAAAAGTGAATTCTCTGTGGTTATTAGAGGCCAGGAAGGGTAGTGGGAGGGGAAGATGATGAGAGGTTACATAACAAATACAAATTTACAGCTAGATGAGAGGAATAAGTTCTAGTGTTCTATAGCACCATAGAGTGCATATGGGTAACAATAATTTAATGTATTTTTTCCGAGAAACTAGAAGAGAGACTTTTGAATGTTCACAACATAAAGAAATGATAAATGTTCAAGGTGATGGATATGCTAATTACCCAGATTTGATCATTGCACATTGTACACATGTACTGAAATATCATTGTATCCAATAAATATGTACTATGTCAACTAGAAATAAAAGGGAAAATCAATTAATTCTTTAAAAATATGTGAGTTATCTCCAATTGACTTATAGATTTGATTGCAATTCCAATTAAAATCCCAGCAGACTTTTTGATGGAACTTGACAACTCAATTATAAAATGTATATGGAAGTGCAAAGGGCCAAAATTAGTCAAGATGATCTTGCAGAAGAATAAGTTAGGGGACTTGCCATTCCAGATATTAAAATTTTAAAAGTCATAATAATTAAGACATAAATAAGTATTGGTGCAGGGATATAAAAAAAAAATCAATGAATTTGAAGAGAGAACCCAGACTTAAATCACTCATATATAAATGGAGGCACTAAAGAATAAAGGAGAAAGATAAAAGAAACTTTCAGTAAACGGTGCTGAGATGATTGGGTATCCATAGTCACAAAAATGAAATTGGACCCTTACTTTATACCATACATAGGAATAATTCCCAGGTGAATTAAAAATCTGGCAAAATTGTAAAAATCTTAGAAAATAATATGGGAGAAAATATTTGTTACCTTGAGGCAGGAAAGTTTTTCTAAATAAGACACAAAATACACCCACCATAAAATAAAAGATCAGTAAACTGGAGTACATTAAAATTGAGAATATTTATTCATCAAAACTCTTAATATAACACCTACCATCAATTGGGGAAAGATATATAATTGCCCGGTTGCGGGGCTCACATCTGTAATCCCAGTACTTTGGGAGGCCGAGGCGGGCGGATCACAAGGTTCAAGACCAGCCTGGCGAATATGGTGAAACCCCGTCTCTACTAAAAATACAAAAATTAGCAGGCATGGTGGCACACATCTCCTGCAGTCCCAGCTACTGGGGAGGTGGAGGCAGAAGAATTGCTTGAACCCGGGAGGCGGAGTTTGCAGTGAGCTGAAATCATGCCACTGCATTTCAGCCTGGGCGACAGAGGGAGACTCCATCTCAAACAAAACAAAACAAAAATTTGTGAGTCAATGACAGACTAACACAAGGTAGGAAAATGGGAAAAAGATTAAAACAGGTACCTTATAAAAGAGGAAACTCAAATCATCATAAACATATGAAAAGATGCTCAACCTTGTGAGTAAGAAGGAAAATGCCAAGTAGAACCACACTGAAATATTTTTGCATACCCAACACATAAATACAAGTAAGCCTGACAATTTCAAATATGGAAAATGCTGTGGAGTGATGGGAATTTCATACACTGCTAGTAAGCTTGTAAATTTGTACAAGTACTCTGAAAAACAGTTTGGCATTACCTAGAAAGATTGAACATGTATATATCCTATGACTTTGCAATTCTGCCCCCAGTTATACACCCTAGAGGAATTCTTGCACTAGGAAACATGTACTTGAATGTTCATAGCAGCATTGTTCATAATAAAAAAACTGGAAGCAATCCAAATGTCCAACAAAATTACAATATATAGTCTCATGTACTCATTAAAGGGGATACTATTACACAGCAGTGAAAATAAAGAACTAACCAGGCATAGTGGCTGATGGCTGTAATCCCAGCACTTTGAGAGGCGGAGGCGGGTAGATCACTTGAGCTCAGGAGCTCAAGCCCAACCTGGGCAACAGAGCAAAATCCCCTGTCTACAAAAAATACAAAAATTATCCAGGTGTGGTGGCACGTGCCTCTAGTCCCAGCTACTTGGGAGGCTGAGATGGGAGGATCAATTGAGCCCAGGAGGTGGAGGCTGCAGTGAGCTGAGATCATGCCACTACACTCCAGCCTGGGTGAGTGAGATCCTGTCTAAAAAAAAAGAGAAAAGAACTAACATCTACGCACATCAATATAGACGACAGGAACAAAATGTTGAGAGAAGCAAGTCACAGAAGAAAACATACACTATGGGCTGGGTGCGGTGGCTCATGCCTGTAATCCCAGCACTTTGGGAGGCCGAGGTGGGCAGATCAC
>NW_012112723.1:0-1114 GCF_000951035.1 Colobus angolensis palliatus | reverse complement strand
GCTGGCCTCCTTTTCCCCTGCCCCCTCCCTCCTCTCCTCAACGCCCGCCGGGTGCAATCTGCTCTCTCTGGGAGACGAACGCGAAGCGACGTGGAAACCCTTCCACCAAAATGAGCTGTGATATCCTTTTGATGGCTATAATTTATTCCAAATCGTCTCTGGACTGAAACGATCAATTAGCAGCCCGAAACGCACTGTGAAGTAAATTGTCACACTCTCTATTACAGGATGGTTATCATATATTTATAAGGTGTGTTTTCTGCAATCAGAACCAACAAGGTGTTGAGCGATCAGTCATAAACGCACTTCTTCAAAAAGAGAGGGAGAGAAGCTCAGCATTGTGTGTGGGGGGAATAATCCTCATGACAGTTCCCTCCCCACCCAGTGATGTTTTGTCTTGGCACCTGGGAAGTGCAGTGAGGGCTGGAGCTCTGGACGGACTCTTCACCACGCGTGCCCCTGGAAGCAGGGTCCCTGTGAATTACGGAGAGACCCCAGATGAGAGATTTCCTTATTGTATAAACACAAATCAGTCGTAAGGGCCGCTCCCTCTGTCTTTCTGTCTTCTCTGGTATCCAACAAAATAATATCTTACTCTTTGCTTCTAAGCTTCTAACAGAACGTTTGCATCCTACACTTAATCATAAGTATTTTTCCTTCTTCCTCAGGTCTCAAGGTGTTGACCTCCTCTCTCGCTATTTAATTGATGATGTTCGGTAGAAATTATGTCTGGGTGATACGAAGTTTACCCACAGAGAGAACCCTGCTTTCTGAATTGAAATCCCCAGCAGAACTCTTCCATCATTCATAAACGAGATAGCCCAAAGTTCTAAGAAAGTAATAAATGCCAATTTAGGCCAGGCCCTGTGGCTAACGCCTGTTATCCCAGCACTTTGGGAGGCCAAGGTGGGCGGATCCACTGGAGGTCAGGAGTTGGAGACCAGCCTGGTCAACATGGTGAAACTCCTTCTCTACTCAAAAAATTAGCCGGGTGTGGTGGTGCGTGCCTGTGATCCCAGATATTTGGGAGGCTGGGGCAGGAGAATCTCTTGAGCCAGGGAGGGGGAGGTTGCAGTGAGCTGAGATTATGCCACTGCGCTGCACTCCAGCCTGG
>NW_012112722.1:0-1279 GCF_000951035.1 Colobus angolensis palliatus | reverse complement strand
TTCTGATAAAACTCACTTGGTTGGTAAACTGGATGATTCCTGAGCAATGTCAACATGACCGTCTTTAGTAACCTGGCGTTAGTTCTTACAGTGTGACATGCACCAACACAGATGTGTTACTGGTGTCACCCGTCCATCGATCTCCACCTTCATCTAAAGCAGACAGATGGAGAATTCTGCCCTGTCTTCCTAACAAGCATTTTTGAACATTTTTTTTTTTATTAAGCCATTTATCTAGTCATTTAAAAAGTCTGTCTCTAGCCGTTCACATAAAGAGCCAGCATTATATTTCAAAGCATTTTAAAATACTAGTTCTTGCCTACCTTATGGAGGGATCATTTTTATTGCCTATTCACGTGAAATATTTTACCATCAAATTTAGATTACAGGAACCTGGCTCACCAGCTTTAGCCATGCCAGAATGTTGAAATACTTTAGGAGACTAAAATATGTGGTGATTTGAATTATCTAAAATTCCACAGGAAAATACAATACAATCTCACAGCAGGAAAGAACCTTAGAAATAATTTAATCCAACTCTCCTTATTCTACAGATGAAATTGAAGCCAAAGAGGTTAAAACCCAAGATTAACACCCAGTTTGAAACTGGTCCTCTGATTTCTCATTGCCGTCTATTAAAAAATACATTATACTTTAGAATTCGTTTCTAAAAGTTGTCACATAGTATTTGGGTGTCACTGGCATATATAATAGATTCTGGAGTTGCAAACAGAATCTATGCCGTGACAAATTGAATACAATGAATTTAAAGTTTTCCCTGGTTGCCCTAGTGCCAAAGTGTAACAAGGACATTACTACAGTTTGAGATCATGCAGCCCTACCATGTTGGGCTTTCCCTGTTTTTCTTCAGAAAAGTCTCATTATTTCCTCAGTTTAATTATTTTAAGTTTAATTGATTTTTTTTTTCTTTTCTAATCTCAGATTTTGAGAAGAAAACCTTTTTCTAAATCAATATTATTTTTATTAATGCTGATTGTTAGAGTTTTGCTTTGACCCTTATTAAAGTTTTTGACAATGATTTGAGTTACAAACATTTTAAGTTAGATATTAAGCATGAGAACGTTTAGATCAGGAAGAAAAATCAATTTCACCATATATTTTTGTCCTTAGAAGCATAACTAAAGAATTTCTATACAAGTTTGAGGGAAGTGTCTCTCCTCCCAGCCTGTAAAATGAAGATATCACAACAGCTGCAAGGTATTGGTTACACCGTTGGAATTCATTTTGATACAGTGGATTTTTTATTATTTTTTAACCC
>NW_012112721.1:0-1415 GCF_000951035.1 Colobus angolensis palliatus | reverse complement strand
AGATGCTATATGGTAAAATGAGGCAGAGTTGCCAGTGGAGCCAGGCATGGTAGCGCATGCCGGTAGCCCCGGCTACCTGGGAGGCTGAGTTGAGAAGATCGCTTGAGCCCAGAAGGTCGAGGCTGCAGTACACTGTGTTCGTACCACTGCACTCCAGCCTGGGCGACAGAGCGAGACTCTGTCTCAAAAAAAAAAAAAAAAAAAAAAAAGAATTTCAGAGGGAATAAGAAACCAGCTCCAGGAGAGGGGAGAAGGTGGGGCTGAGGGTCCTGCCACCACCATGAGGGGGAAGCTGGCTGTGAAGTAAATGGTCTGCAGAGGACACTAGAGTGAGGCTGCAGTCCTAGTGAGGGCTTTGTGAGGATGAGAGTAATAATGACAGTGGCTGCCTCTCCTACGGAACTTACAGGATCTGAAACTGTTCTAAATATTTGACATATATTGTCCTGCGCAATTGTTCAAACAGGTCTGTCAGATAGCTGCCATAATTATCCTTATTTTACAGGTGAGGAAACTGAGGCACAAAAGGTTAAATGCCTTACCCAAAGTAACAGTTGGCAGCTGGCAGGATTAGGATCCAAAGCCAAGGTATTTGACTCCAGCGATTATACTCTTGTATCTTTATTTTGAGCCAGCTTCTTGATCTGTCACCCAGGCAGGAGTGCAGTGATGCGATCACAGTTCACTGTAGCCTCAAACTCCTGGGCTCAAGCGATCCTCTTGCCTCAGCCTGCAAAGTAGCTGGGACTACAGGTGCACACCACCAGGCGTGGCTAATGTTAAAATTTTGTATGTTTTATTTTCTTTTTGTAGAGAAGGTTTGTGGCCTAGACTGATCTCAAACTCCTGGAGTCAAGCGATTCTCCTGCCTCGGCCTCCCAAAGTGCTGGGATTGCAGGTGTGAGTCGCTGCACCCAGCCAATTTTTTAATTTAATTTAATTTAATTTTTATTTATTTATTTTTTGAGACAGAGTCTTGCTCTGTCCCCCAGGCTGGAGTGCAGTGGCATGATCTCGGCTCACTGCAAGCTCTGCCTCCTGGGTTCACGCCATTCTCCTGCCTCAGCCTCCCAAGTAGCTGGGACTACAGGCGTCTGCCACCACGCCCAGCTAATTTTTTGTATTTTTAGTAGAGACAGGGTTTCCCTGTGTTAGCCAGGATGGTCTCGATCTCCTGATGTCGTGATCTGCCCGCCTTGGCCTCCCAAAGTGCTGGGATTACAGGCGTGAGCCACCGTGTCTGGCTTGGAACTTCTTTTTGATCCCTTTCTTTTCAATCTCTGTGTCATTTTGTTTGTGCATGTGATATTGATATAATCATCTTCATTTGTCATGCAGTCTGAAGGGTAAAACGTGTCACATGGATCAGCTATGGAACAGATACCCCAAACCGAGGGCTTTCTGACTCCAAGTTG
>NW_012112720.1:13616-13905 GCF_000951035.1 Colobus angolensis palliatus | reverse complement strand
GGTGAGTAAGTGAGTGGGTGAGTGTGAGTGAGTGGGTGAGTGAGTGAATGAGTGGGTGAGTGAGTGAATAAGTGAGTGAGTGGGTGAGTGAGTAGGTAAGTCAGTGGGTGAGTGGGTGAGTGGGTGAGTGAGTGAGTGAGTGGATGAGTGAGTGGGTGAGTGAGTGGGTGGGTGAGTGAGTGAGTGGGTGAGTGAGTGAGTGGGTGGGTGAGTGAGCGAGTGAGTGAGTAAGTGAGTGGGTGAGTGAGTGAGTGAGTGAATGAGTGAAAAAGTGAGTGAATGAGTGAGT
>NW_012112720.1:12988-13566 GCF_000951035.1 Colobus angolensis palliatus | reverse complement strand
CCCCGGTGCAGCTGCCTGGCTCCTGAGAACCCTCCCTGAGGCCTAAAGCTCTCAGCATATGCCCAGGAGTCCCACCCACCGGAGGGCTCCACGCCTCCTCAGCTCCCAGCCCCCCAGCCTGCACAATGACTCCTCCTGCTGCCTCCCAGCAGGGCCCCTGGCCAGGCCAGCTGGATACCTTCCCCCAGTCTGGGGCCAGTGTCAGCTCTGAGACCAGCAGCCAGGACAGGTGTAAGGCCAGTGACTTGGTCTCAAAATCAGGATCACTCTTCCCCCATGAGCTCCCGACCTCCCGAGGTAGCCGAGCATGGTACTTGCATCTCGGAACCCTGATGCCCCAGGCACCCTGCCCGCAGCACCGACCACTTAGCAGGCATGGCTGCACGTGCAGTCCGGATAGGGCTGCAGCAGGGGCCTGGGGGCCGGTGATCTGAAAAGCAGGTGCATCCCTTAAAGCAGACCCTGCCTCAGCCCCTGAGAACAGTGATGACCCCACGGGGCAGGAGTCCACCCTCCTGACTTGAGCTTGCATGCTCAGGTGAGAGGCACCTTCATGGAAGGTGTGTGCCCGGGACCAG
>NW_012112720.1:5121-8043 GCF_000951035.1 Colobus angolensis palliatus | reverse complement strand
GCCCGTGGCAGGGTTAGGTGGCCCTTGCCCGGAGGGAGCTGAGACCCGCTGGGCCCTCTGGGCGGGGAGGGGGCAGAGTAAATTTGATTTTGTGGTGGGGCTGCGTGATCTGGAGCCTTCCTACATTTATTTATGTTCTCTGAATCACTGGACAAACAGAATTCCTCCCAAGATCTGCCCTGGGCTGCTGAAGCTCTGGCCCCCAAGGCCCATGGTTCTGGCCAAAGCGTCAGTTCCCTGTACTCGTGTCCACAGCAAGGGCCACACTGACCCCCGGGAGTGGCCGTCGGCTCCGTGGGCCTCCCATGTGGCAGAGCCGCTCGTCTGCCCCCGCTTCCATCTTCATCTTCCCGGGCGGGCGGGCGGGTGATGCTCCGTGCTGGGGGCCCTCCTGTGCCTGGGTCCAGCTCGGCTCCTGGGAGCTCCTCATTCCCCTCCCCCTCGCCTCAGCCCCATGCCTCTGGCTCCCCCATTGCCCTCACACCTCCTGGACCCCAGGCACCTTCAGCAGGGCTCCTGAGTGCACATGCACCTGTGAGTAATTTGGGGCTGGGGGGAATCACAGATTCTGGGGTAGATCTGTGGACCCCAAATCCCCCTCAGTCCATTGCCCAGCCAGTTTCCTGGATCCTGCCACTCCCCTGACTCCGGTAGCCCCAAAGGCCCATGAGAGTCAGGGGACACTGCCAGCAAGTCTCCCCCCGCCACTCCGCCGTGCACACACTGCCACTCCTGGGTGGGGGACCCTGCCAGGCTGTGTGCACCATGGATCCCCATCCTGGTCGGCCTCAGGGATAGGATCAGCCAGAGCATGCTGCCCTCGCTGCAGTTTCCAGGGGCCCAGACCAACCAGGGCACTGGGGCACAGGTTAGCACCTTTGACCCCTGGGAGGACAGAGGGGCATCGACGCAGGGTGGGGCGTCATCCACCAAATGCATGTGCAAGGTGGGGTGTCCACGAAATGCGTGCGCAGGGTGGGGCATCGTCCACCAAATGCATGCACACGGTGGGGTGCCGTCCACCAAATGCTGACGATGCATTTAAAAGATATTTTTCTCAGTGCAGAGTCACAAAGAATTGAAAGCAGGGTCCACAGTCTTGTTGACAGGAGCCAAGAGGCGGAAGCAGCCTGGTGTCTGTCCACAGATCTGCGGGAAAACAAGGTGAGGCTCATCATGCCAGGGAGCACCAGGCAGCCACCAAAAGGAAGGAGACCCTGGCACGGGCAGCAGCGCGGGCAGACCCGAGGACATTGGCTTGGAGAGACAAGCCAGCCGCAGAAGGGCAAATGCCACTCGGTTCCACCACACCAGTGGCTGGGGCCGCCAAATCCACAGACACAGAAAGCAGACGGTGGCTGCCAGGGTTGGGCAGGGTCTGGGGCTGCCGAATCCATAGACAAAGAACGCAGGTGGTGGCCACCGTGGCTGGGCAGGGACTGGGCACAGGGAGTGGGGACCTGGTGTTTAACAAGACAGAGCTTCAGTTCTGCAAGACGAAGATGTTCTGGAGATGGTGGTTTTGCGGGCTGCACGGCAATGTGAATGTCCTGACAGCACCTCCCTGTGCACCCAGCAGTGGCAAAGATGGTCAACTTTATGTTATGTGTTTTTCACAATAAAAAATTGGAACAAAATTTGAAGCGAAAATTGCCCCCCGCATCTTGAGAAAACACCTGCTAATATTTTGATGGAGTCTTTTCATATCTTCTGTGGACACACCTGCTCCTCTTGTAAGGAAGCATTGGGTGCCTTTCTTGCTGGAGGCCCTGGGGAACTCGAGCTCAGCCCGACCCCTCGCCCAGGGGAGCCTCCTCAGGTCCAGCCTTCCGGGTTCATATAAAATACAAATACACCGGCCATGTCTCCAGGGCTGTTCTTGAAAATATCACCTGAGGGGAGCTGAGCCAGGAGGTCTGGGCTGGGCCCAGCGTCCCCAAAATGCCCAGGGGGAGGCTGAGTTTTCCCAGGGCCAGTGCGAGCCCAGCTCCAGGAGCAGGCAGGCCCAGGGACACCCACTGTTCACAGCCTCACGCTCACACCTGGACTGTTTGAAGAATGTGCAGGTGAATAAGCCCTGTGTGCACCTGCCCTGAGCCATACCCCTAGGCCAGGTGGGTTCGGGCCACGGGGTCAGCCAAGCTCCATCACCCTCAAAGGGCTCTGTTCACCTCACCTCCCCTTGGCAGGCCTGGCCCACCCACCTGCATCTCAGAGCCCCCACAGTGCGCCCCAGGTGCCTGTCCCAGAGTCTGAGGAAAGGGAGTAAGTAGGACCAGGGACGCAGGATTAAAGGCCCTGGCACCTGAAAGTGGTCCTGGGAGAAAGACAGAGGGCGGCGCCCGTGCCAGGCTGAACAGTGCAAGAAAGGCCCCACACTCACCCCACACACGGCCTGGGACTCACCCAAGGAAACTGCAATAGTCCCTTCAGCTCTGCGGGCAGGACCGTGTGATCACAACACACAAACCCACTGAACTGTGACATGGCGGCAGTAGCAGTCCACAAATACACACCATGCACACACACACACACAAGCACACACTCACAACCTGCATACACACACACGTGCAAATGCACACATACAACCATGCAAACACAAGCACACAAGCACATACAACCTGCATATACACACATGCAAATGCACACACAACCATGCAAACACGCATACAAGCACATACAACCATATGCATGCACACACATGCAAATGCACACACAAAACCATGCAGACACACAAGCACATACCCACAACCTGCATACATACACACACACAGCCATGCAATCACACACACACACAACCATGCAAAGACATGCAACACACACACAAGGACATCCCCACAACCTGCATACACACACATGCAAATGCACACACACAGCCATACAAACACAAAAACACACAAGCAAATACAACCTGCATACACA
>NW_012112720.1:2248-4552 GCF_000951035.1 Colobus angolensis palliatus | reverse complement strand
AACACAAAAACACACAAGCAAATACAACCTGCATACACACACACGCACATACTCACAACCTGCATACACACACATGCAAACTCACACACACAACCCTGGCAACACACACAAGCACATACAACCTGCATACACACATGCAAACACACACACACAACCATGCAAACACACAAACACAACCATGCAGTTTCACACACACAAAACCATGCAAACACAGACACACACACAAGCACATATTCACAACCTGCATACACACACATGCAAATGCACATACAACCACGCAAACACACACACAAGCACATACTCACAACCTGCATGCACACATATGCAAATGCACACACAACCATGCAAACACACAAACACACAAGCACATACTCACAACCTGCATACACACATATGCAAGCACACACACAATCCTGCAAGCACACACATGCAAATACACACAACCTTACGAACACATACACAACCTGCATACACACATATGCAAGCACACACACAATCCTGCAAGCACACACATGCAAATACACACAACCTTACGAACACATACACCCATGTAAACACACATGCAAACATACACACATGCAACACACATACCCGTGCAAACACACAAGCCCATACACACCTGCACACAATCACATGCAAACACACACAGAACCTTGCAAACAAGCAAACATGGAAACACACATACACAACTCTGCAAACACACACATGCAAAGAGACACATACGCAAACAGACACACATACACATGCAAACACATACACATGCAAACACACACACATGCAAACAGACCCACAACCCTGCAAACACACACACAAACAAGCAGATGTGCAAACACACACAGAACCCTGCAAACACATGCACATGCAAACACATGCAACCACGCAAACACACAAACACGCAAGCACATACTCACAACCAGCATATACATGCATGCAAACACACATAGAACCCTGCAAACACACAAACACAGAAACACACACACAACCCTACAAATACATACACATGCAAACACACACACAAGCAAGCAGACACACAACCCTGTGAACACCCCCCCCACACACACACACACACACACTGGCCCTCTTGGTTTTCCTCGGTGTGTTTGCCTGGTACAGGTGACAGCCTATTCCTGGGCTCTCAGTTTGTCTCGTTAATCCAGATGTCTACGTTTATATCAATGTCACTCTGTCTCGACTAACAGAGCTTTATTCTAAGTCTTAGAAATTGTTTTCTGCTTCATCAAGATCGTCATGGCTATTCCAGGTCTTTTCCATGGCCATATAAATTTTAGAATGCACTTGTCAATGTCCTCCCACAAAGTAACTAGGCTTTTTATTGGGATTGAATTTACAGATCAGTTTGGGGGAAAATGACGTTCTGACAATATTGAGTCTTCAACTCTATTATTACATCTCCATATATTTTGATCTTTTTGGATTTTTGCAATTCTTTGCAGTTTTTAGTGTAGAGGTCGTGGGGACATTTTGTTAAATTTATTTCTACGCAGTAGAAGTTTTTTGGTGCTCTTTTCTACTAGTGTGTTGCTAGCATATAGAAATGCAGTTTTTAATATACTGACAGCATTCGTCTGAATAATGGCCCCAGAGACGCCCATGTTCTAAACCCTGGAACCTGGAACCATGGTGGAAGGGACCCGGTGGACAGAGTGACGGGCCGTGGGTGGGGAGGTTGTCCTGGATTATCTGGGTGGGCCCGAAGTAATCACAAGGGCTCTTGTGAAAGAGGCAAGAGGGTCAGAGAAAGAGGTCGTGCAGAGACAGCGGGAGGAGAGGGAAAGCAGAGTTGGGGAGAGCAGAGGCTCCCGATGGTGCCGCAGCTAGAGGATGGTCCACTGGCAAAGAGACGTAGCCTCCAGAGCAGGAAGAGACAAGGACATGGAGCCTCCCCTGGAGCCTCCAGACAGAACGCAGTCTGGTGAGCTCCCTGGAGACTTTGCACCCCCGGACCACACGGCAGTGCTGTGCTCAGCCACAGAGCTGTGACCCTTTGCCACGGCTGCAGCCAGGCTCCACACAGCCAGGACGGTCTTGGTCGCGACTGGGGCCCACACATGACCGTAATGGGTTTACCACTCTGCACCTTAACGGCAGCTGAAACACGCAGCATCCCTCAGGGAATACCTAAGTGGCAAACATTTATGCAAAGTAACATCTCTTAAGGGGTCCTGGATCTGCATACACGGTTTGAGCGAACTGGCGTTTCCCAGAAAGTGCCCATGGCCCATTTTGCAGACTAAGGAGGGGCTGGGGAGGGGAGAGGAGAGAGGCCAGAGACAGGAGAGAGGC
>NW_012112720.1:0-483 GCF_000951035.1 Colobus angolensis palliatus | reverse complement strand
TTTTTTGTTTTTGTAGTTTTGAAAAGTTTGACTACAAGATGTCTTGCTGTGGATTTCCTTGGGTTTATCCTGTTAGGGGTTCATACAGCTTCTTGAATCTGTGGGTGTTTTGGCAAATTTGGGGCGTTTTCAACCTTATGTCTTTGAGCTCTTTTCCATCCTCATCCTCTTTCTCTCCTCCCATGACCCTGACACCTGGAATGTTGGGTCTCTTGTTCTAGCCCCAAGGTTCCTGAGGCTCTGCGCGTGCTTCTCTCGCCCCGTTCAGTCTGTTTTCTCTTCACCGGTGGGTCTGATAACGTCTATTATTGTACTTCCCTGCTCACTGTGTCTTTCTCTCACTGGACTCTCCCTCTGTTCTGTGTTGAGCCCATCCATTGAAATCTTGTTTTTGTTTTCCCTTCAATTATTGTAATTTTCAGTTCTACCATTTCCATTCGGTTCATCTTTGTGTGTTCTGTTTCTGTGCTGGGATTTTCTATT
>NW_012112719.1:0-1641 GCF_000951035.1 Colobus angolensis palliatus | reverse complement strand
AGAGGTTGCAGTGAGGTGAGATCACACCACTGCACTCCAGCCTGGGGGACAGAGCGAGACTCCCTCTCAAAAAAAAAAAAAAAAAAGAGCTTTGCTTGGGTTCCTCTTGAGCAAAAATGATGCCCAGAATCTTGAAAGTTCATGTATTTTGTAGAACAACTTACTCTAAATTCCCTTATCATTTTTTCTGCCCCTGGCATTTATCTATTTATTTTGTTGATTGTCTCTCCCACATGGAACTTGGCCACCAGTGTCCCTAGCTCCAACAACAGTGCCTTATCCATAACAAGGGCTCAATAAATATCTATTGCATTTTGAATAAATGAATGAATGAATGAGGTAAATTTAGGACACCCTTTTCTGGGCTCATACTCTAGTTTCCAACCTTGCTAGCTTTTTTCAGTTGACATGTAATTACTACACAATAAAATGTGCAGATCACAAGCGCTCAGTTTGATGAATCTTGACAAATTGTACATTCTCAGGCAACTACCACCCAAATCAAGACACAAAACATTTCCTTCATGAGAAACTTAACTCAGGCCCCTTTCCAAATCAATTTCCCTATCCCAAGCAACCATATTTTGTTCTATCACTATGGACTAGACTTTCCTGTTACTGGATTTCATACAAGGGAATCATTCAGCATCTATTTTCTGTGTCTGCTTTCTTTGGTGAGCATGCTTTTCGGAACCATTCATGTTGCAGCATGTATTTGTAGTCTTCTTCTTTTTTTCTTTTTTTTCAAGATGGAGTTTCACTCTTGTTGCCCAGGCTGGAGTGCAGTGGCGCGATCTTGGCTCACCGCAACCTCTGCCTCTCCGATTCAAGCGATTCTCCTGCCTCAGCCTCCCGAGTAGCTAGGATTACAGGCGCCTGCCACCATGCCCAGCTAATTTTGTATTTTTAGTAGAGACGGGGTTTCTCCATGTTGGTCAGGCTGGTCTCGAACTCCTGACCTCAGGTGATCCTCCCGCCTCGGCATCCCAAAGTGCTGGAATTACAGGCGTGAGCCACCGTGTCCGGCTGTCTTCTTCTTTTTTAGAACACAAAATTTTCAGAGCAATTTTACGTTCACAACAAAATTGAGCAAAAAGTGAAAGGTACAGAGAGAGCCCATACACTCTCCCCAACACATGCATAGCCTCCCCTTTTATCAACATCCCCTACCAAAGTGGCAAATTTGTTACAATGATGAACCTACATTGGCACATCATTATCACCCGAAGTCCATTGTTTACATTAGGGTACAACTCTCTATAGGTGTTGGACATTCTATAGTTTTGGACAAATGTGTAATGACATGTATCTACCCCTATAATATCAAACAGCATAGTTTCACCGCCCTAAAAATCCACCTATTCCTCTCTTCCTCCCCACAAACCCCTTGCAACCACTAATCTCTTTACTGTCTCCATAGTTTTGCTTTTTCCAGAATACAGTTGGAATCATACAGAATGTGGATTTTTCAGATTTGCTTCTTCCATTTAATAAAATAATATGCATTTAAAGCTGGGCACGGTGGCTCATGCCTGTAATCCCAGCACTTTGGGAGGCTAAGGAGGGCGGATCATGAGGTCAGGAATGCAAGACCAGCCTGACCAATAGGGTGAAACCCCGTCTGTACTAAAAATACAAAAA
>NW_012112718.1:0-1148 GCF_000951035.1 Colobus angolensis palliatus | reverse complement strand
TGAGTAGCTGGGACTACAGGCGCCTGCCACCGCGCCCGGCTAATTTTTTGTATTTTTAATAGAGACGGGGTTTCACCGTGGTCTCGATCTCCTGACCTTGTGATTCGCCCGCCTCGGCCTCCCAAAGTGCTGGGATTACAGGCGTGAGCCACCACGCCCGGCCAATGAAGGGGAAAATGTAAGGGAAGAGGTAGCAGAATTGGTGCCTGGCTTACTTGGAATGATTGACCGCATCAGTCAAACCAAAGCAATATGTCGAAATAAAAATGGACTATTTGTAATTGCATGCAGGTTTTTATCCTGAATTAATCAGAAATTACTATCACTGGTCAAATGAGAGATAATTGTCGTATTTCTTAGCTTCTTGTTATATAAGGTTTCTTTACTAAGTACTGCCAGACAAAGAGAAGAGATAAAAGAGCTGCAGTGTAGAAATTAAATATTGTGTTCTAATGTTACAATAATGGACTATACCTGACTGCAACAGTAAGCAGCAATGAACAACAACAACAACAACAACAAATATAAAAGAATAGGATGGGCCGGGCACGGTGGCTCATGCCTGTAATCCCAGTACTTTGGGAGGCTGAGGCAGGCAGATCACAAGGTGAGGCGATCAAGACCATCCTGGTTAACACAGTGAAACCCCATCTCTACTAAAAATACAAAAAATTAACTGGGCATGGTGGCGGGCACCTGTAGTCCCAGCTACTCGGGAGGCTGAGGCAGGAGAATCATTTGAACCCAGGAGGCAGAGGCTGCAGTGAGCTGAGATCATGCCACTGCACTCCAGCCTGGTGATGAAGAGAGACTCAGTCTCAAAAAAAAAAAAAAGAATAAGATAAAATGAGAAATATGACTTGAAACTCTAATACATAATACAATTCTAACTGTACTTAACACCTCCTAATTTCTATTAATACCTTTTATTTGATAATGATTGGTTGCTATAAATCTAGGCTATGCTGGATTATGTCAGCCTAAGATGTGACAAGAAGATCCCAGGCCAGTGACCACGGAAAGATCTTATCAAGAGTGTTTAGGTAGCCGCGCGCGGTGGCTCAAGCCTGTAATCCCAGCACTTTGGGAGGCCGAGACGGGCGGATCACGAGGTCAGGAGATCGAGACCATCCTGGCTAACACGGTGA
>NW_012112717.1:0-1458 GCF_000951035.1 Colobus angolensis palliatus | reverse complement strand
TTTTATTTTTTAAGGGTGAGGGTCCTGCTTGCTCTTGCATAGGCTGGAGTGCAGTGGCACTATCACAGCTTACTGAAGCCTCAAACTCCTGGGCTCAAGCAAGCCTCTCGCCTTGGCTCCCCAAGGCGCTGGCAAGAGCCATTGATTGCACTTGGCCAGATGCACCCTTTTAAGTCTACCATTTAAATAAAATATCTCTTATATGACTTTACATTTAAGTTCTGGGAGGAGTTCTAGCTTCAGAGGAATTAAATAAGGCTAGGCTATGGCTAGGCCAGAACTTTCCCTCCACTTCTGGTTACCTGTGATATCCTTATTATCTCTGCCTGTGATCTGCTTCCTGTCCTGTCTGTTCTGCCATGCTTCTTATCTGCTCTCCTTGCCTGCTCTCTAACCCTCCTGTGGTCTGTGTCCCCTCTGTGTCCTTCCATCCCTTGTTCCCTTCTCTGTCAGGTCCCTCCTCATCCCCAACCGCAACCCAGCACCTGGGGTCTGCTATCTCCTCTCCTGCTCTCTTCCTTTTTTGAAATGTTGGATTTCTTTGCTTTCTATAATGCTTTCATGCCGTCGTGTTGGCTTCTGTAAGTTGCTGTACCCAAACTCAGTCTGTAACTGCATATTTCAAATGCCCTTTGAAGGAGCACAAGCACATAAATCAGCTCAACAGCAGTGCAAAGACAGTGGCAAGGATGACATGGCAGATGCTTCATGACAACAAATGTTCCCATATTGGAAAACACTTGCCAGAAAGACTGAATGCAATAATCAAGCGTTGCAACTAGAGCCTTGAAATTTGAAAACAGACCACTTAATATTTGTAGTGGAAGGGCTTGTTTTATTTGTTCACTCAGTGTATATGCTAAGCATTGGTCCAGGCCCTAGGGAAAGTGCACGGGACAAAACAGACAACAGTCCCCTGTGCAAAGATTGCCAATGCTCCCATTTAATGCGTGTAAGTAGAAAGGAGCCAAGACTCATCTCCAACTGCCGACCTTAGGTGATCCGCCTGCCTTGGCCTCCCAAAGTGCTGGGGTTACAGGCGTGAGCCACTGCGCCTGGCCGAGGTTTCCCATTTTTAAAAAAGAGTTGGAAATGGCTGCATTTATGGCATGTTGTTAGCATGTCGTTTGAGCACTCCCTAGGCACTTTGTTATATCCTGTGTGGAAAGTGTATATAATTAAGTCTACTAAACAGGTGACCCTAGAAGAACATGGGGATTAGGTGCGCTGCATCCCTGCTTCCCTGCAAACATGCTCAAAAATCTGAGTATAACTTTCAGTTCCCCAGAAACTTAACCACCAATAACCTGCTGTTGACTGGAGGCCATGAAACTTGATCAACACATATTTTGTATGTTATATGTATTATGTACTGTATTCTGACAATAAAGTAAGCTAGAGAAAAGCAAATTTTATTAAGAAAATCATGAGGAAGAAAAAATGCATTTACTATTTATT
>NW_012112716.1:0-1115 GCF_000951035.1 Colobus angolensis palliatus | reverse complement strand
GCCTCCAAATACCATCACATTGGAGTTTCAACATAGAAATGTTTGGGAATGGGGCACAATTTAGTCTACAGCATCTGATAAACATAAATAATTTATAATTAAGTCTAAAAAGAGTGTGAGAGAGCACCTGTCTCAGAAAGAATTGCAAATGTGGCTATTGGCACATAAAGCGACTGGAATCAAAAAACTAAATGCTAGCAACATTTGTGAGCATTGCATTGTCAAAAGTGCTGTGTAACTTGATGAAAATGACTAAATATTTTTCACATAAAATGTCCCTTAGTCTCCCAGCCCTCTATGTGTAGAAAAAGACTGAGAAATTTATTCAGTAATAAGGTAGGCACATCCTCAATGCCTTTTGAAGTTATGACCAAAGAGAATATCCTCAAAGGAAAAGCCAAGTTCCCTGGAGAACAAAGAATAGAATAGTTAATTCTGTGGAACAGAATTGGAGCCTCATCAGGAAGCATTACCTATACAAGGTTAGGGGCAATCTCATATTTGCCCAATGTGATTTCAGAATTTCAAAAAACTGGTGATTACTGTAAATGTTCATTTTCCTTGCTTCTATGTGAATGTTCATTGTAATTACCTTGTCCCTGTTCCCTCACTGTATTTTAGACATATAGGGGATCAGATAGCTTTTTTTTGTTGTTGTTGTTTTTAATTAGAAGTTCTTTGATTCAAGAAAAATCCTAACAGCATCTAATTTGGATATCTAACTTGGATTAAAAGTCTTGTTTTGTTTTTTTGTTTTTGTTTTTTTTTTTTGAGACGGAGTCTCGCTGTTTTGTTGCCCAGGCTGGAGTGCGGTGGCGCGATCTCCGCTCACTGCAAGCTCTGCCGCCTCCCGGGTTAACGCCATTCTCCTGCCTCAGCCTCCCTAGAAGCTGGGACTACAGGCACCTGCCACCAAGCCCGGCTAATTTTTTTGTATTTTCAGTAGAGACGGGCTTTCACCGTTTCGCCAGGATGGTCTCGATCTCCTGACCTCGTGATCCACCCGCCTCGGCCTCCCAAAGTGCTGGGATTACAGGCGTGAGCCACCAGACCCGGTCAAAAGTCTTGGCTGTTAAGCCTTTTCAAACTTTTAGATGAGGCATTAAGTGGCTTGG
>NW_012112715.1:0-1048 GCF_000951035.1 Colobus angolensis palliatus | reverse complement strand
TGAGCCACCGCACCTGGCCTTTTCTTTTTTTTTTTTTTTTTTTTTTTTTTTTTTTTTTAGTGCAGCGTCTGACTCTTCACCTCCATTGGAGTGCAGTGGCGTGATCACAGCTCACTGCAGCCTCGACCTCCTGGGTTCAAGCAATCCTCACACCTCAGCCCCCAAAGTAGCTGGGACTACAGGCTCAAGCCACCACACCCAGCTAATTTTTATTTTTATTTTTATTTTTATTTTTTTTGAGGTGGAGTCTTGCTCTGTCGCCCAGGCTGGAGTGCAGCGGTGATCTCGGCTCACTGCAAGCTCCTCCTCCCAGGTTCACACCATTCTCCTCCCTCAGCCTTACAGGCGCCCACCACCGTGTCCCACTAATCTTTTGTATGTTTTTTTTTTTTTTTAGTAGAGATGGGGTTTCACTGTGTTAACCAGAATGGTCTCGATCTCCTGACCTCGTGATCCGCCCGCCTCGGCCTCCCAAAGTGCTGGGATTATAGGCGTGAGCCCCCGCGCCCGTCCCCAGCTAATTTTTTAAAAAACTTTTTGTAGAGATGGGGTCTGTCTCTGTTGCCTAGTCTGGTCTCCAATTCCTGGGCTCAAGCAATCCTCCTACCTTGGCCTTCCAAAGTGCTGTGATTACACATGCGAGCCACAGCATCTGGCCCCCCAGAATTTGTTTTAATTAGCCAGGCATGTTGGAGCAAGCCTGTAGTCCCTGCTACTCTGGAGGCTGAAGTGGGAGGTGGAGGCTGAGGAGGGAGGATCGCTTGAGCTCAGGAGGTCAAGGCTGCAGTGAACTATATGAATGCACCACTGCACTCCAGCCTGGGTGACAGAGAGAGACCCTGGCTCTAAAACATAATTTAAAATTTAAACAAAAATTGCCAGGTATGGTGGCTCACACCTGTAATCCCAGAACTTTGGGAGGCCAAGGTGGGCAGATCCTGAGGTCGGGATTTCAAGACCAGCCTGACCAATATGGAGAAACCCAGTCTCTACTAAAAATACAAAATTAGCTGGGATGGTGGCACATGCCTGTAATCCCAGCTACTCG
>NW_012112714.1:0-1147 GCF_000951035.1 Colobus angolensis palliatus | reverse complement strand
ATATATATATACTTTTAAGATAGCGAGGGAATTGACTTCTGTGGAAACCAGTATGGATCATATCAGATTTTTTTTTTTTGAGATGGAGTCTCACTCTGTCACCCAGACTGGAGTGCAATGGTACGATCTCAGTTCACGGCAACCTCCGCCTCCCGAGTTCAAGTGATTCTTCTGCCTCAGCTTCCTGAGTAGCTGAGATTATAGGCGCGTGCCACCATGCCTGGCTAATCTTCGTATTTTTAGTAGAGACGGGGTTTCACCATGTTGGTCAGGCTGGTCTCAAACTCCTGACCTCGTGATCCGCCCGCCTCGGCCTCCCAAAGTGCTGGGATTACAGGTCTGAGCCACCACACCCAGCCCATATCAGATTGTTTGCTATTCTTTTGGTTTTCCAGAGAAGAATGCAGTACAGTGGGGAGAACCCCAGGGAGAACTCAGTTAATAGAAGAGAGCTTTGCCTTTCTTATCTGTAAACTGGGAGTTAGACACACAGATTTATGGTAGGATTAGATTACAGAACCCCCAGACTCAGTGTTTGTCCATAAATGGGAGGTTTAGTTTTAGATTTTTTGAGGAAGGAACAACAAAACTTCTTTAAAAGCCCTTTGAAGGTTTAGCAATGTTGTTATTGTCAGAATGCTCTTGCTGTATCTTTCCAAAGCCCTTCCTTCTGTGGTTTAAACATAGTTGCTCCTTTTCTCATGCTCAGGCTCACTCACAGCCACAGGTGTGTCCCCAAACAGGATCTGTTTCTGGTGGAAAGGGCCTGATGCAGCAATAAGAAAAAAAAAAAAAACATGCCTATTTAGGGTTATATCCAGAATCTCAACTCTTGAAGAGAGGAAGGATTTATTAGTTCCTACGAGCCTAAGGAATCACTTCTTCAGCCAGAAAGCAGAGGTTCGAGTAGGGATGCTGGCACTGTACAGTAAGAGCAAGAGCTTTTATCTGAAGGAGTGGGGGGCTTGTGCAAAAGGGGGAAAAAAAAGGAGTGGATTTTGTATTTTTTTTTTTTTTTTTGAGACGGAGTCTCACTCTGTTGCCCAGCCTGGAGTGTAGTGGCGTGATCTCAGCTCACTGCAACCTCTGCCTCCCGGGTTCAAGCAATTCTCCTGCCTCAGCCTCCTTAGTAGCTGGGATCACAAGT
>NW_012112713.1:0-1254 GCF_000951035.1 Colobus angolensis palliatus | reverse complement strand
TCCTGACCTGAAGCGATCCATCCTCCTCGGCCTCCCAAAGTACTGGGATTACAGGCATGAGCCACTGCACCTGGCCTTCCTTATCATTTGCTTCACACATTTTCTTTTGTCTAGTTTACTTGACTGTAATAATACAGTATATAATACATGTAACACAAAAGACGTGTTAATCAACTGTTTCTGCTATCAGTGAGGCCTCTGCAAACAGAAGGCGATTAGTAGTCAAGTTTTGGGCAAGCTGAAAGTTATATGCAGATTTTTGTGGGGTTTTTTTTTTTTTTACCCTCTGAGATGGAGTTTCACTCTTGTTGCCCAAGCTGGAATGCAACGGCACCATCTCGGCTCACTGCAACCTCCATCTCCCGGTTCTAGCAATTCTCCTGCCTCAGCCTCCTGAGTAGCTGGGATTACAGGCACGCGCCACCATGCCCGGCTAATTTTTTGTACTTTTAGTAGAAACGGGATTTCACCATGTTGGCCAGTATGGTCTCGATCTCCTGACCTCAGGTGATCCTCCCGCCTCAGCCTCCCAAACTGCTAGGATTATAGGCATGAGCCACCATGCCCAGCGGACTTTTTTTTTGGAGACAGGATCTCACTCTGTCACCTAGGCTGAAGTGTACTGACATGACTACTGCTCACTGCACCCTTGACCTCCTGGGCTCAAACGATCCTCCTCCGTCAGCTTCCCAAGCAGCTAGGGCAACAGACATGTGCCACCATGCCTAGCTAATTTTTTGTATTATCTGTCAAGACAGAGTTTCACTGTATTGCCCAGGCTGGTCTTGAACTCTTGGACTCAAGTGATCCTCCTGCCTCAGCCTCCCAAAGTGCTGGAATTACAGGTGTGAGCCACCATGCCCTACTATTGTCAGCTTCTTTAGAGAATCACATTATTCCTCAAAATCATGAAAACTAAGAAGATGAGTAGGCCAGGCAAGGGGGCTCACGCCTGTAATCCCAGCGCTTTGGGAGGCCGAGGTGGGCGGATTACCTGAGGTTAGTAGTTCAAGACTAGCCTGACCAACATGGTGAAACCCCCATCTCAACGAAAAAAAAAAAAAAATTTTAGCTTGGCATGGTGGCAGGTGTCTGTAATCCCATCTACTTCAGGAGGCCAAGACAGGGGAATCGCTTGAACCTGGGAGGCAGAGGTTGCAGTGAGCCAAGATCACGCCATTGCACTCCAGCCTGGGGGACAAGAGCAAAAACTCTGTTTCAAAAAAAAAAAAAAAAAGCAAGTAAATAAGAAGA
>NW_012112712.1:0-1894 GCF_000951035.1 Colobus angolensis palliatus | reverse complement strand
ACACACACACACACACACACACAAATGCTTACAAATACCATTATCCACTAAAATAAACCAATGTTCCTTTAAGAAATGCTAATCCCAGGGCTGGGGCAGGTGAGCTAGGAAAACCTTGTTGTGCCATAGAGTAAGGGAGTATTCAAGTAAGAGCGCTTCAACGACCAAATCTAGGACAATTTGAGTATCAGAGTAAATAAAGCAAGCACTGGATTATAACTCATAGCATAAAGAATCCATAAGGCTATACTGATATAAATGAATGAATGAATAAGGGAAAAGATTTTTCTTTTCTGTCCCTTTATTAGAATTCCAACTAATAAATATAGAAGTGATGGAATTACCCATTTAGCAATCATCACAGAATTATATTTCAGGCAAGAATCACCAATGGATGTTTAAGTATAAGGAGAAACAGGCATTTACTTAGTCTCAAAGTATCTCCCACAAGATACTTATTAATATTTTAAACTTAAAATACAAACCCAATTTTAAGGTATTCAAATCAAAATTTGGATGTGTGTTTTTTTAAGTGTTACACATACCTTAAATTTCTCCAGATTTCTAATTTCACCTAAAAGATGTTTTATTTCACCATTCTTCTGTTCCAACATGGCAAGCAACCGTTCCTGCTGCTCAAATTCAGTTTGAGACCCTTTTATCTGTAGCAACGTGGCGATTTGTAACTAGAAAAATAAAATTACCCCCTCTAATAAAATTGAGAGAAAGATTCTGATAACTACTTTTTTGATATAATTCATAGTTTATACTACATTACTTTGAACTCATTTTGGAAACAAAACTAATTAGCTATTTCTAATCTAATAATAAACTTTGTTGTAGACATAACATTTGAATATATTCTGACTACTTATGAATGATAACTGAAGTCTGTAACGTAATTATTTGTACTTTTGTGAAACATAAAACTGACCTGCATAGCTATAGTCTGAAAGCACACCACTGAACTCGTAAGTAAGCCTGGCCAAATGCTGCAGACTGCTTATCATAAGCACTCGCTCTCATTAAGGTTCTGATGGGTTTCTCAAAAACTTTAATTAACTTTAATTAAGTGAGGAAAACTAAGCTACTGACAGCCACAAATGTTAGATTCACAAATGACATGAAAAGCAAAGATAAAAGGCTATCTTGGGATACTGGGGCAATCTTCAATATACCATGTTTTAATTTTTTAAGAGCAGCACTCAACTTACCTAATTATACCTACCTGCCCCCCCTCAAATCTGGAGTTGCAAAGCTATCAAAGGGAAATTAAGTAGACTCTAAACCTAGCATTTCTTTTTGTTTTTGGAAATTTCTGGAGTTGAAAAGAGTGCCCATTAGTTTAAATATAGTTTTGAGTAAAGCAAGCAATGATATGAGGTTGCAGATGACTTTTAACATTTTAAAGGATATCCTTTTTGTTCCTGTTTCAGATTGGAGGCTAGGCCCACTTAGCCTAAGATTCAGAATGCTTCTAGTCTCTAAAGATAGTTTGGGACATCATGCAACATTGGCAGATTAAAAGTATCCCTGACAAATACTGTAAGAAAACTAAAGTAAATATGAGAAAATTTATAAAGAAATACTGCTCAGACAGGAGAGAGTCTCAGTAAATGAGGCAGCACGGTCTGCCTTAGAAATAAAATTCACAGCTGTTGTTCATTAAACACTCATTTGCCAAGTAGCAGGTAAGTATTTTACTACACTTTCATTTAACTGTAGGACAATTCTAAGAGAGGTTCTATCGTCTCCACTTTATAGATGTACTGACGCTTTGAAAGTTAAAATACTTGTCCAAGGTCACAGAGCTAGAAAGTGACAAAACTATGATTCAAACCCAAATCTATCTAACTCCCAAGTTTAATCATTAACCTTTCCCATTTCTTTGGCA
>NW_012112711.1:0-1835 GCF_000951035.1 Colobus angolensis palliatus | reverse complement strand
TAGGCATAGTAAGAAGGCCATTCCTGACCACAACAAAGATGGCAGCCCTAGCGACAAATTGATCAGTGATGATGAATGAGTACTGTAGGGGCTTGCAGATGGCCACATAGCGGTCATAGGCCATGATTATGAATGTGCAGGACTCCATAGTCAGAAAACTGTTCAAGATGAACATCTGAAGGAAGCAGGCAGGGAAGCTGATTGACCTGAGGTCAAACCAGAAGATGGCCAGGACCTTGGGGATGATGGTGAGGCAGAGTACAATGTCCAGTAGGGAGAGGAGGCTGAGCAGGTAGTACAGGGGCTGGTGCAGAGAGGTTTCCATACAGATGGTGGTCAGAAGGGTGGCATTGGCCCCCACTGCCAGGAGGAAGAGGAGGCTGAGGGGCAGAGACAGCCAGTGCTACCAGCTCTGGAAACTGGGGAAACAAATGAGGAAGAATTCAAAGACTGGGGAAGTGGAGTTGTTGCTGGGTAATGTCACGAAATAAATTCTCAGCTGAGAAAACTTCACCTGAAATTGTGTTTGATAAGACACAGGAATTAGAAATAGAAAACAAAGCTGTGAAAATATTTGCTAACACTTTCTAATTTATAAAATGTATGAGATACAGATGACCAATCCCAAATGAAGGCAAACTTTAGTAAATATTAACACAAGTAGTGAAAGGTTTAGTAAATTATTTCTGAAGTTAATTTAGAAAAGCAAATAAAACAGACTAGATAAAGGTTTAGAAGGAAAATGATTTTAAAAAAGTCATTAAAACATGCAGTAAAACACAAAAAAAATTCCAAATTATACTGGCAAAGCAAACTGAATAATTTATAGATCCCACAGGCTAGAAACATCCATAAGTTTACAGAGTAATCTAGAATTAATAAATATGTCATAAAATAATTTAATTACAGGGTCCTTTCAGTAACTAATGCATAATTTGTGACATAGGGGGAAAATAATTATTCCTCTCTTTTTATTATACACCAAAGTACATTTGAGATGGAAAAGGTGTATGATATACTCCCAATCCTATTATAAACTAGAGGAAAATAAAAGTAAATATTGATTAAATATATAGAGGAACTCCCAAACTCCCTATCACTCTGACATATTGTACTGTGTCACAACCCATCCTAGACATACTTGATCCAAGCCTGCACAGGTGCAATTCAATGTTCCTATAGAAAGTTAGACTCAAAGATTATGCTGTTTTCATTAACATTTATAACCACTAACCTAAAATGAGAACTTAGTACACATATTGATGACAATAACTTTCTCTGGTTAATTCATTCCTCTACCAACTTCAAGCAATTTTTCATATTTTCTGTTATTTTCAAATACTAAATCTCCTCTTCTCTCAGATAATCTCTCTAACTGCTTCGTAAAGGCAATAGAAACATCAGATGCAAGTCCTCTACTTCCCATGATAGACTCATAAACTCATCAACATCTACATCCTTGCTCTCCTTATTGCACCAGCAGAATCAAGGATCTGTCCCTCCTCTGAATGGCAATCCTTGACCTCACAATTTGATTCTATTCACCTTGACCTTCTTAGGAATCCTGACTTATGAATTATCCAGCCCATTCCCTAAGTATTCAACTCTTCCTAAATCCTTCCCGTGGATATTCAAAATGTGCAAGTCTCTCGTATCTTAATTATTTTCTTAATCTATCTCACATCCTCATTTGGATAAAGACCATGATTTCATTTTTTTGAGAAAAATACCAATCTCTTTCTTCTTCCTATTTCACACACCCAAACTTATAGGACCAAAGGAGGCAAAGGACATGAAAAAGCAGAACAGTGACTGCTGGCTTCAGTAGTCCAATT
>NW_012112710.1:0-1185 GCF_000951035.1 Colobus angolensis palliatus | reverse complement strand
ATCACCACGCCTGGCTAATTTTTGTATTTTTAGTAGAGACGGGGTTTCACCATGTTGGTCAGGCTGGTCTTGAACTCCTGACCTCGTGATCCACCTGCCTTGGCCTCCCAAAGTATTGGGATTACAGGCATGCACCACCTCGCCCGGCTAGTTTTTTGTATTTTTAGTAGAGACGGGGTTTCACCGTGTTAACCAGGATGGTCTCGAACTCCTGACCTCGTGATCCACCCGCCTTGGCCTCCCAAAGTATTGGGATTACAGGCATGCACCACCTCGCCCGGTTAATTTTGTATTTTTAGTAGAAACGGGGTTTCTCCATGTTGGTCAGGCCGGTCTCGAACTCCCAACCTCAGGTGATTCGCCTGCCCAGGCCTCCGTGAGCCACCGCGCCCAGCCTTGTGCTATCTCTTATGGGCCAAGACACTGAGCTTGGAGGTGCTGGGGAGCCTCAGACCTGCGGGCAGATACATATTCACTGGGACCAGGACCTGGGGCAGACTAGCCTTAGGAGTGAGGGGAGCACTGGGCCACCTCCAGCCTTTGGGGTGCCTGGCAGCCTTCTGGGGGTTCAGAGCAGAGTGTGAGTAATCGCTGTGGGCAAGAGGGCTGCAGACACCAGTGGTCTTTACGCTATCAAATAGGAAACTGGACTCAGCATGCACTTATCAAGTCAACATCTGTTTCTACTTGCCCAGGGCCGCCTCGGCTGTGAGACTGGGAGGCCTTCCCTCAGATGCCCAACAGGCTCTGTCGAGCCCCTGTGACCTTGGCCCAGCCCAGCCCACCCTGTCCACGTTTTGATTACTGGTGCAGGGTGGTGAGGAAGGAGCCATAGGCTGCAACCAGCCCAGCCCTTCACGGTGCCAGTTCTTCCTCTCGTCTAGCCTAATGGTGCCTTACTGCCAGGAAAGGCTCTAGGTCCGAAGTGCCGTGGCTCATGCCTGTAATCCTAGCACTCTGGGAGGCCAAGGTAAGCAGATGGCTTGAGCCCAGGAGTTCGAGACCAGCCTGGGCAACATGGTGAAAACCTGTCTGTACAAAAAATAAAAAATTGGCCAGGCGTGGTGGTGTGAGCCTATAGTCCCAGCTACTTGGGAGGCTGAGGTGTGAGGATCACCTGAGCCTGGGGAGGTCAAGGATACAGTGAGCCGTGATTGTGCCACTGTACTCTAGCCTGGGCGACAG
>NW_012112709.1:17631-18866 GCF_000951035.1 Colobus angolensis palliatus | reverse complement strand
TCTCGGCCTCCCAAAGTGCTGGGATTACAGGCTTGAGCCACCGCGCCCAGCCAACTTTTTTTTTTTTTAAAGATGGGATTTTTATGTTGCCCAGGCTGGTCTTGAACTCCTAGCCTCAAGTGATCCTCCTCCCTCAGCCTCCCAAAGTGCTAGGATTATAGGAGTGAGCCCCCACACCTGGCAAGTATATCTTATTGTATGTAAGTTATACCCCAATTAAACCTGACTTTTTAGTTTTATTTATGTACTGATTTAGAGGCAAGGTCTCATTCTATTGCCCAGGCTGGGGTGCAGTGGCATGATCATGGCTCAATGTAACTTTGAACTCCTGGGCTCAAGCAATCATCCCGCCTCAGCCTCCCTAGGAGCAGCAGCTAGAACTACAGTCACACCACCATGTTTGTTTTTGTTTTTTGTTTTTAGGATTTTTTTCTCCTTTTTTGAGACATGGTCTCACTCTGTTGCCCAAGCTGGAGTGCAGTGGTGGGATCACACTTCACTGCAGCCTCAACTGCCTGGGCTCAAGGAATTCCCCTACCTCAGCCTCCTGGGTACCTGGGACCACAGACATGTGTCACCATGCCCAGCTAGTTTTTTTATTATTTGTAGAGATGAAGTCTCACTGTGTTGTCCAGGCTTGTCTTGAACTTCTGAGCTCAAGCAGCCCTCCTGCCTTGGCTTCCCAAAGTGCTGGGATTACAGGAGTGAGCCACCACTCCTGGCTGGACATCTAGTTAATTTTTGAATTTTGGGGATTATAGGCATGAGCCACCATCCCAGCCTATTTATTTAAGTGTAGTCAAAGCAGTGAGGAAGGAGGAAAGAGTAGAACAGCCAGGTGCGGTGGGTCACACCTGTAATTCCAGCACTGTGGAAGACCGACATGGGAGAATCACGTGAGCCCCGGAGTTAACCAGCCTGGGCAACATAGAGAGATCTCTTCGCTACCAAAACGAAAAAAAAGAGTAGAATAAGGAGTTTGATCTGTAACTTGGAGCAATCGATTAAGGTAACTCGCTACCTTGGGACTAGTCTGACTTTTTTTTTTCTTTTTTTTTTTTTTGAGATGGAGTTTCACTCTTGTTGCCCAGGCTGAAATGTAATGGCATGATCTCAGCTTACTGCAACCTCCACCTCCCAGGTTCAAGCGATTCTCCTGCCTCAGCCTCCCAAATAGCTGGGATTATAGGTGTGGCTAATTTTGTATTTTTAGTAGAGACTGGGTTTCTCCATGT
>NW_012112709.1:17183-17581 GCF_000951035.1 Colobus angolensis palliatus | reverse complement strand
ATTCCTGTAATCCCAGCACTTTGGGAGGCCGAGGCAAGTGGATCACCTGAGGTCAGGAGTTCAAGACCAGCCTGGCCAACATGGCAAAATCCTGTCTCTACTAAAAATACAAAAAATTAGCTAGGCATAGTGGTATACGCCTATAGTCCCAGCTACTAGGGACGCTGAGGCAGGAGAATTGCTTGAACCTGGAAGGCGGAGGTTGCTGTGAGCCAAGGTTGTGCCACTGCACTCGAGCCTGGGTGACAGAACGAGACTCTCTCCCAAAAAAAAATTCTGTTAGGTTGGGCATGGGGGCTCACAGCTGTAATCCCAGCACTTTGGGAGGCCGAGCCAGGCGGATTACAGTGTCAGGATACCAGCCTGGCCAATATGGTGAAACCTCGTCTCTACCAAAA
>NW_012112709.1:11393-12513 GCF_000951035.1 Colobus angolensis palliatus | reverse complement strand
GGTATTTTTAGTAGAGACTGTGTTTCGCCATGTTGGCCAGGCTGGTCTGGAACTCCTGGCCTCAAGTGACCCATCTCCTTGGCCTCCTAAAGTGCTGGGCTTATAGGTGTGAGCCACTGTACCCAGCCCAAAAAAGTTTTTTGTTTTTTGTTTTTAATTAGCTGGGCATGGTGGCACATACCTGTAGTCCCAGCTACTTGGGAGGCAGAGGTGGGAGAATCACTTGAGCCCAGGAGTTCAAGATTATAGTGAACTATGACTGGACCACTGTACTCTATCCTGACCCTGATCCAGTGAGACCCTGTCTCAAAACAAACAAACAAACAAACAAAAAACTCTCCAAGGAGCTAAGAAACTAGAAACAGTGGTTATCTGTTGTGAAGGGTAGAGGTGGGAGGGATATATTTCACTCTATACTTTTTCAAAAGTTTGATGTTTAAACTATGAATTTTGCCGGGCGCAGTGGCTCACGCCTGTAATCCCAGCACTTTGGGAAGCCGATGCGGGCAGATCACGAGGTCAGGAGATCGACACCATCCTGGCTAACACGGTGAAACCCTGTCTCTACTAAAAATGCAAAAAATTAGCTGGGCGTGGCAGCAGGCGCCTGTATCCCAGCTACCCGGGGAGGCTAAGGCAGGAGAATGGCGTGAACCTGGGAGGTGGAGCTTGCAGTGAGCAGAGACTGCACCACTGCACTCCAGCCTGGGCGACTCAGCGAGACTCAAAAACAATCAAAGAAAAAGAAAACCTATGAATTTAAAAAATTACGTTAATCATTGTTAAACAATAAAGAAAGGAAATAAAAAGAAAATAACATGGTGGGAGGGGCCCACCACATGTCATGGTTGCCATTGTGGGACCATTTCTTAGAACCACACCCTACAGGCCCAGTGTGGTGGCTCATGCCTGTAATCCCAGCACTGGGAGGCTGAGGTGGGTGGATCACTTGAGGTCAGGAGTTCAAGATCAGCCTGGCTAACATGGTAAAACCCCGTCTCTACTAAAAATAAAAAATTAGCTGGGCATGGTGGTGTGTGCCTGTAATTCCAGCTACTTGGGAGGCTGAGGCAGGAGAACCGCTTGAACCCAGGAGATGGAGGTTGCAGTGAGCTAAGAT
>NW_012112709.1:5696-7623 GCF_000951035.1 Colobus angolensis palliatus | reverse complement strand
TGTTGCCCAGGCTGGAGTGCAGTGGTGCAGTCTTGGCTCACCGCAACCTCTGCCTCCTGGGTTCAAGCAATTCTCCTGCCTCAGCCTCCCAAGTAGCTGAGGATTACAGGCACCCTCCGGCATGCCCAGCTAATTTTAGTATTTTTAGTAGAGATGGGGTTTCACCATGTTGGCCAGGCTGGTCTTGAACTCCTGATCTCGGGTGATCCGCCTGCCTCGGCCTCTCAAAGTGCTTGGATTACAGGTGTCAGCCATTGTGCCAGGCCTATAATAATAATAATTATTATTATTGTTATTGAGATGGAGTCTTGCTCTGTCGCCCAGACTAGAGTGCAGTGGCACGATCTCAGCTCACTACAACCTCCGCCTCCCGGGTTCAAGCTATTCTCCTGCCTCAGCTTCCTGAGTAACTGGGATTACAGGCGCCTGCCACCACGCCCGGCTAATTTGTATTTTTAGTAGAGACAGGGTTTCACCATTTGGTCAGACTGGTCTTGAACTCCTGACATCGTGATCCGCCCACCTCGGCCTCCCAAAGTGCTGGGATTACAGGCGTGAGCCACCATAACAGGCGGATGGAGTCAGTTTTTAAAGTGGTGTCACCTTGGCTCTCCTATGCTCCTGCTTCCCTAACATAATCCAAAAAACTAAAAAGATTTCTCTACCTCATGTCCATCTGCCCCCGCAAAAAGACCCTGTAAATAAATATTGATTATAGTTGGTAGATAAGGCTTGAGTAAATGAGAAGACATACTGAAGGTAATGGAAACCAGTGTTCCTACTGTTGGAAAAGGAAGCTACAAAAATGGGGAGGAGGAAAGTACTATGTGATGTTGGATTAGACTTGGAGGTATCAATATGAACTCTTGGCTTTATACACATTTCCTGGCTTTGTCCACTGAGAGAGCCTACAGAAGCAGCCACAGAGCATACCTAGCTCCCAGATCTTGGTTTCTGAATTCCATTCTCCAACAAAAGGAACCAGGGCTTCTGGGAGAACAGACTGCTGCAGAGAAAGTGTAAAATGAACCTGAAACATCTTCTTATGCTACAAAGTAAGAAAATGCTCAAAGAATGTTGGGGATATATCAAAAGAACAAAGAAGCCAGTTTAAGGGGCTCCTGCTGGCCAAATCTGGGACAATCTGGCCATCAAAAATAAAAGACAATCCAAGGCCAGGTGCAGTGGCTCATGCCTGTAATCCCAGCACTTTGGGAGGCCAAGGCAGGCAGATCGCCTGAGGTCAGGAGTTTGTGACCAGCCTGGCCAACATGGTGAAACCCTGTCTCTACAAAAACACAAAAATTAGCCAGGCATGGTGGCAGGTGCCTGTAATCCCAGCTACTCAGGAGGCTGAGGCAGGAGAATTACTTGAACACGGGAGGCAGAGTTTGCAGGGAGGCAGAGATTACAGTGAGCCAAGATTGTGCCATTGCACTCCAGCCTGGGTGACAGAGAAAGACTCCGCCTCAAAATGAATAAATAAATAAATAAAATAAAAAATAAAAGACAAGTCCCTGCAGTGGTTCATATCTATAATCCTAGCCCTTTGGGAGGCCAAGGTAGGAGAATCCCTTGTGCCCATGAGTTCAAGATGAGCTCTGGCAACATAGCAAGATTCGCTCTGAACAAAAATTTTTAAAAGTTGACTGGGTGTAGTGGCTCATACCTGTAGTCCTAGCTACTCAGGGTAGTTTGGGAGCTGGGTGAGGTGGGGGATCACTTGAGCCAAAGAGGTCAAGCCTGCAGTGAACCATGACTGTGTCACTGCTCTCCAGCCTGGGTGGCAGAGCGAGAACCCTGCCTCAAAAAATAAAAAATAAAAAATAAGGCCGGGCGCAGTGGCTCACACCTGTAATCACAGCACTTTGGGAGGCTGAGGTGGGAGGATCACGAGGTCAAGAGATCAAGACCGTCCTGGCTAACA
>NW_012112709.1:1729-2196 GCF_000951035.1 Colobus angolensis palliatus | reverse complement strand
GGAGTCTCACTCTTGTCACCTAGGCTGGAGTGCAATGGTACCATATCAGCTCACTGCAAACTCTGCACCCCGGGTTCAAGCGATTCTCCCACCTCAGCCTCCCTAGTAGCTGGGATTATAAGTGCCTGCCACCACACCTGGCTAATTTGTTGTTTTTTGTTTTTTGTTTGACACCGAGTCTTACTTTGTTGCCCAGACTGGAGTGCAGTGGCACGATCTTGGCTCACTGCAACCTCTGCCCCCTAGGTTCAAGCAATTCTCCCACCTCAGCCTCCTGAGTAGCTAAGATTACAGGCGCCTGCCACCATGTCCGGCCAATTTTTGTATTTTTAGTAGAGACGGTGTTTCACTATGTTGGCCAGGTTGGTCTCGAACTCTTGACCTCAAGTGATCTGCCCACCTTGGCCTCCCAAAGTGTTGAGATTACAGTACAAGCATGAGCCACTGCTCCCAGCCTTAATTTTTAC
>NW_012112709.1:0-1644 GCF_000951035.1 Colobus angolensis palliatus | reverse complement strand
GAAATCAAGACCGTCCTGGCCAATATGGTAAAACCTCTTCTCTACTAAAAATACAAAAATTAGCTGGGCGTGGTGGAATGCACCTATAGTCCCAGCTACTCGGGAAGCTGAGGCAGGAGAATCGCTTGAACCCAGGAAGCAGAAAAACTAGCAGATTTGGGAACACAGTAAAGTAAAAACTCAAGATTCTAGATCCATTTTAAAAAATTAATTAATTTATTCATTTATTTATTTTTGAGACGGAGTCTCACTCTTGTCACCTAGGCTGGAGTGCAATGGTACCATATCAGCTCACTGCAAACTCTGCACCCCGGGTTCAAGCGATTCTCCCACCTCAGCCTCCCTAGTAGCTGGGATTATAAGTGCCTGCCACCACACCTGGCTAATTTGTTGTTTTTTGTTTTTTGTTTGACACCGAGTCTTACTTTGTTGCCCAGACTGGAGTGCAGTGGCACGATCTTGGCTCACTGCAACCTCTGCCCCCTAGGTTCAAGCAATTCTCCCACCTCAGCCTCCTGAGTAGCTAAGATTACAGGCGCCTGCCACCATGTCCGGCCAATTTTTGTATTTTTAGTAGAGACGGTGTTTCACTATGTTGGCCAGGTTGGTCTCGAACTCTTGACCTCAAGTGATCTGCCCACCTTGGCCTCCCAAAGTGTTGAGATTACAGTACAAGCATGAGCCACTGCTCCCAGCCTTAATTTTTACACCTAAAAACTTTTTTTTTTTTTTTCATAGAGACAGTGTCTTGCTTTGTTGCCCAGGCTAGTCTGAAACTCCTGGGCTCAAGCTATCCTCCTGCCTCTGCCTCCCAAAGTGCTGGGATTACAGGCATAAGCCACCGTGCCCAGACTGCCTAGCACTGTTTTTATATAAATAGTGCGTTTATTTGGAACAGCTTGCTGCGTAGGTAGATTAAAGCTGTCTCCAAGTCACCCCATGGTGCCACTGCTACCACCCATGACCAGGCATGAAAATAAATGTGTGGAGAGCACTTGAAATCAAAGGTTGTGCTGGGCACAGTGGCTCACGCCTGTAATCTCAGCACTTTGGGAGGCCAAGGCGGATGGATCACTAGAGACTCGCCTAGGCAACATGGTGAAACCCCGTCTACTAAAAATACAAAACTTAGCTGGGCATGGTGGCGCATGCCTGTAATCCCAGCTACACCGGAGGCTGAGGCAGGAGAATCTCTTGAGCTTGGGAGGCAGAAGTTGTGGTGAGCTGAGATCGTATCACTGCCCTCCAGCCTGGGTGACAGAGAGACACTCTGCTCAAAAAAAAAAAAAAATTAAATTAAACTTAAAATTTAAAATAATTTAAAAATTAAATCAAAGGTTGTGGCAGACTGCAGTTACCACCAGCATTTTCTGAAGAGTCAAGAAGTGATATAGCAGAAGTTGAGACTACAAGGAAAGCGAGGAAAGTTAAGAAGAAAGAGGACGAACTTGCCAAAAGCAAATCTACACCTAAGGGCACTGAATCCCTCTCTACTGGTTCTGGGGAGATTGGCTAAAGAAACCCTGTTGTTAAAAAGGTTTTTCTGGGAGGAGAGTGCAACATGCGGCCATGACTCCAGTGACCCAGTTTCACATTCTAAGACCTTCTAGTTCCATTTATGTAACCCTATGAACATTTCTTTTT
>NW_012112708.1:0-1790 GCF_000951035.1 Colobus angolensis palliatus | reverse complement strand
GGGGCATGAAGACCATTTAAAACAGTCATTCTTAAACTATATTTTTCCAGGATCACCTTGGGAAGACAAACAGGAAGTCTTAGCCAGGTCACCAAGACCCCCTTCCCTAGTTCAACTACTCAGCTGTACTTCATCTCCACTACATATTGAAAAATTATGTAAGACGCCATTTCAACAAAAGTATTTATGGTGAGGAAATAATCTAGAATAATATTCCAATATTAATGTCAATATTTTACTGGATAAACTAGGTAATAGCTCCAAGTGTTATCATCAGAGAGATAAGAAAGTTTTCTTTTGTTGAATGATTCTGCCCAGGGCTCCCTTCATGTCTCTGTTCCTCAGGCTGTAGATGAAGGGGTTCAGCATGGGGGTCACCACAGTGTACATCATAGCCATGACAGTCTCCTTTAGAGTAGAACTATTTGCTGATGGGCAGAAGTAGAGACCAATAACGGTCCCATAGAACAGTGACACCACAGAGAGGTGGGAGCCACAAGTAGAGAAGGCCTTGCAGATACCCTTAGACGAAGGGACCTTGAGGATGGAGGAGACAATCCGTGCATAGGACCCAAGGATGAGTAGGAATGGGATGACAAGAATCAGCCCTCCCGTGATAAATATCACCAATTCATTAACTCGAGTGTCAGAGCAAGCCAGCTTCAGCAGAGCAGACATATCACAGAAAAAGTGGGGGATCACATTGTCTGCACAAAAACACAACCTGGCCATGAGTAAAGTGTGTAACATGGCATGGAAGGTGGTCAGTACCCAGGACAGCGCCACCAGGGAGAGACAGCGCATGGGGCTCATGATGGCGGTGTAGTGCAGGGGGAAGCAGATGGCCACATAGCGGTCATAGGCCATGGCCACAAGAAGGAAGCTCTCCAGGTCTCCAAAAAACAGGAAGAAGTACATTTGGGTAAGGCAGTCTGCATAGGGGATGGATGGGTCTTGGTTCTGCATGTTCTGTAACAACTTGGGAATGGTCACGGAAGAGAAGCAGAGGTCTGAGAAGGACAAGTGGCTGAGAAACAAATACATAGGCGTGTGGAGATGGGAGTCCAGTCGAATGAGGGCAATGATGAGGAGGTTCCCCAGGAGGGTGGTAAGATACATGGCCAAGAACAGGGCATAGAACAGGTTTTGCTGCTCTGGCTGGATGGGCAGGCCCAGGAGCAGGAACTCTGAGATGCTGGTTTGATTTCGTCCCATCATGCTCTGTCTCCAGTATCTTTAAGGGAAAACAATACTGTCCTTTAAAAATGTGAATTTTAAAATGGAGATACTTGTGTGACACTTGGTCTGTTCGGCGTTTTGCAAAAATTCTTTATTTAACTGACATGACAATAATTTTCTCTATACCACGAATATCTATAATAAGAATTGCTATAATCAGAAATGACTTATTTAACTTTATCTTTTTTCTCTTCATTTATCTTTAACATGTAACAATATTCCATCCTTTCTAAAATATTCATCTATTTACTTCTGAAACATAAAATGTATTGGTTTCTCTCTTACCTGCCTGGCCGGTAACTACAGTTGGCTCTTCCTCTGTCAGTATCTTACATGTTGATATTCCTCAGGGAGTTTTCCAAACTTCATTTTTTTTATAATTCTGCATAATGCCCAATAAAAACATATCTACTCCAATGGCTTTAATTGCCATTTAAAACTCAGGTATAGACTGGGCGCAGTAGCTCACACCTGTAATCCCAGCACTTTGGGAGGCCGAGGCACGTGAATCACCTGAGGCCAGGAGTTCAAGACCAGCCTGGCCAACATGG
>NW_012112707.1:0-2011 GCF_000951035.1 Colobus angolensis palliatus | reverse complement strand
AAAGAAACTCAACTCAAAGCTAAAGAGAAGATTGTAAGGGGATGCCCAGAGAGGTTTCATTTTTGAGGAAGGAAAAAACCTAAGAAACTGTCACTTGAAATTTGGAGGCACCTGGATTGCAGCAGCAGAAAATGGCCACAGTGGACAAAAAAGTGAGGGCAGAGAACCAATGAAGCTTTTATTTATGGCTTCAGAAGCAAGTAGCCTAAGAACAGGAAGCCAGCTGTATAAAATCTGGGAAGTTTCCCATGTTTACCACTTTTATCCCCTCTGGTTCCATAGTGATTAGCAGTAAAAACCCCTAGGTCAAAAAGCATTGTGGTTGTCTCCAGGTACAGCAAGGACGTGAGATCAGGGGCACGAGTGGCCTATGGATATTGCATTACACTGCTGCAGCCAACCCTGGTGGATGAAAAGCCCTAAGTTACAAAGTAAGTGTCAGCAGCTATGGAAAAGAGAAAAGGAGACTGAGTCCCTGAGATTTGTGACAGAGAAGGCAAAGATTCCTAGAGAGCCACTCAAAGCCTAAAAAATCCCTGTGAGACATATGGTTAAAGAACATCATGAAAACAGCTGGATACGTAGCTTATCAATCCAGCTTCATTCCTATTACAGTATCTCTTTTCAGTATTTCAGGAAAATCCTGCTACAGACAGTTTTAAGAAACATTTTTTAGGCTGGGCACCCTGCTCATGCCTGTAATCCCAACACTTTGGGAGACTGAGGCAGGAAAATCACTTGAGCTCAAGAGTTCAAGATCAGCTCGAGCAACACAGTGAGACCCTGTCTCCACCAAAAATTTTCAAAGTAGCCAGACATGGTGGCATATGCCTGTAGTCCCAGCTACACAGGAGGCTGAGACAGGAGGATCCCTTGAGCACAGGAGGTTGAGGTTACAGTTAGCTACGATCACACCACTGCCCTTCAGCCTGGGTGACAGAGTAAGATCTTGTCTCTAAAAAATATATATATTTTTGGCCGGGTGCAGTGGCTCACGCCTGTAATCCCAGCACTTTGGGAGGACAAGGCGGGTGGATCACTTGAGGTCAGTAGTTTGAGACCAGCCTGGCCCACACCCTGTTTCTACTAAAAATACAAAAATCTACCAGCTGTGGTGGCAAGTGCCTGTAATCCCAGCACTTTGGGAGGCCGAGGCGGGCGGATCACGAGGTCAGGAGATCGAGACCATCCTGGCTAACACAGTGAAACCCCGTCTCTACTAAAAAATACAAAAAAATTAGCCAGGCGTGGTGGCAGGCACCTGTAGTCCCAGCTACTCGGGAGGCTGAGGCAGGAGAATGGCGTGAACCCAGGAGGTGGAGCTTGCAATAAGCCAAGATCTCACCACTGCACTCCAGCCTGGGGGACAGAGCAAGACTCTGTCTCAAAAAAATTTTTAAAAAATAAAATTTTTTGGCCGGGCGCGGTGGCTCAAGCCTGTAATCCCAGCACTTTGGGAGGCCGAGACGGGCGGATCACAAGGTCAGGAGATCGAGACCATCCTGGCTAACACAGTGAAACCCCGTCTCTACTAAAAAATACAAAAAAATTAGCCAGGCGTGGTGGCAGGCGCCTGTAGTCCCAGCTACTCGGGAGGCTGAGGCAGGAGAATGGTGTGAACCCAGGAGGTGGAGCTTGCAATAAGCCAAGATCTCACCACTGCACTCCAGCCTGGGGGACAGAGCAAGACTCTGTCTCAAAAAAAAAAGACATGCAGGGGCCAGAGTGGCTCACGCCTGTAATCCCATGTAATCCCAGCACTTCAGGAGGCCAAGGCAGGCAGATCACTTCAGGTCAGGAGTTCAAGACCAGCCTGGCCAACATGATGAAACCCCATCTCTACTAAAAATACAAAAAATAGCTGGGCATGGTGGCGGGCACCTGTAATCCCAGCACTTTGAGAGGCCAAGACAGGTGGATCACTTGAGGTCAGTAGTTTGAGACCAGCCTGGCCCACACCCTGTTTCTACTAAAAATACAAAAATCTACCAGCTGTGGTGGCAAGTGCCTG
>NW_012112706.1:0-1384 GCF_000951035.1 Colobus angolensis palliatus | reverse complement strand
TTCAAGCAATTCTCCCACCTCAGTCTCCAGAGTAGCGGGGATTACAGGCACATGTCACCACACCCGGCTAATTTTTGTAATTTTTAGTAGAGACAGGATTTTGCAATGTTGGCCAGGTTGGTCACGAATTTCTGGCCTCAAGCGATCCATCTGGCCTCAGCCTCCCAAAGTGCTCCCAAAGGGTATACAGGAATGAGGCACTGCCCAGCCAGATAGTTCTTTATAGCAGTGTGAAAACGAATTAATAAAAGTCCCTTACTTTATTTTCTATAGTTTATATAAATCTGATTTATTTCTAATTTAAATTAATTATTTTAAATATCATATTATTATAGCAAATATTTTTTATTTAAAATCATTTCATTATGTCTGATTTAAAATAATTTCATACTTTAATATTTTATCTGTGAGCAACATTATAGGTTTTCAAACAGCATCTAACATGAGAAGAATCTAGATTTTTAACATTACTTTTTGGTTCTTTCTTAGAATTTCCATTTATTTGCCTACATTTCCCATCTGTTCCTGCATGCTGTCCACTTTTCCATTAGAATCCTCAGCATATTAATCATATTTATTTTAAATTCCCAATCTGATAATTTCAACATGCCTTCTGTATCTGAGCTCTTGCTTTGAGGCTTGCTCTTAACTTCAAACTGTGTTTTTTGCATTTTAGTAAGTCTTGTAATGTTTTCTTGATAGCCAGATATCATGCACTGGGTGAAAGAAACTGGTATAAAAAAGTCCTTCATAATATAGTGCTAAAGCGTGGCAGAGGGGAAGCATTTTCTAGTCCTGTGATTAGGACTCCGTTTCTTAGTGAGTCTATACGTCTGAATTTTAAACTTCAAGCATACTCCTGAGTTTTTGTTTTGTTTTGTTTCCACCTTGCCTCTCCTGCCTGCTTTACTCCCATAGGTAAGACAAGATGACTACAGTACGCTGAGGTTGGATATTTCTTTTCTCTCAGGTCAGTTAGACTCTGATAAAACCCCAGCAGGTTAGGCTCTAGTTAAATTGTTTCTTGTGAAGATAGACTTTGTTAAGAATGAGATAGATGATGTATTTCAAAACAGTTTCTTTTCCCCTTGGCCTGCTGGAAACACAAGAGGATGTTTCTCCGATATTCTCTGTGTAGATGTTGTATAGCTCCTAGAAGTAAAACTCACAAGTGTTCTTCTCTGTATGACTGGGATTCATTTTCCTGGTGATTTTTAACTCTCAAATTGGTCCACATTGAGCCTCCGACAATTCAACGACTGGAGTTCAGGTTGTTGTACCTGGTCACCGATTCCCATGAAGGTTGCTACCGGTGAGTTTCTGCTTCAGTAAGTTGTAATTCTCTGTATTCTTCTGTCAATTTCTCCAGTTGGGAGTGGGATAA
>NW_012112705.1:0-3157 GCF_000951035.1 Colobus angolensis palliatus | reverse complement strand
CAACCTCCGCCTCCTGGGTTCAAGTGATTCTCCTGCCTCAGCCTCCCAAGTAGCTGGGATTACAAGTGCCTGCCACCAAACCCAGGTAATTTTTGTATTTTTAGTAGAGATGGGTTTCACCATGTTGGTCAGGCTGGTCTCGAACTCCTGACCTCAGGTGATCCACCCACCTCAGGCTCCCAAAGTGCTGGGATTGCACACGTGAAACACCATGCCCGACCCCAATCTTCTTCTATTGCAAATAAGTCTACCACAAATATAGCTTTTATGTAGCATTTCATATACATAAGAGTATTATCAGTATGATAAATTCCTGGAAGCACACTCACTGAGTCAAAGGATATGTGTATTTTTAATTTTGATAAAAAACTTCCACATTGCTCCCCAATTTTGTGCCAATTTAGATTCCCATCAATCATGACTGAGAGTACCTGTTTCCTTACACACTTAGCAAGGCTTACCAACCTCTTCCACATTGCTTGTATGGGATGAAAGGTGGTATTTCTTTGTAGTTTATTTTTCACTTCCTTTTCATTGGACTGCCTGTTCTTGTATTTGCTCCGTTTTCGTTATTTTTTTCTGATGGATTTGTAAGAGTGGTTTATATATTTAAAAAATTAGTCCTTTGAGTATAATACCTCAAAACTTTATGCCAGTTTGTTGTTTCACCATTGCCTTTGTTTACTGTGGTTTTCTCAGCAGAATGTTTTCACCATTATATAACTGAGTTTATCAATATTTTCCTTATAACTTCTGGATTTTATATTATGCTTCCCACTCTAATAATAAAACACATTTTTCTATCCAAGTGAAATTAATTTTGATATAAAGACTAATGTATGAACCAATCTAATTTTCTTTTATAAAATACTCAGTTGTTTCAAATATCATTTACTTATAATCCATGACTTCTCAACTCACAGGCAATGCCTCCTTTATTATATACAATATTCCTGCACGCATTTGGTCTACTTGGTCTCTAGTCTTTCATTTACCAGTCTATTCATATGCCTAGACAATTGTTTTAATTATTATAATTTTATATACATTGTAATATCTGATAGGTTGTTTCCCTCTATCCCATCCCTCATTACTTTTATTTTTACAAAATTTTCTATACAATTCTTACAAGTTTATTTACATGCACAGCCTTTCTTGTCAAAAAATCTATTGGCATTATGACTGAGATTATGTTGAAACATTTTATGTTAACTTAGGGAGATTAAATGTTTAATACTGAAATTTCTTATCCAAGAATATGGCACGCCTTTCCAGTTATTCAAACTTTGTGTCCCTGGGGAACTTCAGGTATTTCTTATTCAGGAACTGGATCTTGCACACTTATTATTAGTTTGTTGCCAGGTATTTTTTGTTTTTATTATGAGATCTTTGTTTCTATTATATTTTCTAACTATCTAGAAAAGCTATTGATTTCTTTGTGTATTAATTTTGTGGCTGGGCGCGGTGGTTCAGGGCTGTAATTCCAGCACTTTGGGAGGCCGAGGCAGGTGGATCACTTGAGGTCAGGAGTTCAAGACCAACCCAGCCAACATGATGAAACCCTGTCTCCACTAAAAATACAAAAGATTAGCTGCGTTTGGTGGTGGGTGCCTGTAATTCCAGTTACTAGGGAGGCTGAGGCAGGAGAATGGCGTAAACTCGTAGGCGGAGCTTGCAGTGAGCTGAGATCCGGCCACTGCACTCCAGCCCGGGCAACAGAGCGAGACTCTGTCTCAAAAAAAAAAAAGAAGTCTGGAGGCTATTTGTGAATTTCTATTTTTGCCTTGCAGGATTAGGTACCTTTCAGTGCAGGAACTAGCTCCATTAGCCCATACTGTAAGTCTTCAAATTCATAGAAGCACAGAGCCTGGTCAACAGTAATACCTCAATAAATGTTTGAGAAAGTCAGTGACTAAAAAGAAAAACCCAGATTCTCAATACATAAATACAAATACAAAGATCAACTTCCATTCCAAAATACTGAACAATAAGAATGGCTCTAAAAATTTCTACTAAATTTAATCCCAACTTTCACTGTTTAAACTTTCAACAGTCTAATAAATGAGGACTTTATCTGAAACCTAGGATCAGGGTTTAATGTGAACTGTGACACCTCACAGACAATATTAATACTGGGCACACAAAGAATTTGCTTTATCTACATGCATTTGGGGAATATGACCAAATAGATATAATGTATAATCATTAAGAGCTTGTCCAAAATTTTAAAAAATAACAAATGACTTTTTTTTAAATAGATAATATATTCACATGCCTCCCACCTTTTATTCTTCACGTATCCTTCCTAAAGATATCTTTAGGATTGGCTGGGGGTGGTGGCTCACACCTGTAATCCCAGCACTTTGGGAAGGCGAGGCAGGCGGATCACTTGAGGCCAGGAATTTGAGACCAGCCTGGCCAAAATAGGGAAACCCCGTCTCTACCAAAAAATACAAAAATTAGCCGAGTGTGGTGGTGCGTGCCTGTAATCCCAGCTACTTGGGAGGATGAGGCAGGAGAATCACTTGAACCTGGGAGTCAGAGGTTGCAGTGAGCCGAGATCAAACCACTGCGCTTCAGCCTAGGTGACACAGCAAGACTTTGTCCCACCACCACCCCCACCCACAAAAAAAAATTAGGATATCTTATATAAGCACATAGCAATATGTGTTTCTATTTACACACGCACACTACTCTTTGCTTTGTCACTCAACAATATGATTTGGAGATTTTTTTCATATAAACGTGTATATACATATAAATGTGTACATACACATTTTTCATATAAATGTGTATATGCTTATATATGTGTATACAGGCACACATATACTGCCTATATACACATATATAAGCATGCTACACAGCATATACATATATACATACACACACACATATATACTGTCTCATTATCTAGGGGCTATATGTAATTCCACTTGAGATAAAAGTACTAACATTTATTTACATATTTCCCTGCTAATGGATAAGGCGGTTTCCAATCTTTTTCTTTTTTGAGATAGAGTCTCTGTCGTCCAGGCTGGAGTGCAATGGCACGATCTTGGCCCACTGCAACCTCCGCCTCCTGGGTTCAAGTGATTCTCCTGCCTCAGCCTCCCAAGTAGCTGGGATTACAAGTGCCTGCCACCAAACCCAGGTAATT
>NW_012112704.1:0-1254 GCF_000951035.1 Colobus angolensis palliatus | reverse complement strand
TTTCTTTCTTTCTTTCTTTCTTTCTTTCTTTCTTTCTTTCTTTCTTTCTTTCGTTCTTTCTTTTTCTTTCTTTCTTCCTTCCTTCTCTCTCTCTCTTTCCTTTCTCTCTCTCTCTTTTTCTTTCTTTTCTTGCTCTTTCCTTCCTTCCTCTCTCTCTTTCCTTCTTTCTCTCTCTTGCTCACTCTCACTCTCGCTCTTTTTCTTTCTTTTATAAACAAGGCCTTCTTCTGTTTCCCGGGCTAGAGTGCAGTAGTATGATCAAAGCTCACGATCATAGCTCACCATAGCCTCAAACTCTTGGGCTCAAGCTATCCTCCCACCTTAACCTCCCAAGTAGCTGAGATTACATGTGTGCACCACTGCACTGGCCTAGAGTCTTAAATGTAAAAAAGAATCTGAGAAAATACTAGAAAACATTATCAAGTTATTTCACAAAATAATTTTAAACAGAGGAAGGTTTTTTAAACAATACATAAAACTGAGAAGTCAAAAAGGAAATAAATGTGACTGTCTAAAAACTTTTAAGTTTGGCCTAAAAAGAATAATTTTCTCAACAAAGGAACTTTCTTCTAGTTTTCATATCCATAAGATAGAAATAGGCAAAAGATAGGAACAGACAATTCACTGAAGAAGGAATAGAAATAGTTTGATAATGGCCGGGCACGGTGGCTCACACCTATAATCCCAGCCCTTTGGGAGGCTGAGGTGAGTGGATCACCTGAGGTCAGGAGTTTGCGACCAGCCTGCCCAACATGGTGAAACCTTGTCTCAACTAAAAATACAAAATTAGCCAGGCTTGGTGGCGCATGCCTGTAATTGCTGCTACTTAGGAGGCTGAAGCAGGAGAATTGCTTGAACCTGTGAGACGGAGGTTGCAGTGAGCTGAAATTGCACCATTGCACTCCAACCTGGGCAACAAGAGCGAAACTCCATCTCAAAAAAATAAAAATAAAAAAGAAGTAGTTTGATAAACATATACAAACCTCCAACTTCACGCATCAGAAATACAAATCAAACAAGATATTATTTCTCACCTGCTAATTTTCAAAAGAGAAAATATTAATTATATTAAGTATAGTTGTACATGTGTGTAAAAACATGTGCATAAGAATATTCAAGGCAGAATTGTTTGTGACAGCAAATGAGTGGTTTTTCGGCCGGGCGCAGTGGCTCAAGCCTGTAATCCCAGCACTTTGGGAGGCCGAGACGGGTGGATCACGAGGTCAGGAGATCGAGACCATCCTAGCTAACATG
>NW_012112703.1:0-1258 GCF_000951035.1 Colobus angolensis palliatus | reverse complement strand
GTGTTAGCCAGGATGGTCTCGATCTCCTGACCTCGTGATCCGCCCGTCTCGGCCTCCCAAAGTGCTGGGATTACAGGCTTGAGCCACCGCGCCCGGCCTCTGTGAAGTCTTTGGTAGCCCACTGCTTGGAATTCATTGCTCCTTCCTGCCTGCTCTCAGAATATGCTGCTTTATCTCCAGTGACTCAGACCTCCATCTGCCTCCTCCCCTGGATGCAAAGGACAGACTCTGTTCACAGATGAATGGACAAATAAATAAATACATTGAAATGTGAGCTAAGAATGTCTATCTCCAGCATGGAGAAGACTAATCTGGGAAGCCAGCAAGGGGCAGCGCCTACAATTCCCCTTGTTTCTGTGCCAAAGCTACACTGAGTCCACAGGGGCTCAGCTGTGGATGAAAAGCCAAGGTCCCCTGCAGTGTGGGAGGAACCAGCAGCAGGAACGATCTTCTCAAGGGACAACGTGGACCCTGAAAGAGTTTGTCTCTGTCAAGGCTAAGGACTGGATAACTGGAGAACACCACACCAAGAGTCCAGGCGGCCAAGGAGGGCCTGGTTGTGCTGGCAAGTGGAGTTTCTGCCCAGGTCCCAGGTCCCAGACTCCAGGCATGACTGGGGATGCCTGCTCCTTCTTGAGCTCCAGGTGGGGGAAGGCAGGCTTGTGGGTATCAGCCTCAACATGGGATTTACTGCAAAAAGGCTGATTCTTCCTTCTTAGCTACAAGTGTTCAGAGCTGGCAGGAGGCAGCAGCATTAGGGAAATACCACTGGTGATCATAAGCGGAAGGAGAACATATTGATCCTTCTGGAACCCGTGGAAAGGTTGGGTGGGGGAGTTTGATCAGAGGGGTTTGCAGTGACTGGACCTTTGATTTCCAATGGTGGCATGGCCCAGGAAAGATGGTCTTAGGGAAATCATGAAATTCTGTAGTCTCAGTATGCAAATACCAATGGTTACTAGTTCCGTGGGCATTAGAACCCAGCCTGGGATGTTAAAGCCTTTGCTGGGAAGGAAAACAGAATGAAAGAAGACTGAGCTACTCCAGCAAGATTGGACGTGCTCAGTAGATGGGCAGAGAGAGGAAAAGGCAAGCAGGCTGGACACAGTCAGCCTGGGACATCGGGCCCCGAGGGACAAGGATCACAGACACACAGCCTCTGTGGTCTTATGCCCCCTCCAGCTTTGGGAGTCCTCCCTGGGCTCTAGAACATCACTAGGTGGTCTATGTGGGGTACCCTTTTTTTTTTTTTTTTTTT
>NW_012112702.1:0-1362 GCF_000951035.1 Colobus angolensis palliatus | reverse complement strand
GCTGTGTAAATGTATTTTTCCCTTCTGAAAATGTTTGCTGTGTAATTTCCAGGTTGCTCAAGAACTTCATAATTTATTTTTGTTTTTTGAGTATGAGATTATTTTTCTGATATATATTAGAAATTAAGAGATAACAGGAGAGTTGTTGCTGAAGCTATATGGTTTCAGGACCTGTTTGTTTCTAAGGATCAATATAAATGTACTGCAGGTGACAGAGGAATGATATTTCCAAGAGAAGGAGCATTTCCACTAACAGGGTAGGCTTCATGGGCCTATTCTAAATCAAGGTGAATCATTAGATAAACTGGCTCTGTAATTTGAGATTTTGATTTTACCACAATGAGAAATAAAAATACAACATGCAGAGATAAACCCACACATCTACAGTGGAGTCATTTTTGACAAAGGTGCCAAGAACATACATGGCAGAAAGGACAGTCTCTAGTAAATAGTGCTGGGAAAACTGGATATTCATATGTAAAAGAAGGAAACTAGACTATCTATCGACATATACAAAAATCAAACCAAAATAGATTAAAGACTTCAATCTAAGACTTCAAACTATTTAACTATTAAAATTAAACATAGGGGAAATGCTCCAGGACATTGGATTGGTCAATGATTTCTTGAGTAATACCCCACAAGCAGAGGCAACCAAAGCAAAAATGGACAAATGGGATAATATCAAGTTAAAAAGCTTCTGCACAGCAAAAGAAACAACCAACAAAGTGAACGGACAACCCACAAAATGGAAGAAAATATGTGCAAACTACCCATTTGACAAGGGGTTAATAACGAGAATATATTATATAAGGAGCTCAAACAACACTACAGGAAAAAAATCTAATTATCCAATTAAAAATGCACAAAAGATCTGAATCGACATTTCTCAAAAGAAGACATACAAATGGCATATGCGAAGGTGCTCACCATCATTAATCATCAGAGAAATGTAAATCAAAACTACAATGAGAAATTACCTCACTCCAGTAAAAATGACCTATCCAAAAGTCAGTCAATAGCAAATACTGGTGAGGTTGTGGAGAAAAGGGAACCCTCTTACACTGTAAGTAGCAGTGCAAATTAACACAGCTATTAAGGAGAACAATTTGGAGGTTCCTCAAAAAAAAAAAAATTGAGCTGCCATATGATCCAGCAATCCCAGTGGCAGGTACATACACGAAGAGAGGATATCATACATCATTTAGGAAATGCAAACTAAAACAATAAGGTACTACTGCATACCTACTCAAATAGGCAAAATCCAAAAAAACAGCAAATACTGGTGAGGTTGCAGATAAAAAGGAATGTTTTTACACTGTTGGTGGGAGTGTAAATTAGTTCAACCATTGTGAAAGAGAG
>NW_012112701.1:0-1498 GCF_000951035.1 Colobus angolensis palliatus | reverse complement strand
TAAGATTGAGAACTTACTCCCATGAGAATGACACAAGGGATCTGTCCCCATAATCCAAATACCTCTTGCCAGGCCCCACCTTCAACACTGGGGTCAAATTTCAACATGAAATTTGACGAGGGCAAACAAACCATATCTGCACCATAGCAAAAAGGTTTCCCCTTTTAGCTGGGAATAGCTAATTGCTGTGGCACTGATTGCTGAACAGATACAGCTGTTACTATCGATAACTGCAGAAGGCTTTATATTTAATTGGTCAGAAGTCAGAGGTAGCTTGATATGGAGAGAGATCTTGTAACTAACTCTCAACCATAATTTTAGGTACTGGGAAGGACTTTCTCTTCCTGACCCAGCAAAATACTTTGCCTGCCTGCTCAGTGGTTTGGAAAATTATTTTTAGAGCAGACAGCTTTATAATGGACTCATCCAATGAAATTCTATAGATTGAAAATAATCTAGATTACATTTAACAGCAAAAGAAAAATTCCAAGATACATTAACTATGACACAATAAAAACTGAAAGTAGATACAGTATGTAGTAAGTTTTATTAAATAATTATAGATAATCATCTTTTTATATTTTTGAAAGACTACAAAGGAAAGCTTGACTATTACTGAAACATTGGAAGGGACATCTCCGGGTCATAGGATTACCTTTACCTTCCTCCATGGGTATATCCTGGTAGGCATTAATGCTTAGAGATGGGCATCTCTCTCTCTCTGTTTTTTAAAGACATGGTCTTGCCCTGTCTCCCAGGCTGTAGTGTAATGATGCCATCATAGCTCACTGCAGTCTTGATCTCCTGAACTCAAGTGATCTGCCCACCTCAGCCTCCTGAGTAACTGGGACTACAGTTGTGTGCCATCACAACTGGATAATTCTTAATTTTTTTTTGGTCTGTGACATGAGGTCTCACCATGTTGCCCGTGCTGGTCTTGAACTCTTTACCTTAAGTGATCCTTCCACCTCAGCCTGCCAAGGTGCTGAGCCACCATGCTCTGTGTATCTCTTAAGATGAATTGATGGGTGCTGACGAGTTGATGGGTGCAGCACACCAACATGGCACAAGTATACATATGTAACAAACCTGCACGTTATGCACATGTACCCTAGAACTTAAAGTATAATAAAAAAAAAAAAAAGATAATTGTTTTCAAATTGAAAATGTTATCAGTGGTGCCCTTTCTCCAAATCAAATACTATGTGAAATGCCAATATATAGGCAAGAGTGGAATTGCTCTCACTGAAGTGGAGGAGGGCAGGGCAGCTCTTTTGTGCTGTCCCCTCCACCCCCTAATTCCTCTGCAGTTATCCCCAGGCACCTCCTGGAAACAGTGGCCTCTAGGGGATACAATTTAGATGTCATTGGCCTGCATTGGAGGGTAGGGAGAGAACTTGAGTTGGGTTTTACAGAAACTAGCTTTAAGCCAGCTGTCCATGTGAAAAAATATAGCTAGCTAGACTGCATTCCTTCAAGTATGCTGTGATCACAACAG
>NW_012112700.1:0-1173 GCF_000951035.1 Colobus angolensis palliatus | reverse complement strand
GCTTGAGCCCAGGAGTTCGAGGTTGCAATGAGCTGTGACAACAGAGTGAGACCCTGTCTCTAGAAAACAAAAACAAAAACTTCTCCCAGCCATGGGGCAATTAAAATGTGGTTCTTAAGTTAGTTACTGAACACTGAACACCATACTTCAGCATGCTGAGCCCTACAATTTCGGTAACGTTCCTAGTAATCAACCAAGAAGTCGCCGCGCTGAGACCTCCGCTTGCGCAGATGTAGCTTGTTTGGCGGGCTCTTCCTGTTATGGTGCTGGTGATTGGTGTTTTAAATTAGATGCAGCGTTTTAGAACTGTGACGTTTCCTACCTCGCACCTGATACCTGCATTCAGGTATCAGCAAATGCAGGTATCAGCTTCTTTGGGGGAAGAAAACCCAGCGTCTCTGGCCACTGACTCTGAGGCTACGTTGCAGAACTGCGCAGCCTCCACCCCACCCACTATTTTCATGACTCCGAGGCCACGGCCCAGGTGCCGTTCATCACTGTGCAGCATGGCTTTCCTGTACTAGAGGAATGTTTCCTCCGTCCGGCCGTGGAGAGCAGGAAAACAGAGTTCAAGAGGGGCGGGCATTACAACACCAGTGCCTGTTTCTCTGGGGAAGACTCTCCCCTCTGTATAAGTGCCAGACATCCAATCTTGTCACGCATTTGGTCTGCCCAGCTGGCCTCACAGGCATTTGGGTTTGCGTTCCACCCCTCCCCATCCCAGAGCCCAGCAGTCAGCAGTGAGAGAAGGCAAATGTGTGCAGGGAGTGCGAGGCAGCAGCTACCGTGCAAACTCCAGGGCACACCGCCCCCCAGTAAGTCTCTCCCCAGAGTGCATCAGGCGAAAACAGGAAGATCCTCAGCTGTTTGTTATGACATGATTTCCCATTTTCAAACCTGACAAGTTGGTCTTGATGCTGTTACTCAGATAACCGAAAGTAAATGGTTGTTAACTAAGACATTTCAGATCACAGACTCAGTAAGCCTGGCCAGCCCCCACGGCGGTGTCTTCCTTTCAGTTGGGATCTCTGTATTACTCATACTCTACAGTAGAGCAATAAACATAAGCTAACTTACGTGATCACTTAAAACTAACAGGAAGAAACATTTTCCATAATAAATTTAATGTAGAATCGCTTTGTCTTCTCACACTCACTTTTCGGAAAAGAAAAT
>NW_012112699.1:0-2719 GCF_000951035.1 Colobus angolensis palliatus | reverse complement strand
TTAGCTTTAAGTGTCTTGATGTTGGTCAGGGCAAGCCCTCCCACCTGGTTCCTCTTCCTCAGGGGTATCTGCCTTCATCTTAGCCCTGGCTTATCAAGGAGAGGTTAGCATCGTCTGGTGAATTTCCACAAAGAACTCTGCTGAAATTTGTATTGGAATTGCATTAAATCATTATATCTCTATAGGGAGGAATAACAGCTTCTCAATACTGAGCCTCCCAACGTGCCAACATATTCTGTCTCTCAAAGTCGACTTTCTTTACTGTTTTTAATTTAGTTCTGTAATTTTCTGCCTAGAGGTCTTGTGCATCCTTAAGTTCTTTATATTTTTATTATGATAAAATGTTTCCAGAGGTATTTTCCTAAGTTACACTTTCTGTTTGTTGCTAGTGTAGCTACCTTGCTAAATTCTCTTATTAATTCTAATAATGTGTCAGATTCTTTTGAGTGTAAATAATACACTCAAATAATATCTGTGAATTACGGCAGTCAGAGTTTCCTTTCTGATCTCCATACTTCCATTTCTTTTTCTTGCCTTATAGCAATGTCTAGAACCTACAGTTCCACGTTGAAGAGAAACTGTAATAGATAGCTAAAAGATGTTTTGTCCTTGATTTTAACAGAAATGTTTCAAAGATGTCAGGCTTTGATATGTTTTCTCAAGCCACTTTTGTAGATATTGTTTATTAAGTATAGAAGTTCCCTTTTATTCCTATTTGGCTAAGAGCTGTTTACCATGAACAGATGTTGAATTTTATCCAGTGCTTTTCCTGTATCTATTGAGATTACACATGTAGTTTTTTGGGTTTAATTTCTCAATATAGTGAATTATATTAACGGACTTTCTAATGTTAAACTAAACTTGAATTCCTGGTATATGCGAAACTTGCTCATGAGGTACAGAAAGCGATTTTGCAGTACAGGATTCGGTTTGCAAGTTTTTACTGTGTAATTTGCATTCATGAATTTTCTTTTCTCTTACTGTCTGTGTCTGGCTTTGGTGTCAATATTAACTAGCTTTGGAGATGGCATTTTTGGTTAATCCCCATTTTCTGTTTTTCCAGAATAATTTGGGTAAGATTGGAGCTACCCATTTATTGAACATTGAGTAGAAATGCTTATAAAGCCACCAAGGCTCAGTATTTGCTTTATGGGAAGATTTTTTTAACTGCTAAATTTCTTTCAGGATTATAGAACCATTCAGGCTTTCTTCATTTTGTCAGTTTGGGTGGCTTATCTTGTCTACAGAACTCTGTCCATTTTTCTCCAAGTTTTCAAATTTATTAGCATAAAATCATTAACAGTGTCCTCTTATCTTTTTAATGTCTGCTGAATCTATAGCTATACCTTATTTTTTCTTTCTAATGTTATTTTTCTCCTGGCTTAATCTTGCCAGAATTTGCCTATTTTGTTAGTCTCTTCAAATTATCAACTTTTCGTTTAGTTGATATTAAATTTCTATTAATTTCTGCTCTTTATTATTCCTTCGGCTTTAGTATAAGTTAGACAAAGCTTTCTGATTTCAGCTGTTCTTCTTTTCTTAATGAGCATTTAAAAGTATATATTTCCTTCTAATTACCACTTTAGCTGCATCCAAGTTTTGATATGTAGTTTTAAATTATAATTCAGTTCTCCATAGTTTTTATTTCCATTTTGATTCCTTCCTTGATCCATAAAACATTTAAAAGTGCTCTCTTTTGTTTCCAAATACATGGATTTTTAAAGTTATTAATTTGCCAGTTAACTCCATTTTAATCAGAAAATATAATCTGAATGACATCAGTTCTTGGAAATATTTTGAGATCTGATGTGTAGTCATTTTTATGGATGTTCCCTTTGTGGGTGGATAGTATGCACAGCCTCCAGTGGCTGAACGAAGGGTTGCACATATGCTGAATAAAAGCTCCTTATGTATGCCCTTCAAAAACTCATCATCCTTTTTGTCTCTTTGGCCCATCCATCACTAAGCGGTGTGTTGAAATCACTCACTGTAGTAATAGATGTATCCATTTCTTATTATTCTGTCCATTTTTATTACCACGTATATATGTACACTCATGGTTAGTTCTTCTTTAAATTAAATGTATATAGATTCAGAACTCATATCCTCCTAGTGAGTTGACTTTTTTTTTTTTTTTGAGATAGAGTCTCGCTCTGTCACCCAGGCTGGAGTGCAGTGGCTTGATCTCGGCTCACTGCAGCCTCCGCCTCCTGGGTTCAAGCAATTCTCCTGCCTCAGGCTCCCAAGTAGCTGGGATTACAGGCACACACCACCACGCCCAGATAATTTTTGTATTTTTAGTAGAGGTGAGGCTTCACCATGTTGGCCAGGCTGGTCTCAAACTCCTGACCTCAAGTGATCTGCCTGCCTCAGCCTCCCAAAGTGCTGGGATCACAGGTGTGAGCCACCATGCCTAGCCTTGAATTGACCCTTTAATCATTACATAATAGCCCTCTTTATGCCTGGAAAATAATTTGTGGCCTAAAGTCTATCTTATGTGATATTAGTATAACTACCCCAGTTTTTGTAAATTTAATATTTGCTTGGTGTATCTATTTCCAACTTTTAAAAAACTATTTGGCCCTTCTGTAGCTTATGTTTTATATGCATGTATTACAAATGTCAGTGGTCTCGGCTCACTGCAACCTCCACCTCCCGGTTCAAGCGATTCCTCTGCCTCAGCCTCCAAAGTAGCTGGGATTACAGATGAGCACCACCA
>NW_012112698.1:20423-21584 GCF_000951035.1 Colobus angolensis palliatus | reverse complement strand
CAGAGAATTCCACTTTTGCATTTACAATTGGTCCTTCATATCTGTGGGTTCTTTCCACATCCATGGCTTCAACCAATTGCAGTTTTAAAATATTTGAGGAAAAAGCAGTGGTTGTGTCTGCACTGAATATGTGCTAAATATAGTGTCACAGCCATTTACATAGCCTCTGCCCTAGATTAGATTATCCGAGTGCTCTAGAGATCATGGAAGTGCACAGAAGGACGTACACAGGTGATACACAGATGCCACGCCGTTTTATAGAAGGGACTTGAGGATCCGTGGACTTCAGTATCCGTGGGGGTCTGGACCAATCCCTGTGGGTCCTGAAGCGTGGGTGTGCTTTGCATTTCATAAAGCATGTGTTCATTTTGCCATAGGAGGCTATTCTGCGGACCATCCTGTTATTAAGGTCTTCTGGAGAGTTGTGGAAGGGTTCACTGATGAAGAAAAGCGCAAACTGCTGAAGTTTGTAACAAGCTGCTCTCGACCCCCTCTCTTGGGGTTTAAGGTACACAACTTTCATGACATTTGCTTTAAAGACCACATCATCATAAGAAAGGCAGCAGAACATTCAGTAGGGTTAAATGAAGTCCTTGTATGTACACTTCAGTTTTTATCTTCAGCTAGATTTTTAGTTAAGTACTCGTTATGATGTATGTATTTCAGTGCTAGTTTTATTTGGGGTTGCTTCTTTGGTTCACAATAACCTATTCACATGATAGTTGTACATTGTGGTTATGATTGCCTGTGAACAAACCCTGCATTGGGAGGGACTGTTGCAATATTAATCATCAGTCTCGTAAATCTGTAACACATCTTGGGCTTTTTGCTACTGAACTGAAGCAGGTACAACCTGGAGATGTTGATGGAGTGTATGTGCTCCCGAGCCTTATTTTACCACTTCTAGAAATTCATGTTGATCTTATGTAATTTGGCTTATTTTTTGAAATCAGGAGTTTGAGACCAGCCTGGCCAACATGATGAAACCTTGTCTCTCCTAAAAATACAGAAAAATGAGCCAGGCATGGTGGTGTGTGCCTGTAATCCCAGTTACTTGGGAGGCTGAGGCATGAGAATCGCTTGAACCCAGGAGGTGGAGACCATCCTGGCCCACATGATGAAACCTCATCTCTACTAAAAATACAAAACAGCCAGGCGTGG
>NW_012112698.1:17272-19131 GCF_000951035.1 Colobus angolensis palliatus | reverse complement strand
AGTCTTGCTCTGTCGCCCAGGCTGGAGTGCAGTGGCGCGGTCTCGGCTCACTGCAAGCTCCGCCTCCTGGGTTCATGCCATTCTCCTGCCTCAGCCTCCCGAGTAGCTGGGACTATAGGCGCCGGCCACCACGCCCGGCTAATTTTTTTGTATTTTTAGTAGAGACGGGGTTTCACCATGTTAGCCAGGATGGTCTTGATCTCCTGACCTCGTGATCCGCCTGCCTCGGCCTCCCAAAGTGCTGGAATTACAGGCGTGAGCCACCGCTGCTGGCCTGAAAGGCACATTTACAGACACAGAGCGGGTCAGGGGCTGCACAGGACTGGAGGTGGCAGCAGGAGCTTCGGAGAAGTGGAGCGACCCAAAACCGGATTGTGGGGGTCGCTGTGGAACTCTGTAAATTTGCTAAAATCATTGGATTGTACATTTAAACGGCTAATCTTACAGTATGCCAAGTACACCTCAATGAAGCTGTTCTTAAAAATTGACTATAAACTAACACAGCGTCTCAGTAAGTGCCCTCAGAACTGGAGCTGGGACCCAGTAGAGAGGTGGGAAGAAGTGAGGCCTAAGTGCAGTTTGTTTCAAACAGGAGGCCAGTCATCGACACCGTTACGTTCTGAAGTAACGATAATAAAGATGTATAAACTTAAACGTGTTAGTAAATACCATTGCTCAGTGGTATTAGTAGAAATGGTAATCGTCCAAATTGTTGGAGAGAAAAAATAACCATGCCAAACAAGACAAACAGAACCAACAACTCTGTTGACCAGATACAGGGCGTGGGGGTGGGAAGTAACATTCAGAATCATAAAATAGAAAAATAAAATGAGAGAAGCCTGAATGTTGCAACAGTGAGTGCGGAGAAACTCACGTATTAAAAGAAAAAGACTTTGAGACAGGGCTAGGAAAACGCTGCTGCCTATAAGCGACACACCTAAATGGAGTGACCCAGAACGGTTTAGTGGCACATCCTGGTTCATGTGTAAAGAAATAGATGGGTCTCCCCCAGAGTTGGAAGCGTGACCCATGGGACCAGATACGAAAATCTCTCAAGCGCAGTGAAAACCGGCACGTCCTGTGCTGGTGGTGGAGTCGGGAGGGCTTGCTGTGCTGGGGTCTAAAGAGCAGGAGGACTGCAGGTGAGGCATGCAGATGACTTTTTATCAGTAAAGGTTTTAATAGCATTTGGTAATGTTATCATTAACATTTATTATGATAGACAAGGCTTCTAGTATCTTTTTTTCAAAACTAGTTTGTTCCAAAGCTAGAGATGAGAAAATTATGCATCTCATCTAATTTCATAAAAGGAAGTTTGGAGGACCTGCTCCCATCAAAACACTGGAAGACGCAGAGATTTTTGTCAGCTCCTGGCTAATGAGATAATGCTAATCATGTGAGTAGCAATAAAAATTAGAAGTCCTACCAGACGTAGGTTCTAGACATTCTGACAGCCCACTAAAGAACCAGCAATAGGGGCCGGGCGCGGTGGCTCAATCCTGTAATCCCAGCACTCTGGGAGGCCGAGACAGGTGGATCACGAGGTCAGGAGATCGAGACCATCCTGGCTAACACGGTGAAACCCCATCTCTACTAAAAAAATACAAAAAACTAGCCGGGCGTGGTGGCGGGCGCCTGTAGTCCCAGCTACTCGGGAGGCTGAGGTGGGAGAATAGCGTGAACCTGGGAGGTGGAGCTTGCAGTGAGCTGAGATCCGGCCACTGCTCTCCAGCCGGGGCGACAGAGCGAGACTCTGTCTCAAAAAAAAAAAAAAAAGAAGAAGAACTAGCAATAACGTGTGCCTAGAAGTGCAAGAGCCTTCTCCACCTCCGTGATACCTCCGGGTTTGTGCATGGCCA
>NW_012112698.1:11122-13792 GCF_000951035.1 Colobus angolensis palliatus | reverse complement strand
TGGCCGTGCTCAGCACCCTCTGCTTCCTGGTGCTGCTCTGACTCGAAGACGGGACAGTCTCTGGTGCAAATCCAGGGAAGAGGAGTGTCAGTAGTTCTTGCAGTAGGCACTTTATCAGGACCTGACTTGTTGCTGGGTGGTTTTAGTCTCTACAAACAGAAAGCGTTTCTTTGGGAGCAGAGTGACCCTTTGCTGATGCTGGGGGGAGGGGATCTAAATCCTCATTTATCTCTTCTGTCTAGTATTTTACTGTCACTGGAGGCTCTGTGGGCTGTCATAGTTAATTGACCATAATTAGCAATATACTTTTAAATGTGGGAAAGCTGAATGACACTTTTAAGACAATGAACATGATCAAAACAAAATGTGTAATTTCTTAATTTGAATAATAAATTAAGCGTTTAAATGCTATTCGTAGTCTTGATATACAGAAATAAAATAATTAGGGTTGGTCTTTTTTATGTTAGGTTGTTTTATGTTGAATGTTCTATATCTTAGTAGTTAATTTGTATTTGTATATTTTATTATCAGTATTTTGGAAATAGCATATCTGAGACTGAAGAGAAATTGACAATTATTTGTGGTTTTTTTCCTCAGCTATTCTGAGCTTATTTATTTATTTGTATGTTCTAATGGCTAAACATTTACATTAAATGTTTTTTTTTCCCAAGACTGTGTTGGAGTCCTACCCCAGATCGTTGTGATTAGTGCCACTCTGCTTTTGTAAAGCCACAGTTTCCGAATGGTACTAGTTTTATCACAGGTGTTTGCATGTCTCCAGCTAATGAGATGGCCGACACTCCCTGAGAAGCAGAGGTCCTCGGGAGGAGTGCCTGTCATCGGGGGTGGGCCGAGCGTGGCTCCCAGGCCGGCAGCTGGTGTGCTCCTATCCAACCAGCCACGGGTGTTGCCTTCCCGAGTCTCCCATTGCGTCTGGCATTAGTTGTTGAAAAATTTCTGGAGGAAGTTTCTTTGTTTTTTGTTTGCAGTTTTCTAGGTTCTGTCCTACTTTCTGCTTTCTGGTAATTTAGTACACAAACCTAAATGTTGACTCGGGATTATTGCAGATATTTCTCATGAGGTAGTATCTGCAGAGAGATCTTTGTTTTGGTACCCTGAGCTCGTTAAGGCAGCTTTATCAATTGCAGGGGTTTGCACGATGGTGTGTGCTTTTGCGGAGTGTGCGAAACCAGGTACTGTGTCCCACCCCATCGTGAGCCTGCAGTCTGCACTCTATGCATCCATGCCGTGGACAGGCAGGCCTCCAGTTGTGGAAGTGGGAGCACGGGAAAGGCTGTGGTAGGGTTAATGACTCCTTCAGGAACTTCCTGAGGAGGTGAGTGGTGAACCTGAAATAATTGAATACATAAGCTTTCTCATACTTTAAAGAAAAATAAACAGCTAAAGGCATACGGTAATTCAAATAGAAATTCAGGGCACGCTCAGCTCGTTCAGATTTGCTGCTCCGGGGCCGCAAGCATCACAGCTAGCAGGATAGTCTAGGAAGAGTCGCAGCCACCCTGTGCATCCCTCACAGAACAGCAGGTTCACCTGGAGGGTTTTCTAATGAGAGATGACCTAGACTTCCCAAACACCGGCTGCGAGTGCTACACTGTGGCATGTTGGGATCAACCCAGGGAGGTTTCCTGGTGCTTGGATGGTGGCCAAAGTTGGTGACCTGAAGAGACTGGTGACCAGCATGTCCAGGCGGGAAAAGGCACTGACGACACAGAGGTCTCTGCTTGCAGAAAATTCTGAGGGTAAGTTCTTGAGCCTAAGTGCTTTGTGCCTCGGCTGATCTGTGGAACAGGGACAGTCTGGAGGCTTAGGTTTCACGGGAGCATTCTGGAGATGCGATGGGCATTGCAGACAGGCTTTTGACTTGAGCATACTGTGAACACAATAGAACCATGTTTGAATTTGTCTCCCTAGGTGACTGGCATCATAAGTTGCAAACATCGCATCTTCAGAAGCTCTAACAGCCTACAAGGTTACAATAGTTTTGACCAAGGTCTTTTTTTTTTTGAGACGGAGTCTCACTCTGCCCCCTGGGCTGGAGTGCAGTGGCCGGATCTCAGCTCACTGCAAGCTCCGCCTCCCGGGTTCACGCCATTCTCCTGCCTCAGCCTCCCGAGTAGCTGGGACTACAGGCGCCCGCCACCTCGCCCGGCTAGTTTTTTGTATTTTTTTAGTAGAGACGGGGTTTCACCGTGTTAGCCAGGATGGTCTCGATCTCCTGACCTCGTGATCCGCCCGTCTCGGCCTCCCAAAGTGCTGGGATTACAGGCTTGAGCCACCGCGCCTGGCTGACCAAGGTCTTAATGATGAAAATGTTGCTGTATAAAGGCAACGTTTCTACATTAGTACTCCTTTTTCTTCTGCAGAGGTAGGCAGAAAACAGTAATCTCTTTAAATACTGATCTCTTTTTATGTGCTTTTTTTTTTTTTTTTTTTTTGATGGAGTCTTGCTCTGTTGCCCAGGCTGGAGTGCAGTGGCGCAATCTCAGCTGACCTCGTGATCCGCCCGTCTCGGCCTCCCAAAGTGCTGGGATTACAGGCTTGAGCCACCGCGCCTGGCTGACCAAGGTCTTAATGATGAAAATGTTGCTGTATAAAGGCAACGTTTCTACATTAGTACTCCTTTTTCTTCTGCAGAGGTAGGCAGAAAAC
>NW_012112698.1:5502-6587 GCF_000951035.1 Colobus angolensis palliatus | reverse complement strand
AAAAAAAAGGGGGGGGGGCTCTCAGTTATAAGCCAATGACGGGTTCTGGAGGCTAATGGCAGCCCAGAGCCAGACGCAGCCCGGACTGCGTCCTGTGTTCCTGACACGTAGGCTGTCCCTAGGCACCCGGCCCTCCTCAGGTCAGCCTTGCCTTCTCCCACTCAACACCTACCACTGCATCACAGACCCAACAACACCTGAGGCCTTCCTGCCACTTTCTCTGCCACTCCCTGTCCCAAGCCATTGGCTTATATTCGCAGCAAAGTGTCCTCCATTCTCAGTCCCTGCCCACTGCCAAAGTGACCCTGATCTCAAGTCAGTCCATGACACTCCTCTGGGCAAGACCTTCCAGTGTGTCCCCAGCTGTGGGGAGAGCTGAGACCCTGTGATTCGCCCCTGGTGCCATCAGACCACACCCCTCCCCAGCTTGGGGCCCTGGGATGTGTGCTGTGCTGTGGGGCGTGGCTGATCTCGTGTTCTGCGGCAGTTTTGCCCAGTGCCACCTCTCCCCCGCTCCGCCAACAGTCTATTTAAAACGCAGCCCCCCCTGACCTCAGCACATCCATCCTCTCTTGTTGGTCTCTTTCTCTGGAGTGCTGGTTTTGGTCTAATACACCAGGTACTTCACTCATTTCTCCCCCACCATGTAAGTTTCATGGAGGGTGGGAGTTTAGTAAACTGCTGTTTACCAAGCACATAGAGTAACGCCTTGCACACAGTAGGTGCTCAGTAAATACTTGTTGAGTGCATGGATTTGCTGCATCTATGGAGAACGGTCTTGTTAACTACGGTAAATTTCAAGTTACCCCTGTATGGTTTTCACCCTCAATTCTTGGACCCCCATTTTTCTCACAAGAGCCTCCCTGCGGCTGCCAGCCGGCCCCAGCTCAGGGTAGTAGTGGGCACCTCTCTGGTGGTCGCACTAGGGGCGGCTGCCCATGTGTCCAGCAAGTGCCTGCCTTGCCTGCTCCAGACCCCGGGTGGGCTGCGTGTCCTGGGCAGTGCGTGGGCTCCATCTGGTGGTCAGGAGTGGGCACTGCGAGTGGAAGGCCCTGCGGTCTGGAAGGTGATCTTCACCCAGGTCC
>NW_012112698.1:629-1147 GCF_000951035.1 Colobus angolensis palliatus | reverse complement strand
GCTCCAGGCGGAAGTCCCGGGAGAGCCGCTGGGGACGCCAGGGCCGCGGGAATGCGGGGGCTGCAGGGTCGGGATTTGCATTTCCCGCGCTGGGCTGGGGGGCGCCCGAGGCCTGCAGGAGACCCCGGACCCAGGGCTCGGAGCCCAGGAGGTGATCCGGGAGGGCCTGGGATCGAGCCGAGGGGCTGCCCCGCGCCGCTCCCGGGAGACGCGAGGACCCCCCAGGAAGGAAGGAGAGCCACGCCCGTCCCCGCCACGTTCCAGAGACTTTGGAACCGCGCAAAGGACGCTTCGGACTCGGCCACCCTGGGGGCCTGGCGGCCGCTCCCCCAGGAAACGGGTCCCGGAGGGAGGACGCGGCTCCAGCAGCCAAGGCTGCTCCCCGCCCGCTCCAGCCCGCAGCCCTCCGGGCCCTCCCGAGCCGCGGTCCTGAGAGTTCTCGGGGGTCCCCACCGGGGGCCGGAGGTCGGAGGAGGGAGGGGAGGCCTGCGCTGGACGGTGCCGCGCGGATGGCAGAG
>NW_012112698.1:0-312 GCF_000951035.1 Colobus angolensis palliatus | reverse complement strand
GAGCCGTGCAGGTCCACTGAAGCATGGGTGGTTTTCCATGAAAGTTGCCTTCTGTTGAGTGTGCCAGCCTCTCACCTCGCCTTCCGCCTGCCCCTCCTCCTCTAGCCCACTTTATTGTAAGAATACAGCATATGACACATAGCATAGGAACCATGTGCTAACCACTGCTGGTGTCACCGGTTAGTTAGGCTTCTGGTCACCAGCAGGCTGAGTTCCATTTTTGAGGAACACTGCCTCGTTCAGAGGAAAGACTGGAGTTGGAAATTCTGTCAAACCCACTTGAAGAAGCTTGGAACTTTCTAATTTGGGGGC
>NW_012112697.1:6428679-6429189 GCF_000951035.1 Colobus angolensis palliatus | reverse complement strand
AACCGGGAAACTGAGTCCACGTCCACATTTGATGATGCTTGAGAACGGGGAAACTGAGTCCACATCCACATTTGATGGTGGGTGAGAATGAGGAAAATGAGTCCACGTCCACATTTGATGGTGGGTGACAAAATGGGAAACGGAGTCCACATCCACATTTGATGGTGTTTGAGAACATGGAAACTGAGTCCACGTCCACATTTGATGGTGGGTGGGAACAGGAGGAAACTTAGTCCACGTCCACATTTGATGATGGGCAAGAACGGGGAAACTGGGTCCACGTCCATATTTGATGGCGGGTGAAAAGGGAGAATCTGAGTCCACGTCCACATTTCAAGGTGAGTGAGAACAGGAGAAAACAGACTACACGTCCACATTTGATTGTAGGTTAGAACAGAGGGAAACTGAGTCCACAGCCAGATTTGATGGTGGGCTAGAATAGTGGGAAACTCAGTCCACGTCCACATTTGATCGTGGGTGAGAACGGGGAAAGTGAGTCCACGTCCACAT
>NW_012112697.1:6427650-6428115 GCF_000951035.1 Colobus angolensis palliatus | reverse complement strand
GGGGAAACTGAATCCACGTTCATATTTGATGGTGGGTGAGAACGGGGAAACTGAGTCCATGTCCACATTTGATGGTGGGTGAGAACGGAGAAACTGAGTCCACATCCACATTTGATGGTGAGTGAGAACAGTAGGAAACTGAGTCTCCGTCCACATTTGATGGTGCGTGAGAATGGGGAAACTGAGTCCACGTCCACATTTGATGGTTGGTGAGACTATGGAAAATGAGTCCACATGCCCATTTGATGGTGGGCGTGAACTGGGGGAAACTGAGTCCATGTCTACATTTGATGGTGGGAAGGAACGGGGAAACGTGGTGACGTCCACATTTGATGGTGGTTGAGAACGGGGAAACTGAGTCAACGTCACATTTGATGGTGGGCAAGAACGGGGAAACTGGGCCCACGTCCACTTTTGATGGTTGGTGAAAACGGGGAAACTCAGTCCACATCCACAATTGACGGT
>NW_012112697.1:6425605-6426883 GCF_000951035.1 Colobus angolensis palliatus | reverse complement strand
GTGAGAACAGGAGAAAACAGAGTCCACGTCCACATTTGTTTGTATGTTAACACAGAGGGAAACTGAGTCCACATCCAGATTTGATGGTGGTCCAGAATAGTGGGAAACTCCGTGCACCTCCACATTTGATTGTGGGTGAGAACGAGGAAACTGAGTCCACGTCCACATTTGCTGGTGGGCGAGAATGGGGAAACTGAGTCCACATTAATATTTGATGGTGGGCGACAACGGGGAAACTGAGTCGACAACCACATTTGATGATGGGTGAGAACGGGGAAACTGAGTCCACATCCACATTTGATCGTGGGTGGGAACGGGGAAACTGGGTCTACGTCCTCATTTGATGGTGTGTGAGAATGGGGAAACTGAGTCCACATCCACATTTGATGGTGGTGAGAACAGAAGGAAACTGAGTCCACGTCCACATTTGATGGTAGGTGAGAACAGAGGCAAACTGAGTCCACATCCACCTTTGACGGTGGGCCAGAACGAGGGAAACTGTGTCCACGTCCATATTTGATGGTGGGCAAGAACGGGTAAACTGGGTCCACGTCCACATTTGCTGGCGGGTGATAATGGGGAAACTGAGTCCACGTCCACATTTGGTCGTGGGTGAGAACAGGAGGAAACTGAGTCCATGTCCACACTTGATTGTGTGTGAGAATACAGGGAAATTGAGTCCACATCCACATTTAATGGTGGGCGAGAAGAAGGGGAAACTGAGTACACGTCCACCTTTGATGGTTTGTGAGAACGGGGAAACTCAGTCCACGTCCACATTTGATGGTGTGTCAGAACAGGGAAACTGAGTCCACGTCCACATTTGATGGTGGGTGAGAACGAGGAAAATGAGTCCACATCCACATTGGATGGTGGGTGAGAACTGAGGGAAACGGAGTCCACGTTCCACATTTAATGGTGGGAAAGAATGGGGAAACTGGGTACACGTCCACATTTGATGTTGGGTGAGAACAGGGGAAACTGAGTCCACGTCCACATTTGATGGTGGGCAAGAACGGGGAACCCCGGTCCATGTCCACATTTGATGGTTGGTGAAAACGCGGAAACTGAGTCCACGTCCACATATGGTAGTGGGTGAGAACAGGGGGAAACTCAGTCCAAGTCCACATTTGTTGGTTGGTGAGAATGGGGAAACTGATTCCACATCCACATTTGATGGTGGGCGAGAACAGGGGGAACCTGAGTCCACGTCCACATTTGATGGTGGGGAAGAATGGGGAAACTGTGTCTACATCCACATATGATGCTGGGTGAGAA
>NW_012112697.1:6425209-6425555 GCF_000951035.1 Colobus angolensis palliatus | reverse complement strand
GGGAAACTGAGTCCACGTCCACATTTGATGGTGGGTGAGAACGGGGAATCTGAGTCCACGTCCACATTTGATGGCGGGTGAGAACGGGGAAACTGAGTCCACGTCCACATTTGATGGTGGTTGAAAAAAGGAGGAAACAGAGTCCACATCCACATATAGTGGTAGGTTAGTACAGGGGGAACTTGATTCCACAACCAGATTTGATGGTTGGTGAGAACAGGGGGAAACAGAGTCCACGTCCACATTTGATGGTGGGTGAGAACAGAGGAAAACTGAGTCCACATCCACGTTTGAGGGTGCACGAGAACAGGGGGAAACTGAGTCCACGTCCACATTTGATGGTGGG
>NW_012112697.1:6424926-6425159 GCF_000951035.1 Colobus angolensis palliatus | reverse complement strand
TGGCGGGTGAGAATGGGGAAACTGAGTCCACGTATACATTTGATCGTGGATGAGAACAGGAGGAAACTCAGTCCACGTCCACGTTTGATGGTGTGTGACAATAGAGGGAAATTGATCCAACATCCACATTTAATGGTGGGCGAGAATGGGGGAAACTGTGCACACGTCCACATTTGATGGTTTTTGAGAACGGGGAAACTCAGTCCACGTCCACATTTGATGGTGGGTGAGAA
>NW_012112697.1:6423979-6424397 GCF_000951035.1 Colobus angolensis palliatus | reverse complement strand
ATTAGATGATGGGTGAGAATGGGGAAACTGCGTCCACGTCCACATTTGATGGTGGATGAGAATGGGGAAAATGAGTCCACATCCACATTTGATGGCGGGCGAGAACAGGGGGAAACTGAGTCCACGTCCACATTTGATGGTGGTGAGAGCGAGGAAAATGAGTCCACATCCACATTTGATGGTGGGTGAGAAATGGGGGAAACTGAGTCCACGTTCCACTTTTGATGGTGGGAAAGAATGGGGAAACTGAGTACACGACCACATTTGATGGTTTGTGAGAAGGGGGAAACTGAGTCCCCGTCCACATTTGATGGTGGGTGATAACCAGGAAACTGAGTCCATGTCCACATTTGATGGTGCGTGAGAACGGGGAAACTGAGTCCACGTCCACATTTGATGGTTGGTGAGAATATGGAAA
>NW_012112697.1:6422548-6423047 GCF_000951035.1 Colobus angolensis palliatus | reverse complement strand
TCCACATTTGATGGTGGGTGAGAACGGGGAACTGAGTAAACGTCACATTTGATGGTGGGCAAGAACGGGGAAACTGGGCCTACGTCCACATTTGATGGTTGGTGAAAACCGGGAAACTCAGTCCACATCCACAATTGACGGTGGGTGAGAACAGGGGAAACTGATTCCCCGTCCACGTTTGATGGTGGGTGTGAACTGGGAAAGTCTGTCCACGTCCACATTTGATTGTGGGTGAGAACGGGGAAGCTGAGTCCTCTTCCACATTTGATGGTGGGTGAGAACAGGGAAACTGAGTCCACGTCCACATTTGATGGTGGGCAAAAATGGGGAAATTGGGTCCACGTCCTCATTTGATGGTTGGTGAAAACGGGGAAACTCAGTCTACATCCACAATTGACGGTGGGTGAGAACAGCGGAAACTGAGTCCACGTTCACGTTTGATGGTGGGTGAGAACTGGGAAAGTCTGCCCACGTCCACATTTGATTGTGGGTGAGAACG
>NW_012112697.1:6420260-6421321 GCF_000951035.1 Colobus angolensis palliatus | reverse complement strand
ATTTGATCGTGGGTGAGAATGGGGAAAGTGAGTCTACGTCCACATTTGATGGCCGGTGAGAACGGGGAAACTGAGTCCACGTCCACATTTGATGGTGGTCAAGAATGGGGAATCCGGGTCCACGTCCTCATATGATGCTTGGTGAGAACGAGGAAACTGAGTCCACGTCCACATTTGATGGTGGTTGAGAAAAGGAGGAAACAGAGACCACATCCACATATAGTGGTAGGTTAGAACAGGGGGAACTTGATTCCACAACCAGATTTGATGGTGGGCGAGAACAGGGGGAAACAGAGTCCACGTCCACATTTGATGGTGGGTGAGAACAGAGGAAAACTGAGTCCACATCCACGTTTGAGGGTGGACGAGAACAGGGGGAAACTGAGTCCACATCCACATTTGATGGTGGACAAGAATGGGTAAACTGGGACCACGTCCACATTTGATGGTGGGTGAGAACGGGGAAACTGTGTCCACGTCCACATTTGATGGTGGGTGAGAACAGGAGAAAACAGACTCCAGGTCCACATTTGATTGTAGGTTAGAACAGAGGGAAACTGAGTCCACTTCCACATTTGATGGTGGGCGAGAACAGTGGGAAACTGAGTCGCGTCCACCTTTGATGATGGGTGAGAACGGGGAAACTGAATCCACGTCCACATTTGATGGTGGGCGAGAATGGGGAAAGTGGGTCCATATTCACACTTGATGGTGGATGAGAACGGGGAAACTGAGTCCACGTCCACAGTTGATGGTGGGTGAGAAAGGGGAAACTGAGTCCACGTCCACATTTGATGGTGTGTGAGAACAGGGAAACGGAGTCCACATCCGGATTTGATGGTGGTTGAGAACAGAAGGAAACTGAGTCCATGTCCACATTGGATGGTGGGTGAGAACGGGGAAACTGAATCCACGTCCACATTTGATGGTGGGCGAGAACGGGGAAAGTGGGTCCATGTTCACATTTGATGGTGGATGAGAACGGGGAAACTGAGTCCACGTCCACAGTTGCTGGTGTGTGAGAACAGGGAAACGGAGTTCACATCCAGATTTGATGGTGG
>NW_012112697.1:6419317-6419523 GCF_000951035.1 Colobus angolensis palliatus | reverse complement strand
GGAAACTGAGTCCACGTCCACATTGGATGGTGGGTGAGAACAGTGGAAAACTGAGTCCACATCCACGTTTGATGGTGGACAAGAACAGGGGGAAACTGAGTCCACGTCCATATTTGATGGTGGGCCAGAATGGTAAACTGGGTCCACGTCAACTTTTGATGGTCGTTGAGAACGGGGAAACTGAGCCCATGTCCACATTTGATGGT
>NW_012112697.1:6417863-6418220 GCF_000951035.1 Colobus angolensis palliatus | reverse complement strand
CACGTCCACATTTGATGGTTTGTGAGAATGGGGAAACTGAGTCCACGTTCACATTTGATGGTGGGCGAGAATGGGGAAACTGAGTCCACGTTAATATTTGATGGTGGATGACAACGGGGAAACTGAGTCAACAACCACATTTGATGGTGGGTGAGAACGGGGAAACTGAGTCCACATCCACATTTGATGGTGGGTGGGAATGGGGAAACTGGGTCTACGTCCTCATTTGATGGAGTGTGAGAATGGGGAAACTGAGTCCACATCCACATTTGATGGTGGGTGAGAACAGAAGGAAACTGAGTCCACGTCCACATTTGAAGGTAGGTGAGAACAGAGCCAAATTGAGTCCACATCCAC
>NW_012112697.1:6417511-6417813 GCF_000951035.1 Colobus angolensis palliatus | reverse complement strand
GGGGGAAACTGAGTCCACGTCCATATTTGATGGTGGGCAAGAATGGGTAAACTGGGTCCACGTCCACATTTGCTGGCTGGTGAGAATTGGGAAACTGAGTCCACGTCCATATTTGGTCGTGGGTCAGAACAGGAGGAAACTGAGACCACGTCCACATTTGATGGTGTGTGAGAATAGAGGGAAATTGAGTCCACATCCACATTTAATGGTGGGTGAGAAGAAGGGGAAACTGAGGACACGTCCTCATTTGTTGGTTTGTGAGAACGAGGAAACTCAGTCCACGTCCACATTTGATGGTGGGT
>NW_012112697.1:6416345-6417345 GCF_000951035.1 Colobus angolensis palliatus | reverse complement strand
TTTGATGGTGGGTGAGAACGGGGAAACTGAGTCCACGTCCATATTTGATGGTGAGGACGGGGAACCTCAGTACACGTCCTCATTTGATGGTGAGTGAGAACGGGGGAGACTGAGACCACGTCGACATTTGATGGTGGGTGAGACGCGGGAAACTGAGTCCACGTCCACACTTGATGGTGAGTGAGAACAGGAGAAAACAGAGTCCACGTCCTCATTTCATTCTGGTTAGAACAGAGAGAAACTGAGTCCACATCCACATTTGATGGTGGGTGAGAAGAGAAGGAAACAGAGTCCACATCCACATTTGATGGTGGGTGAGAAGAGAGTGAAACTGAGTCCACATTCAGATTTGATGGTGGGAGAGAATAGTGAGAAACTGAGTCGACGTCCATATATGATGGTGGGCAAGAACGGGTAAACTGGGTCCACGTCCACATTTGCTGGTGGGTGGGAACTGGGAAACTGAGTCCACGTCCACATTTGGTCGTGGGTGTGAACAGGAGGAAACTGACTCCCCGTCCGCATTTGATGGTGTGTGAGAATAGAGGGAAATTGAGTCCACATCCACATATAATGGTGGGCGAGAAGAAGGGGAAACTGAGTACACGTCCACATTTGATGGTTTGTGAGAATGGGGAAACTGAGTCCACGTCCACATTTGATGGTGGGCGAGAATGGGGAAACTGAGTCCACGTTAATATTTGATGGTGGACGACAACGGGGAAACTGAGTCAAAAACCACATTTGATGGTGGGTGAGAACGGGGAAACTGAGTCCACATCCACATTTGATGGTGGGTGGGAATGGGGAAACTGGGCCTACGTCCTCATTTGATGGTGTGTGAGAACAGGGAAACTGAGTCCACATCCACATTTGATGGTGGGTGAGAACAGAGGGAAACTCAGTCCACATCCACATTTGATGGTGGGCCAGAACAGGGGGAAAGTGCCTACGTCCTCATTTGATGGTGTGTGAGAACGGGGAAACTTAGTCCACATCC
>NW_012112697.1:6415145-6416295 GCF_000951035.1 Colobus angolensis palliatus | reverse complement strand
TGAGAACAGAGGGAAACTCAGTCCACATCCACATTTGATGGTGGGCCAGAACAGGGGGAAATTTAGTCCACGTCCACATTTGATGGTGTGTGAGAATGGGGAAATTGAGTCCACATAGACTTTTGATGGTGGGTGAGAACAGAAGAAAACTGTGTCCACGTCCACATTTGATGATAGGTGAGAACAGAGGGAAACTGAGTCCACATCCACATTTGTTGGTGGGCGAGAACAGAGGGAACGAGTCCTTGTCCACAGTTGATGGTGGGCGAGAACGGGGAAACTCTGTCCACGTCCACATTTGAAGGTGGGTGAGTACACAGAAAACTGAGTCCAAGTCCACATTTGATGGTGGTTAAGAACAGGAGTAAACTGAGTCCACGTCCACATTTGATGGTGGGTGAGAACTGGGGGAAACTGAGTCCACGTCCACATGTGATGGTGGTTGAGAACAGGAGGAAACTCAGTCCACATCCACATTCGATGGTGGGTGAAAACAGAGGGAAACTGAGTCCACTTCCACTTTGATGATGGGCGATAAAGGGGAAACTGTGTCCATGTCCACATTTGTTGGCGGGTGAGAACGGGGAAACTGAGTCCACTTCCCCATTTGATGGTGGGTGAGAACGGGGAAATGGAGTTCACGTCCACATTTGATGGTGGGTGGGAAAAGGGGAAACTGTGTCCACATCCACATTTGATGGTGGGTGAGAACAGGGAAACTGAGTCCATGTCCGTATTTGATCGTGGCTGAGAACAGGAGGAAACTGAGTTCACGTCCTCATTTGATGGTGTGTGAGAATAGAGGGAAATTGAGTCCACATCCACATTTAATGGTGGGCGAGAACAGGGGGAAACTGAGTACACGACCACATTTGATGGTTTGTGAGAAGGGGGAAACTGAGTCCACGTCCACATTTGATGGTTGGTGAGAATATTGAAAATGAGTCCACATCCGCATTTGATGGTGGGCGACAACAGGGGGAAACTGAGTCCACGTCCACATTTGATGGTGGGAAGGAACGGGGAAACTGGCTAGACGTCCACATTTGATGGTGGGTGAGAACGGGGAAACTGAGTCAACGTCACATTTGATGGTGGGCAAGAACGGGGAAACTGGGTCCACATCCACATTTGATGGTTGGTGAAAACG
>NW_012112697.1:6408850-6411157 GCF_000951035.1 Colobus angolensis palliatus | reverse complement strand
GGGAAACTGAGTCCATATCCAGATTTGATGGTTAGCGAGAACAGTGGAAAACTGAGTCGCGTCCACATTTGATGGGGGGTGAGAAAGAGGAAACTGAATCCACGTCCACATTTGATGGTGGGCGAGAACGGGGAAAGTGGGTCCATGTTCACATTTGATGATGGATGAGAACGGGGAAACTGAGTCCACGCCCACAGTTGATGGTGTGTGAGAACAGGGAAACGGAGTCCACATCCAGATTTGATGGTGGTTGAGAACAGAAGGAAACTGAGTCCAGGTCCACATTTGATGGTAATAGGCAACAGAGGGAAACTGAGTCCACGTCCACATTTGATGATGGGAGAGAACAAGGGGAAACTGAGTCCACGTCCACATTTGATGGTGGGTGAGTACAGGGGAAACTGAGTCCACGTCCATATTTGATGGTGGTTGAGAACAGTAGGAAACTGAGTCCACATTCACATTTGATATTGAATGAGAACAGAGGTATACTGAGTCCACATCCACATTTGATGGTGTGCGAGAACAGGGGGAAACTGAGTCCACCTCCACATTTGATGGTGGGCAAAAACGGGGAAACTGGGTCCACGTCTACATTTGATGGCGGGTGAGGACGGGGAAACTGCGTTCACATCCACATTTGATGGTGGGTGCGAACGGGGGAAACTGGCTCCACGTCCACATTTGATGGCGGGTGAGAACGTGGAAACTGAGTCCACGTCCACAGTGGATGGTAGGTGACAACGGGGAAACTGAGTCCATGTCCACATTTGATGGTAAATGAGACTGGGGAAACTGAGTCCACGTCCAAATTTGATGTTGGGTGAGAACGGGAAACTGAGTCCACGTCCACATTTGATGGTGGGTGAGAATGGGGAAATTGGGTCCACGTCCACGTTTGATGGAGTGTGAGAACGGGGAATCTGAGTCCACTTCAACATTTGATGGTGGGTGAGAACGGGGAAACTGTGTCCACATCCACACTTGATGGTGTGTGAGAACAGGGGGAAACTGAGTCCACATCCACATTTGATGGTGTGCGAGAACAGGGGGAAACTGAGTCCACGTGCACATTCGATGGTGAGCAAGAACGGGGAAACTGGCTGCATGTCCATATTTGATGGTGGGTGAGAACGGGGAAACTGAGTTCACGTCCACATTTAATGGTGGGTGAGAAAAGGGGTAACTGACTCCACGTCCACATTTGTTTTTGGGTGAAGATGGGGAAACTGAGACCACATCCACATGTGATGGTGGGTGAGAACAGGAGGAAACTGAGTCCATATCCACATTCGATGGTGGGTTAAAACAGAGGGAAACTGAGTCCACTTCCACTTTGATGGTGGGCGAGAACAGGGAAACTGAGTTCACGTCCACATTTGATGGTGGGTGAGAAACGGGGAAACTGTGTCCACATCCACAATTGAAGGTGGGTGAGAACAGGGAAACTGAGTCCACATCCACATTTGATCGTGGGTGAGAACAGGAGGAAACTGAGTCCACATTCGCATTTGATGGTGTGTGAGAATAGAGGGAAATTGAGTCCACATCCACATTTAATGGTGGGCGAGAACAGTGGGAAACAGAGTACACGTCCCCATTTGACGGTTTCTTAGAACGGGGAAACTCAGTCCCCGTACACATTTGATGGTGGGTTAGAACCGGGAAACTCAGTCCACATCCACATTTGATGGTGGGTGAGAATGAGGAAAATGAGTCCACATCCACATTTGATGGTGGGTGAGAACTTGGGGAAACTAAGTCCACGTTCCACATTTTATGGTGGGAAAGAATGGGGAAACTGGGTACACGTCCACATTTGATGGTGGGTGAGAACGGGGAAACTGAGTCAACGTCCACATTTAATGGTGGGCAAGAACAGGGAAACTGGGTCCACGTCCACATTTGATGGCTGGTGAAAATGTGGAAACTCAGTCCACATCCACATTTGATGTTGGGTGAGAACAGGGGAAACTGAGTCCACGTCTACATTTGATAGTGGGTGAGAACTGGCAAAGTCTGTCCACGTCCAAATTCGATTGTGGGTGAGAACGGGGAAACCCGGTCCAGGTCCACATTTGATGGTTGGTGAAAACGGGGAAACTGAGTCCACGTCCACATTTGGCAGTGGGTGAGAACAGGGGGAACCTGAGTCCACATCCACATTTGTTGTTTGGTGAGAACGGGGAATCTGATTCCACATCCACATTTGATAGTGGGCGAGAACAGGTGGAACCTGAGTCCTCGTCCACATTTGATGGTGGGGAAGAACGGGGAAACTGTGTCCACGTCCACATATGATGCTGG
>NW_012112697.1:6403146-6403504 GCF_000951035.1 Colobus angolensis palliatus | reverse complement strand
GGGGAAACTGAGTCCACTTCCACATCTGATGGTGGGTGAGAACGGGGAAACTGAGTCCACGTCCATATTTGATGGTGGGTGAGAGCTGCAAAGTCTGTCCACGTCCACATATGATTGTGGGTGAGAATGGGGAAACTGAGTCCACTTCCACATTTGATGGTGCGTGAGAACGGGGAAACTGTGTCCACATCCACATTTGATGGTGGGTGAGAACGGGGAAACTGAGTCCACATCGATATTTGACCGTGAGAACGGGGAAACTGAGTCCACGTCTTCATTTGATGGTGAGTGAGAACAGGGGAGACTGAGACCACGTCCACATTTGATGGTGGGTGAGACACGGGAAACTGAGTCCACG
>NW_012112697.1:6401744-6403096 GCF_000951035.1 Colobus angolensis palliatus | reverse complement strand
AGTCCACGTCCACATTTGATGGTGGCTGAGATCGGGGAAACTGAGTCCACATCCACATTCGATTGTGGTCGAGAACAGGGAGAAACTCAATCCACGTCCACATTTGATGGTGGGCAAGAACGAGGAAACTGAGTCCACGTCCACATTTGATGGAAGGGAACAACGCGGAAACTGGGTCCACGTCCACATTTGTTGGGCGGGGGAAAGGGGAAACTGAGTCCACGTCCACTTTTGATGGTGGGTGAGAACGAGGAAACTGAGCCCACGTCCACATTAGATGCTGGGTGAGAAAGGGGAAACTGGGTCCACGTCCACATTGGATGGTGGGTGAGAACGGGGAAACTGAGTCCACTCGACATTTGATGGTTGGCGAGAACAGGGGGAAAGAGAGTCCACGTCCAATTTTGATGGGGGGCAAGAACGAGGAAAATGGGTCCATGTCCACATTTGATGGTGGGTCAGAACGGTGAAACTCAATACACGTCCACATTTGATGGTGGCTGAGAACGGGGAAACTGACTCCACGTCCACATTTGATGGTGTGTGAGAAGAGAGGGAAACTGAGTTAACATCCACATTGGATGGTGGGCGAGCATAGGGGGAAACTGAGTCCATGTCCACATTTGATTGTGGGAAAGAATGGGGAAACTGGGTCCAAGTCCACATTTGATGCTGGGTGAGAATGGGGAAACTGATTCCACATCCATATCTGATGGTGCCCGAGAACATGGGGAAACTGAGACCACGTCCACGTTTGATGGTGGGCAAGAACGTTGAAACTGGGTCCACGTCCACATTTTTTGGTGAGTGAAGCCAAGGAAACTTAGGCCATGTCCACATGTGATGGTGGGTGTGAACAGGGACACTGAGTACATTTCCACATTTGATGGTGGGTGAGAACAAGGGAAATTGAGTCCACGTCCACATTGGATGGTGGGTCAGAACGGGGAAACTGAGTCCACATCCACATTTGTTGATGTGTGAGAACAGGAGGAACCTGAGTACAGGTCCACATTTTATGGTGGGTGAGAACAGAGGGAAACTGTGTGCACATCCACATGTGATTGTGACAGAGAACAGTGGGAAACTGAGTCCTTGTATGCATTTGATGATCGGCAAGAACGGGGAAACTGGGTCCACGTCCACAAATGATGGTGGCTGAGAGAGGGGAAACTGAGTCCACGTCCACATTTGATGGTGGGTGAGAACGGCGAACCTCTGTCCACATCCATATTTGATGGTGGGCAAGAAGAGTGTGAAACTCAGTCCACGTCCACATTTGATGATGGGCAAGAAAGGGGAATCTGGGTCCACGTCCACATTGGATGGTGGGAAAGAACGGCAAACTGAGT
>NW_012112697.1:6401309-6401694 GCF_000951035.1 Colobus angolensis palliatus | reverse complement strand
CCAGGCAGGAGGGACTTCTGGTCTGTGACGGAGCCTCTGCCGAGCCCCACCCTCCCGAGAGACCCCAGCTCGGAGCTCAGGCCCAGGGGTCACGGACTGTTCTGGGGCCTCCTGGGCCTGTGACTTCCGACCACTGAGGCAGCCCCTCTGAGACCAGCTCAGATATCCAGACGCTGCTGAGACACAGCGTTCAAGAGGGTACCACGATGCAAGGCCAGCAGGGGATGACCAGCTCCGTCCTGCCCCACGCAGGGCCTGCGGGGCACGTGGAGCCCAGGGAGGCAGGTGCAGGCAGGACTGGCCCTTTCCAGACGGGTGCCCTCTCCCACTCCCGGGGGACGCCCGTGGAGCAGCGTGAGCCCAAGCGCCGAGTGTTCAGAGATGC
>NW_012112697.1:6400488-6400996 GCF_000951035.1 Colobus angolensis palliatus | reverse complement strand
TTCAGGAACCAGAGCTCCCGGCAAACTTGTCCCCAGGAGCACCAAGGTCACATCCCCACCAGCCCCGGCTGCAGAAGCAGGTCTGGGAGGCCCACAGTCCCTGCCAGGGCCCGGCCTGCTCTGGGCCCCATCTCCTCACTCCTCCCCAGTGGGGCCTGAGTCCTGAGTCCAGGGGGGTAGCCCCGACCCGGAGGGTGAGCTCAGCCTGCTGGCGTCACGCCCACTTCCTGGTAGGAACAAGATGCCGTCCCAAGGGGCGTGTGGCCCCGACGCTTCCATGAAGGGGAGGGAACGACCCCAACAGGCGCTCGGCAGACCCCTACCCTGCCGTCATCCCCAGGGGCCTCTTCTCACCACCCCGGGAAGGATGAGCTGCCCCCATGGCTCCCCCAGCTCTCGGTGGGTGGGAAGGCCCCTCCCCCGAGCCCTGCAACGCTCCCATCTCAGCCCCATCTGTGTCTCTGCTTCCTTACAGGATCGGCCGTGGGGGTGGGGAGGCAGCCTCTCC
>NW_012112697.1:6398938-6400438 GCF_000951035.1 Colobus angolensis palliatus | reverse complement strand
GCCCCTGGCCCCATCCTATCTCCAGCCTCCACATTGGTTCAAGAATTTCCACTACAGATGTTCCTGTCTGAGGCTGGTAGCTACAGTCAGCCAAACCCTCTCCACCCCATGATTCAGAAAAGGGTAGCTAATTATGTAACCTTCAAGAAGGAAAATGGGAGGATGACTTAATAACGGGCTGCAAACATGTGAAGGGTTATTAGCAGGAAGCTGGTGACCACCTGTTCCCTCTCTCTGCCGCTATTAGGAAGAACAGAGGTAGGATTTACTTGCAGAAATCGAAGAGAGCTTCAGGGTAGGCATAAGCATTGGTAGCACTGATGTGGTTACAAGAGGCGGCATATAAAATCCACTTTCCTGGGACTTATGGAAAGGGAAGAAGCATTGGATCTGATGTGGTGTTTCCTTTAGAGGCAGGGAGGGCGGCGCGAGGCTGTGAGCAACTTTGAGACAGGGATTTTGTCTTGCTCAGCCCAGATCCCTGGCACCTGGCACTCTTCTCCCGTCAGCCTGAGCCCACCTCCGCCCCACAAGGAGTGTGTGTGGAGGCCAGGGACAACAGTGGCCACGTGGCGGCACACCCCCTGCACCACGGCAAGCTGCTACTCGGTCCCCATCTGTCATCCTCGGCAGACACAGCGCTCTGGGGACGGTGCCCGGACCTGCTGCCAGCTCTCCTGAGCTGGGCAGGGGCTGAGAGCCAGCAGAGCTCCTTCCCCGAGCCCCGCCCCCACCATCTCTGACTGAGGCGGGGCCGTACATCACCACTCAGGGCGCGACCAGCGGATTTCACCCCTTGTTTCTGCCCGGGGTGAGCAGCCGGGCTTTAATCTCCAGCCTGGAAATTCAACCTGGGCCTGCGCGACGTAGAGTTGTTCCAAGTTACGCCAACCACTGAGGAGAGGAAAGACTCCTCTTCCATGCCAGGGATGGGAATGCCCACTCGCGAGGGCGGGCAGGGACGGTCCCCACCCTTCCCACAGCGGGCTCAGCACAGGCGGCTGGAAGGACAGCCTGGCCGACATCAGCATAAACAAAGGTAACGCGTTCCTCGCCTGACCTTGACTGTGTGACCGTGGCTGGACTCAGCCGGCAGAGCTGCTGTGGATCCATCCCCGGACCGGAGTGTTTGACAGGCCGGTCCCTCTCCCGCATTCCTCCGGTCCTGACCCTGGAACTGGACGTCTCTTCTGCAGCTCCGGGAGCCGGGCCTGGTGGGGCCGCATCGCCCTCGGCTCTCAGCCCTCGGGGGAGGTGAGGGGAGCACGCACAACCACCCCTGAGTGCTCCACCGGGCCAGGGAGGGCGCCCGCAGCCAGCCCCAGCCAGAATGAAGTTCGGGTGCTCGGAGTGGGATGCCCACAAGCCCGAGAGCGGCCTTCCCCGGACCCTCAGAGCCATGCCCTCCAGGTCTGAGGGTGTGGGATACCAGCGCTCCCCACTCCCAGCCTCTGTCCCTGCGCGGCCCTCACCAGCCCTTCCAGCCTTGTCTCTCACCTC
>NW_012112697.1:6397219-6397901 GCF_000951035.1 Colobus angolensis palliatus | reverse complement strand
GTGTTTAGATTTGGGAAAGGAGAAACATGGGCTTTATGACTTTTTTCGTACTGATTCCTCTTTTATGTTTAATATTTGCACAGTTAAACACACAAAGTAGGGAAGCGTACACAGGCCGCTCCTGCTGCCAGCCTGTCTCCTCACCTCGGAGAGGGGACGTCTGCAGGCACGGTGTTAACCCTGCCCTAGGCCGCCCACCACCCATCCCCAAGCCCGGAGCAGCAGCCACAGCCTGGCCACCCCAACCGCCACCTCAGAGAGCGAGTGGGGAGACCCAGCCCTGACACAAGCACCAGGCAAGGCCCTTCTCAGAGTGTGCGGAGACCCGCCCCTAAGGTCACCTGCCGGAGGGCCCCCTGGACCTCCGTGTACATCCCAGAAATACCACTAGCCCTGACCCAACTCTGTTCTGGAACCTTCGCTCTAAGTCTGTGCCGCTCTCGCCAAGAGTAGAAGGGGCTGCCCCTTCGTCTCCAGCCAGGGAAGGGGCTGGGGAGAAGGGACTCCCCCCGGACAGTGCCAGTTGCCTCCCTGCCCCCCACCCTTAAGCTGCGCATGACTTAAATCAGCCCCGCCACCGAGTTCAACCAGAAAAAGCGAGTTCACAACCAACGTCACCGCCTCTCTCCATGGAAAAGGCCCTGGCAGCGCTCACAGGCCCCACGGGTCTCCCCACGCACTC
>NW_012112697.1:6391643-6391846 GCF_000951035.1 Colobus angolensis palliatus | reverse complement strand
ATGGGGCCCGGGGGCGGGCGGGGGTGTGCTTTGCGGCTTGGAGTCCGTGGGTGGGATTCTGCGTGCTCCTGCATGCGCATCTCTTCCCGACACGCACGGGCAGTTTCCACGAACTTGTCCCCGTCTCCAGCCCCCTCCCGTGTGGGGATCTGGGGGACACTGGGGACAGCGGCCTGGTGCTCCTGCATCCCTCAACCCCGCTG
>NW_012112697.1:6391286-6391593 GCF_000951035.1 Colobus angolensis palliatus | reverse complement strand
CCGAGGAGAAGTGCAGACCCCCTCTCCGTGTCAGTAGCTGCTCCTTCAGCCAGGCCAGCGGAGGGGCCTTCCCCGGACCCTCAGAGCAAGTGATTTGGTCGTGAAGAGGTGGCCCCTTCAGACACTGGGGATGGCCAGGCCCATGTCCCAGGGAGGGCTCAGCACACCTCGAGGTGCCAGCAGCTGGGGGCAGGTGCGCAGGCTCCCGACTCCTCCCAGGGCACCCCTCCAGGCTGGAAGGGCGGTTTTGCTTCTGGGACCGCTGCTTTGTGCACCAGGGAGCTTGAGCTCCCAGGTCTGCACCTCA
>NW_012112697.1:6389694-6390034 GCF_000951035.1 Colobus angolensis palliatus | reverse complement strand
ACAGGCATGTAATTACCAAGTCCAGCTAATTTTCGTATTTTTAGTAGAGACGCCATGTTGGCTAGGCTGGTCTCGAACTCCTGACCTTGTGATCCTCCCGCCTCAGACTGCAAAAGTGCGGGGATTACAGACGTGAGCCACCGCGCCCGGCCAACAGATGTGATTTTTCAAAGAAAACATCTGTAATCTGAGAAAGCTTGTGGTCGCCAGGCATCCCACGGACAATTTGCAGACCAGTTGGAGCTGCTCCAGCACCTGGATGGGCATTTTCCAGCTCAAGGTCTGGGAGGGAGGCCTCCTCCCACCGCCTGCCGCTCACTCCAGCCCATCGGATGGCGTG
>NW_012112697.1:6388470-6388772 GCF_000951035.1 Colobus angolensis palliatus | reverse complement strand
AGAGGGACAGGCTGGTGGAACCGGGGGAATGAGGCCTGCAGGAGATGCTTTCAGAGTGTGAGGACTCGGGGGCAGCAGGAATGGGCAGGCTCTGCAAAGGGTCCGGCAGCAGTGGCCATGGTGAGAAAAGGCCCCCTTGAAGGAAGGCCTTGAAGTGGAGCTTCCTCTGGGATGAGTCCGCCCACTACCGGGATCTCAGGAGGGTACGGGGTCACCTGCACACCTGGGCCTGTGCTGGGCGCAGCTGGGGACCCAGCCCAGAGCTGAGCCTTGGGCCTGTGCTGGAGGTTCAACCCCTTAGC
>NW_012112697.1:6380916-6382760 GCF_000951035.1 Colobus angolensis palliatus | reverse complement strand
GTGTTAGCCAGGATGGTCTCGATCTCCTGACCTCGTGATCCACCCGTCTTGGCCTCCCAAAGTGCTGGGATTACAGGCTTGAGCCACCGCACCTGGCCGTTCATTCTAGATTTCTTATACTTTTGTTCATGGTGTGTGCTTTGCCTAGGATACACTAACCCCTGCCTCTAAAGTTACATTTTTTTCAGAACTCATTCTAAATCATTCAACAGCAAATGTGCTAGCCATTGTTTCAATCACTGAGAAGGCAGCAATAAAAATACATTTGGATCTCGTATTCTAGTAATCATCTCTGATGAATAAAATTACGGCTGATTTTTATTATTCTTATTATGAGATAGGGTTTCACTGTGTTGACCAGGCTAGTCTTGAACTTCTGGGCTCAAGTGATCCTCCCATCTTGGCTTCCCAAAGTGCTGGGATTATAGGCATGACCCACCACACTTGGCCTTATTTTTTTTTATCTTTTACTTATCCTTGATTTTTTTTTTAAACCTAGAACATGTCTTTTTTCTGTAAATAAAAAATGCAGAAGAATATAAACTTAATATGATTCTTTTGTAGAACTTATTGGTAGGTATTACTATTTTCTTTCCTTCCTTTTTTCTCTTTTCTCTCTCTTTTTTTTTTTTGAGGCAGAGTCTGCTGTGTTGCCCAGGCTGGTCTGGAACTCCTGACCTGAAGGGATCCTCCCACTTAGTCTGCTCCCAAAGTGCTGGGATTACAGGCATGAGCCTCCATGCCCAGCCATGTTTTCATCTTTAAAATCATTCGTTCTATTTACTGTAGAAGTTACAGTGAAAATTCTCCTTGGTAGATGAATTATTCATACTCTGGCAGACCCACAATTATTATAGGTGAATTTACTGTAAAACTGAGAAAGCTGAATTTTTAGGGCCTTTTACTTGCACAGGATGCCTTCCAAGGCTCTGTACCTGATTTTTCCCAACACTTATGTATGAAAATTTCCAGATACACAGAAAAGTCAGTACAATGGTACTGTGAATAACCATACACCTACCACCTAAACTCTACAACTAACAATTTATTATATTTGTTTTATCACATATCTGTTTATCTACTTGTGCCTCTTTCTATCCATTAATCCATCCTAATTTTGTATGTACTTCATTCCTAAACACTTCAGCATTTATGCCATTAGCTGAAGTTTACCTCTGTATGGGCTTTTTTTTGGGGGGGGGGTGGAAAGGTAAGTTTTTGCTGTGAAAAATTTGTGTGAAATGCACAAATCTTAAAAATAGCATTTAGATGAGTTTTGCCAAATGCATACATATGAGTAATCCAAACCCTATCAAGATAATGAACATTATGGCCGGGCGTGGTGGCTCATGCCTGTAATTCCAGTACTTAGGGGGGCTGAGGCAGGTGGATCACCTGAGGTCAGGAGTTCAAGACCAGCCTGGCCAACATAGTGAAACCCTATCTCTACTAAAAATACAAAAATTTGCTGGCCATGGTGGCACATGCCTGTAGTCCCAGCTACTCGGGAGACTGAGGCAGGAGAATCACCTGATCCTGGGAGGCAGAGGTTGCAGTGAGCTGAGATCGTGCCATTGCACTCCAGCCTGGGTGACAAGAGTGACATCCTATCTAAAAAAAAAAGTTCCAGAGCTAAAAAAGATTATTTATACGGCACAAAGTGATCTACTAGTCCAAAGTTCAAAAACATTTTAATGAAGTCCATTTATATATTTTTTGTTTGCTTTCCAATGGAATACTATGTTTATTGAGGCAAAATCACATTATTTTTAGTTCTTGGAGTCAACAAGCATACACAAATGTTCTTCAACACAGTTATTAAAAATACAAGACCAAGTTGAATG
>NW_012112697.1:6378220-6379686 GCF_000951035.1 Colobus angolensis palliatus | reverse complement strand
CTCGATCTCCTGACCTCGTGATCCGCCCGTCTCGGCCTCCCAAAGTGCTGGGATTACAGGCTTGAGCTACCGCGCCCGGCCGGTTTATCAGTTTTCTTTGTGATTTTCCTGTCGGCGGCGGGCCCGGAGCCGAGACGGATGTGGGCTCGCGTTCCTCGTAGCGGGAGAATTCCGGGGGCCCGTTGCTGTTGGCGCTGGCGGCGAGCGGCGGCCCTGCCAAGTGATTTGAGACTGCTTAGTAGCTCTGATCCATTACAGCTGTTTGAGATTGAAGAGATTGTGTAGGCAAAGTCTTTTGCGTGAGCTCTTCAACCCCATGAGAGGATACATATGAGCTGGACTGTCCTACCCCTCTTTACAGGCTCCGAAATTCAAAATATTGAAATATTTAGAAATTATTCGATTAACTACTATCCTTTGGATACAGATAACTCCTTCACTAAAGCGTTAGGGACAAGCAGCAGGAGTCACAGTTTTAATATTTTCATCTCCATTCCAAAATGGATCGAGAAATCATACAACTTTCTCCCGCCAGAAAGTTCAAATAAAACGCGCTGGAAAAAAAGAAAAAAACCCTTTTATTTTTCCGGGGCGGGCGCAAGGTGACGAACGTAGATTGCTGCCAATTGTAGCAGGCTTCCTCGAGAGCGGTCCCTCCTCGTCAAACAACTAGCCAATGAGAGCGCCGCTGCTTCAGCTAGCGGGGACCCATTGAAGAAGAAGAGTGAGTATTGGCCACAGCCTAGGGCTTCTGTCCAATAGGAGCATATCTGCCGGCAGCTCTGGCGGGAGCTTGAGCGGCTCCGGAAGTGGCCGTTGGCGTAGGTGCATTCGGAGTTCTGCTGTGGTAACGAGAGAGTCTTCGGCGGGCTCGCGAGCCAGCCCGCGGCCTAGTGGTTTCAGGTGAGGAGGGGTCTTGCTTCTCCCCAGGCCTTGGGCCTCTAACTCCGGGATAAACTTCCCCACGCCTGATTCCTGGATTGGGGTCCAGAAGACACCCCACGAGGTGGGCTGCACGCGGGCTTGGAACGCGGAAGCCTGAGAGGATTTGGACCCTCGGGGCGGCGCCAGTGGTCGGGGCTGACGACCCCAAACCCTAGCGCTTATCTGGGTTGCCGGGCGTTGGGGGCTGGGCAGGCGGGAGCTCCGGGCGATGACGGAAGGAGCCGAGTTCGCTGCTGCGGGGCGTGCCCTGGCCAGGGTGGGAGGTCGCCCGGCCCTTCCCCCGAGAGCCTAGCCTCGGGCTCCTCAGCGGCGATGCCTGCCCCGGCTCCGAGCTCCGTTACTTCATCACTTTAAAGTTGACGGAAGAACTGCATTTTTAATTTCATCGTGGAAACTGTGTCGTAAAGACTTGTATTATCCCTATTTTACAGGCGAACAAGTTGAGTCCAGGTTTCCACATGTAGTAAAAGAACAGGGATTTAATATTTCTCTCTCTGTCTCTGTCCCCCTCCCCTCTCCCC
>NW_012112697.1:6362429-6376670 GCF_000951035.1 Colobus angolensis palliatus | reverse complement strand
GGACCGAGACTCCGTCTCAAAAAAAAAAAAAAGAAATGGGACTTTCACTGTGTTGCCCAAGCTGGTTTCGAACACTGGAGCGTAAGCGATCCATCCATCTGGGCATCCCAATATCCAGGGATCACAGGCGTGACCCTCCGCGCTGGCCAGAGCAAAGATTTGAACCCTGCCTGTTGTGGGCATTGATTGAAACCTGAAGAATAAAGATGGCAAGTCTGAGGTTAACGTTTTGAACCCCGACACAGCACACATAAAAAGCAGCATTTGTGTGACATGCTCAAGGTTTGGGGTGCACAGCTCATGGTCTCTTGCTTTAGGCACCTCCGACTGGCCTACAGTGGTTAAGAAGCTTCGGCTCCAGAACCACACCGTTCTATAGAACTTCGTGCAACAAGGAAAATGTTCTGTATTTTTGCTGTCCAGAATGGGAGCCACCCGCCCTATGTGGGTCTCTAGCACTTGAAATGTGTCCTGCGCGACAAAGGAACTTTCTTTCTTTCTTTTTTTTTTTTTTTGAGACAGAGTCTTACTCTGTCTCCCGGGCTGGAGTGCAGTGGTGTAATCTCGGCTCACTGTAACCTCCACCCTCCAGGTTCAAGGGGTTCTTCTGCCTCAGCCTCCCGAGTAGCTGGGACCACAGGCACACACCATCACGCCTGGCTAATTGTATTTTTTGTAGAGACGCGATTTTGCCATGTTGCCCAGGCTGGTGTCCAACTCCTGGTCTCAAGCTACCTGCCTCAGTCTCCCAAAGTGCTGGGATTATAGGTGTGGGCCCCAGCTCCTGGCCGAACTTGATTTTTATTTAATTTAAATAACCATATGGGAGTAGACAGTGTGGCGGCCCCTTAGATTCTGCTCTTTTTAGTCTGTTTCTACCCTTTGTCTTCCTGAAGGCTGAGTTGCTTAATGTCTCTTAAGTACATCTACGCAAGTAGCTTGGGTCTTGTGTTGTGGCACACAATTCTTGGGAGACTGTTGTTGTACCCTAGAAACATATTAAAAGCTTTTAGTTAGCCAGCTGCAGTGGCTCACTCCTGTAATCCCAGCACTTTGGGAAGCTGAGGCAGGAGGGTTGCTTGAGCTGAGGAGTTCAAGACCAGACTGGGCAACGTGGGAAACCCCATCTATACAAAAAATGTTTAAAACTTAAAGTATCTCACATGGTTCAGTTTGCAGACTTTCTTTCCCATTTATTTTCTTTTTTTTTTTTTTTTTTTTGAGGCGGAGTCTCGCTCTGTCGCCCGGACTGGAGTGCAGTGGCCGGATCTCAGCTCACTGCAAGCTCCACCTGCCGGGTTTACGCCATTCTCCTGCCTCAGCCTCCGGAGTAGCTGGGACTACAGGCGCCCGCCACCTCGCCCGGCTAGTTTTTTTTGTATTTTTAGTAGAGACGGGGTTTCACCGTGTTAGCCAGGATGGTCTCGATCTCCCGACCTCGTGATCCGCCCGTCTCGGCCTCCCAAAGTGCTGGGATTACAGGCTTGAGCCACCGCGCCCGGCCTCTTTCCCATTTATTTTCACTACTGCGCCACTCTCCATCCTGTGGAGGCCACGCCAGGCCTGCTCTGGTGATTTTAAGAAACTTGACTGTTGGCCGGGCGCGGTGGCTCACACCTATAATCCCAGCACTTTGGGATGCCGAGGCAGGCAGATCACCACGTCAGGGGATCGAGACCATCCTGCTAATACGGTGAAACCCTGTCTCTAACAGAAGAAACTCCTTACCAAGGCCCATGGGCCTTTTAATGATGGTGTCCTGTTCATCAGTCAAACCCATGCTCATCAGGGACCTATTATGCACTGATTTCCTTCTGAAACTTCCTTGGCTCTTTGCAGAGCCAGTTTCTTTTAATCCTTCACGCCTCAGCCCAGTTTTCACTCTTTAAAAGACTACTTCCCTCAGAGTTGTGTCTTAGTTGGTCCTCCTTGTCTCCTCAACCCCAAACATCATAATCTATAATTTTCTCATGTATTCGTTGATTGACATCTTACTTCCTAGAATGTTAACTCTGATACATGGGGTCTTACTTGTTTTGGCCTCTAGGGTGTCTGTCTGCATAACAGGTGCTTAATAAATACTAGTTGAACCCACATTTCCTCGTAAGTCAGATGAAAATAAAAGCACGTGCCTTACTTCACAAAGTAATTGAGGGGATAAGTTATACTGATATACTTTAAAAACTAGGTGGTAGAGAGGCACAGTGGCTCAGTCCTGTTGTCCTGGTGCATGAGGAGGTGAGGCCAGGCGTTCAAGACCAGTTTGGGCAACATAGGAAGCCTTCATCTATATAACAAAAAAAAAAAATTTTTTTTTTTTAATTTAAAAGCTAGGTGGTAGTTTTCAAAATGATGTAATGGAATTAAAGATAGGAAACATGGGGCCTTCGCTGTGGCTCACCCTTGTAATCCCAGCAGTTTGGGAGGCCGAGGCAGGCGGATCAGGAGGTCAGGAGATTGAGACCATCCTGGCTAACACGGTGAAACCCATCTCTACTAAAAATAGGAAAAAATTAGCCGGGCGTGGTGGCGGGCGCCTGTAGTCCCAGCTACTCGGGAGGCTGAGGCAGGAGAATGGCTTGAACCTGGGAGGCGGAGCTTGCAGTGAGCCGAGATTGCACCACTGCACTCCAGCCTGGGCAACAGAGCAAGACTCCATCTCAAAACAATAAATAAATAAATAAAAGAAAACTACGAAAAAAAAAAAGACAGGAAACATGAAAAGAACATAGGTGCCTAATATTTGTTGAATAGGCGAACATGATGGAATTAGAGATGGAAAACAAAAATGAAAGGGATAGGATAAAGTTTGCTTAGCCTTTTTGGAAAAATCAGGTAAATTTCCATTTTGAGTTAGTAACTCAGTTAATTTTGCAAGTGTAAAAAATGTCCTTTCTCTGTTTATCCTTTATAGATCTTTCTATTTTGGAAGATACTACTGTGATCACAGGACTTCACGTTTTCTAAGGACAAACTGGAAAACTGGTTATAAATGCTTGTTATAGAGAAGAAAGTCCATTACCAAACACTTCTGACTTAAAATTTAAATAGTTAAAATCTTCTCTTGAAGCTTCTCAGTCTTGCTAAGAATGATATGAAGCATAAAATCAGAAAGATTAAATATGATTCTGTCACCTACATAGCATGTTTTATCTATTTTATTAATACTTTTTGCAAATAATTGTTTCCCTAGTGATGGCTCATGAAGCAATGGAATATGATCTTCAGGTACGGTTAAATCATGCTGAAGAACAGCCAGCTTCTGCTGACGTGGCCAGCAGCCAAGGGGGACCAGCCCTCCTCCAGCCTGTTCCTGCTGATGTGGTCAGCAGCCAAGAGGGACCACTCATCCTCCAGCCAGCTCCTGCTGAAGTGATTGGCAGCCAAGTGACACCACCCCTACTCCAGCCTGCTCCACAACTGTCTATTGACCTGACAGAAGTGGAGGTCTTGGGAGAAGACAATGTGGAGAACATCAATCCAAGAACTTCAGAACAACATAGGCAGGGATCTGATGCTAATCACACCATGCGAGCATCTTCATTGCATTCAATGACCAACTTCATCAGTGGACTGCAGAGACTTCATGGCATGCTGGAATTCCTGAGACCTTCATCTTCAAACCACAGTGTAGGGCCAATGAGAACAAGAAGGAGGGTATCTGCTTCACGGAGGGCAAGAGCCGGAGGGTCTCAGAGGACAGACAGTGCCAGGTAAATCAATATATGAATAAGTCTGTGATCATTGCTGTACTAGGAATTGTGATAGGAATGGCTCTGCCATTCAAGGACTGACAGGGTGACTCTTGGCAAGTCAGATAACTTCTGACCCCCAGTTCCTCATAAGTCAGATGGAAATAAAATTGCTTGCCTTACTTCACAAAGTAATGAGGGTATAAGTTAAACGGTTGTGCCTTGAAAACTAGGTGGTAGTTTGTTGGCAATCTTTGTAGAGATTGGCTGTTCTTCAGATTGTGTCTTGTACACCAAAAACTCTTTCTTCACTTGCAAATCTACTCTACTCACCCAAATTCATTATTCACTGGCATTCCACCAAGAGGCACAATTAATTAATTTTCTTTCATAGTCTTGGTTTGAACTTGCCTCTTGAAGGGCTTAGCTGTCAAGTCTTAGTAGGGTTGTTATGAAGAATAACAATTGCCTGTACCCTGTCTGTTGTTTTTTGTTTGTTTGTTTGTTTTGAGACGGAGTCTCACTCTGTCGCCCAGGCTGGAGTACAGTGGTGCGATCTCGGCTCACTACAACCTCCATCTCCCAGATTCGAGGGATTCTCCTGCCTCAGTCTCCCGAGTAGCTGGCATTACAGGCGCATGGTACCACCCCCAACTAATTAAACCTGTCTGTTTTTTTAACTTCTTACTTTACTTAAAGTATTTTATTTCACATTTGGTCTTCTAAGTGTTTTCAATATGTTTAGAAATATAATTCAACTTCTAATTTGTATGTGAAGGAAACTTGTACCCTGAGAGAGAGCTTTGTTCAGGGTCTCATAGCTGTAGCATAGAGGAGTTAGCATGGGTATTGGAACCTGGATCTGCCCTGTTTTCTACACAGGCAGATGGAGGAAGCTTCGATCAAATCCCTTTGTTTTCTCTTTCTTCTTCTTTTACTTACTATTATTTTTGAGACAGGGTCTCACTGTGCTGCCCAGGCTGGAGTACAGTGGTGCAATCACACACAGCTCACTGCAGCCTCGACCTCCCCAGGCTCAGGCGATCTTCCTACCTCAGCCTCTTAATTAGCTGGGACTACAGGCATACACAACCATGCCAATGTTTTCTAACACTGAAAATACTGAGATGGTACTAAAAAGGGGTAGCTAGGTCATCCATTACTCATGTTTTACAAATGAGGAAGCCGATGGGATAATTTGTGATTTGGTTGTGATAAGGCTGGATTGGAATTGTGCCTTCTGAATCTGGATTCAGCATTCCTTTTCATGGATCCTGCTGATTTTAATGTTGGGCTTGCCATGACTGTGGCTCCAGTGTCTGTAGTGCCCATCAAGGATGACAGATGCCTAGTTCTGTGTTGACAAGAGTTGCAAATGCATATTACTGTGGTTTTTTTTTTGTTTTGTTTTTAAGACAAGAGTCTTGCTCTGTCACTCAGACTGGAGTGCAATGGCTCTACCTCAGCTCACCACGACCTCTGGCTCCTGGGTTCAAGTGATTCTTGTGCCTCAGCCTCCTGAGTAGCTGGGATTACGGGCGTGTGCCAGCAGGCCTGGCTATAGTCTGTTATTTTATTTATTTATTTATTTATTTTGAGGCAGAGTCTCACTCTGTCACCTGGGCTGGAGTGCAGTGGCGCAATCTCGGCTCACTGCAAGCTCTACCTTCCAGGTTCACGCCATTCTCCTGCCTCAGCCTCCCAAATAGCTGGGACTACAGGCGCCCGCCACCGCACCCGGCTAATTTTTTTGTATTTTTAGTAGAGACGGGGTTTCACCGTGTTGGCCAGGATGGTCTTGATCTCCTGACCTCGTGATCCGCCCACCTTGGCCTCCCAAAGTGCAGGGATTACAGGCGTGAGCCACTGCGCCTAGCCTATAGTCTGTTATTTTAAGATGTCATTACTCACATTATAAAGGCAGAGTAAGATTTCATACATTTGTGTTATAGGTGAAGGCACCTTATGGTGTAATTTGGGGACCGTGCCAAAGTAAATATGGGCTAACTTTCCATGGCTGAGAGTTGTGAGTAGTGTCTTCAGGAACTGACTGACTGTCAGGAGGCCTCTTGCAGTAGTCCTCAGTCTTGTTTATCCATGCACTCATTCTTGTTCAGGGAGGCAGTGGATTCCGCTTGGTCAGGCACACTGACTTGTATTAACCAACATGAGGGTGGCACTTATAAACCAGATGCCAACTTACAAAGAAAAATAGAATCACTAGAGGGCCACACAGAAGCCAAACTCTAGTGAGAGAATTGCTCGATATGGCTGGGCATGGTGGCTCACGCCTGTAATTCCAGAACTTTGGGAGGCCAAGGCAGGTAGATCCCTTTAGGCCAAGAGTTCAAGGCCAACATGGTGAAACCCCATCTCTACTAAAAATACAAAAAATTAGCCGGGTGTGGTGGCACACACCTGTGGTCCCAGCTACTTGGGAGGTTGAGGCATTAGAATTGCTTGAACCTAGGAGGCAGAGGTTGCAGTGAGCCAAGATCTTGTAATCTAGCCTGGGTGACAAGAATGACTCTCTGTCTTAAAAAAAAAATTTTTTTTTTCTTACAGAATCTGCTCAGGGAAAGAGTTATACAGAATTTAAATGTTGAAAGATGTCAGTCAAGCTATTTGGCAGCCATAATCTGTGTCCACAAAGGGAATAACCTAAAAGGTCAGGAAGTGTGCAGTTCAATGGAAATAACATCAGTTCTGGAGCCAGATAAATGTGATTAAAACTTTTTTCCCTAAAGTATGAGCTTTCCCAGGACTAATCACTTGTGACTTCTGAATTTCTTGAGATGAATTTCTCAGTGTAGTGTTTGACATTTGCTCATCTGACAGACTGTCCCTGGGCCAGGTGTTGAAAGCCTGGGCCAAGGTGAACAGCTTTTGACTCACAGTCAGCCAAGAAGCCAAAGCTACAGAAAGCTAAGTAGTGAGCTTATTCTTCCCAACAGGCTTAGCTGAGGTCACAGACTCCCTTCTTATTTTTTTGAGGCGGTTTCATTCTGGCTGCGGGGGTCATCACTCATTCATCAAATATTGATAACACTCCTCCGTATGAGAGACTAAACTTTGCCCTAAATATATTGGTGAATAACACAGATTACAATATTGTTTTCGTGGAGCATATGGAGTCTAGGACTACAGAGAGTAAGGAAGGAGCAAAGTATATTTAATTCAAAGACGGTAAGTGCAGGGAAGGAGGAGGATTTCTTGGGTTCTAAATCTGTGCTCCCAAGGAGAAACCCTAGCACTGCTTCCTGTTGGTTTTCGTAGTTCTCCTTTCCTGTGTTCTTGCCTGACTTTGGATATTCTTTACTACATAAAAGCAGTTTTAAAAGTGATTTTTTTTTTAAGTGTCTTACCACTTTTTTACTGGGTTCCATGTAGAATTCTATTGATATACGTGTCAACAGCCTAACTCTAGTTTGTATTTGATTAAATCCTCTTATAAAATGCTTTTCTTATGTGTTTAGTCTTATGTAGCTATAGCTGCTGTTCACTCAGAATCTCAAGAAATGGAGTTGGTAAAGTTGCTTAGCACCGTTTAAAAAGAAAACCTGACTAGGCACAGTGGCTCACACCTGTAATCGCAGCACTTCGGGAGGCCGAGGTGGGCAAATCACCTGAGGTCATGAGTTCGAGACCAGCCTGGCCAACATGGCAGAACCCTGTCTCTACTAAAAATACAAAAATTAGCCGGGTGTGGTGGCACATACCTGTAATCCCAGCTACTCAGGAGACCAAGTCAGGAGGTGGAGGTTGCAGTGAGCCGAGATCGCGCCATGACACTCCAGCCTGGGTCACAGAGCGAGACTCCGTCTCAAAAAAAAAAGAAAAAGAAAACCTGGGTGATGTCAGCGAAAATGGCAGAGTAAGGACCACAGAGAATTATCTCCGTAAAAGTGAAACAACTGGCAGAATTTGTCAGGATCAACTTTTTCATAATTTGGGAAACTGGCTGAATGCTTACAGCAATCCAGGGAGGGCTGTTTAAAGAAAAACAGTCAAATCTCAATGAGCTCTATGGCATTCCTTATTATTGTCCCCTTCTCCAGCTCCTTGGTAGTTGTGAAAATCATCTGCCTGTAATCATAGTAAAAACCAACAGCCTGGCAGGCACCAGAGGGATTGGAGCACCTTCAAAGCCTCATTCCCAGAGAATTATCTTTCTGTGACCTGTTTGGTGGTTCTCTGGAAAACCCCATTTGCAAGACTGCTCTTAACTCAGAGCAATGCAGAGAGTGAAAAGCCTAAATCATTTTCCCTGGGGCCTGCCTAAGGTAATGGAGATTCAGTGGGATAAACAATAAACTAACCAATAAGAGGTAAAGGAAAATCTAGGAATGAGATCAATTCAGTCACATCTTCTAAGTCTAGTTCTCTTGCTGTTTCTATCTGCAGTTACTTCCTTTTTTTTTTTTTTTTTTTTTTTGAGGCGGAGTCTCGCTCTGTCGCCCGGACTGGAGTGCAGTGGCCAGATCTCAGCTCACTGCAAGCTCCGCCTCCTGGGTTTATGCCATTCTCCTGCCTCAGCCTCCCGAGTAGCTGGGACTACAGGCGCCCGCCACCTCGCCCGGCTAGTTTTTGTATTTTTAGTAGAGACGGGGTTTCACCGTGTTAGCCAGGATGGTCTCGATCTCCTGACCTCGTGATCCGCCCGTCTCGGCCTCCCAAAGTGCTGGGATTACAGGCTTGAGCCACCGTGCCCGGCCACAGTTACTTCCTTAACTGAAATATTGAGCCCCTCAAAGTCACCCGTAAGAGTTGACATCAACTTCTTCTAAATTTCTGTTAATGTTGATATTTTGGCCTCCTCCCATGAATCATGAATGTTCTTAGGGGCATCAAGGACGGTGGATCCCCCAGGCACAGTAGCTCATGCCTGTAATCCCAGCACTTTGGGAGGCTGAAGTGGGCAGATTGCTTGAGCTCAGGAGCTCAAGACCAACCTGGCCAACATGTTGAAACCCTGTCTCTACAAAAAATACAAAAATTAGCTGGGCTTGGTGGTGTATGCCTGTAGTCCTAGCTACTTAGGAGGTTGAGGTGAAAGGTTCCAGTGAGTCAGTATCGTGCCACTGCACTCCAGCCTGAGTGACAGAGCCAGACCCTGTCTCCAAAAAAAAAAAATGGTGGATCCTTTCAAGGTTTTCGATTTACTTTGTCCAGATCCATTAGAGGAATCACTGGCAGCTATCATCTTAAGAAATTAAAAAAATATAGAAAATAAAAAAAGCTTTTCCCCACAACTAAGAGTCACAACAAAATATTTCTTTTTTTTTCTTTTCTTTCTTTTTTTTTTTTTTTTTGTGAGACAGGGTCTCACTCTGTTTGCCCAGGCTGGAGTACAGTGGTGTGATCATGGCTCACTGCAGCCTCAACCTCTCCAGGCTCAGGTGATCCTCTGCCTCAGCCTACAGAGTAGCTGGTACTAAAGGCACAAACCACCACACCCAGCTAATTTTTTCTATTTTTTGTAGAGATGTTGTTTCATTAAAGTACTGAGATTACAGGTGTGAACCACTGTGCCCGGCCTTATTTCTTAAATAAAAAGTCTTGAAAGTTGGGCTGCAGAATGTTATGTTAACAGACATGAAAATAACATTAATCACCTTCAGAGCTCTTGGTTTACTGGGTGCATTGTCACTGAGCAGTGATATGTTTAAGGAATCCTTTTTTCTGAATAGTAGGTTTCAACAGTGGGCTTAAAATACTCAGTGAATACTCAGTAAGACATGCTCTAAACAGATAAGCTGTTATCTAGGCTTTGTAGTTCCTTTTAGAGAGCACAGACATAGGCCAGGTGTGGTGGCTCACGCCTGTAATGCCAACACTTTGGGAGGCAAAGGTGGGCGGATCACAAGGTCAGGAGATCGAGACCATCCTGGCTAACACGGTGAAACCTCGTCTCTACTAAAAATACAAAAAATTAGCCAAGTGTGGTGGCGGGTGCCTGTAGTCCCAGCTACTCAGGAGACTGAGGCAGGAGAATTGCGTGAACCCGGGAGGCGGAGCTTGCAGTGATCCAAGATCACGCCACTGCACTCCAGCCTGGGCGACAGAGCAAGGGTCCGTCTCAAAAAAAAAAAAAAAAGCATCATCTTCAACTGAAGTCGCCAGCAGCATTATCCCCTAACAAGAGAGTCAGCCTGTCCTTTGAACCTTGAAGCCAGGTGTTGACTTCTCTCTAGCTGCAGAAGTCCTACATGGTATCTTCTTCCCATAGAAGGCTGTTTCATCTACACTAAGAATCTGTTTAGTGTAGATACTTTTCATCAATTGTCTTAGCTAGATCTTCTGGATAACTTGGTACAGTTTCTATGTCAGCACTTGCTGCTGCTTCTTGCACTTTTATTTTATGAAGACAGTATCTTTCCTTAAACCTCATGAACCAGCCTCTGCTTTCTTCCAGCTTTTCACCTGCAGCTTCCTCACTTCTCTCAGCTTTCATAGAATTAAAGAGAGTTGGGGCCTTGCTCTGGATTAGGGATTGGCTTAAGGGAATGTTGTGGCTGGTTTGATCTTCTATCCAGACCACTAAAACTGTCTCCATATCAACAATAAGGCTGTCTTATCAGCCTTGCTTGTAGCACTTAATTTTCTTCAGGAACTTTTCCTTTGCATTCACCATTTGGCTGTTGGTGCAAAAGGCCTGGCTTCTGGCCTATCCCAGCTTTTGACATGCCTTCCTCACTAAGCTTAATCACTTTAGCTTAGTGATTTAAAGTAAGAGATGTATGACTCTTCCCTTAATTGAACACTGAGGCCATTGTAGAGTTACTAATTGGCCTAATTTCAGTATTGTTTTGTCTCAGGGAATAGGGAAGCCCAAGGAGAGGGAGGGAGGGGAATGGCTGGTCGGTGGAGCAGTCAACATACACAACATTTACTGATTAAGTTCACCATCTTACATGGGTGTGATTCTTGCACACCAAACATGTGGAAATTAACACACTCCTAAATAATCAAAAGAACAAACAAAACCCAACACAGGCAGGCAGAAGAAAATAATAAAGATTAGCATATAAATAAATAAAATAGAGAATAAAAAAATGAGAGAAAATGAACTAATCAAAAAGTTGGTTCTTCTAAAAGATCAACAAAATTGACAGACTTTTAGCTAGACTGACCAAGAAATAGAGAAGACTCAAAGTACTAAAATCAAGAATGAAGGAGAGGACATGACTACCAAATAGGAGGGGAAATGACTGCTTGTGGGTACAGGGTCCCTTTTAGGTGTAACAAAAATGTTTTGAAACCAGAAAATGGTTATGATTATGATTACATAACCTTGTGGTTATGCTAAAAAAAAAAAAGCAAAAAAAAACCCACTGAATTGTTCACTTTTAAATTGTGGATTTTGTAGTATATTAATTATATCTCAATTTCCAAAAAAGAAAGCAACTTGATTGCTATTTCTTCTTTCGATTTATTGACATTTCTTTTTTTAAAAGGGCAAAAAATCTTGTCTATTGAGTTGGACACTAAGTAGTGTTTGTTCTAGTTAGCATTCGGTCATCTTTTTTTTAGTAGAAAGCCCTAATTCATCAATAAATTGCACCCAAACTATTAGAAATCAAAATTTTTCTGTGTAAGCAGTCCCCAACAATTTTTCTGGGTAATAATCAATATTTTATTTAATGTCAATTATTAGAACTTACAGTAGGTCGCCTGTCAGTAATACTTAGTAATTATTAGTGAGGTGGTATATTTTAAAGGTTAGAATGCCCTTTTGTTTTAACATTTTTTTTAATAGAGATGGTGTCTCACTTTGTTGGCTAGTCTGGTCTCAAACTTCTGGCCTCAAGCAGTGCTCCTGCTTTGGCCTTCCAGAGTGCTGGGATTACAGGCGTGAGCCACCACGGTCAGCTGTTTTTTTAATTTTTATTTTTTCTTCTTATTTTTTTTGAAGATGGAGTCTCACTCTTGTACCCAGGCAGGAGTGCAGTAGCACAATCATAACTCACACACTGTGGCCTCAAACTCTCAGGCTCAAGTGATCCTCCTGCCTAGGCCTCCCAAGTTTTTTGGGTGTCATTTTTCTGGGTTTTTTGTTTTGTTTTGTTTTTTTGTTTTAAGACAAGTCTTGCTCTGACAACCAGGCTGGAGTATGGGCGCTGTCGTGGCTCACTGCAGCCTCAATCTCCCAGGCTCAAGCCATCCTCCCACCTTGGCCTCCCAAGTAGATGAAACTACAGGAGCATACCACTATGCCTGGCTGTAGTATAAAGTTTCATTAATTTGTCTGGGTGTGGTGGCTTAAATGCCTGTAATCCCAGCACTTTGGGAGGCCGAGGTGGGTGGATCATTTGAGGTCAGGAGTTCAAGACCAGCTTGGCCAACATGGTAAGACCCTGTCTCTACGAAATATAAAGTTTCATTAATTCTGTGACATAAGTGGCCTCAAACTCCTCAGCTCAAGCTGGAGTGTGCTTTGTTATTCCAGGAATCAGGGAAACTGAGGTACAGTAGTGGTTATTTTAAACTCAGCCAGCCAAGATAGATTTGGAGTATTAGATTTGGCCCCAGATCTTCTCATCATTCTAAGTTATTTTTTTGATACCATATTATTATTTATGTTTTTTATCTTAAAACTAACATTATTTAAATTTTAAAAGAAAAATACTGTCCTAAAATGAGAGATGAAGAAATTATAGAAGCCAGACTCTGTACTGTACTCCAAAATACCTTGGTCTAGGTGGCTGCAATAGCAAAATCCCATGAGGCCATATTTGGGCAACAAAGCCCTTTTTCTTCTTGCTCACCTCCCTTTTCAGCTACCTAATACCAACATACAGATTGCTGAGTTTGTCCTTTAAAGATACTGACAGTATGGCCAAGATAGCCAGTAAAATAGAATTGGCTTTTAACAGTAGGATCAAGCTCCTGTGTGGGCTAATGTAGCAGTGGTTGAGTGGTGAAAGATAATATCCAGGAGGCCAGTCTCGCCTTATCTGCTATTCCTGCTTCAGCTTTCAAAGGCAGCAGTTAATGGCCTGGAGATGGGTTGAAGTGATAGGATTTACTTCAAATCACTATAGATTGTTTTTGTGATGATAGTTCATTGTACTGTAATTCTGTTGTCTTTCTGTGTACATAGGTTCAGAGCACCATTGGATGCTTACTTTCAGGTGAGCAGGACCCAACCTGACTTGCCAGCTACCACTTATGATTCAGAGACTAGGAATCCTGTGTCTGAAGACTTGCAGGTGTCTAGTAGTTCTGATTCTGACAGTGACAGCTCTGCAGAGTATGGAGGGGTTGTTGACCAGTCAGAGGAATCTGGAGCTGTCATTTTAGAAGGTCAGTATTTTACCAGGTTTGGACTCACAAGGCTAACATCCACAAAGCTTAAACTTCAGAAGGCTAGAAACTAGATTTGTGCTTTGACACTTTCCCTTTTCTCCCGTAAGTGTTGTGGATTCCTGTTTTATAGAGCCTTCACTGGCCATAATTATATAGAGAGGATTTGATCTGACTTAGAGCTTAATGTAATTTGTGACCCAGTGAGTCAGTCACTTTTTAATGGTATTTTATATTCTCTTTCACTTTTTTAGACATCTGAGAAAGTAGATTCTTTTTCTTTTTCTTTTTTTTTTTTTTTTTGAGGCAAGGTCTGGCTCTGTCCCTCCAATGACAACTGGAGTGCAGCAACAACAATCTCAGCTTACTGCAACCTCCACTTCTTGGGCCCAAGCCATCCTCCCACCTCAGCCTCCCCACTAACTGGGACTACAGGCACACACCACCACACCTGGCTAATTTTTTAAATTTTTTTGTAGAGACAGGGTTTTTCCATGTTCCCCCAGCTGGTCGTAAACTCCTGAGCTCAAGAGTTCCACTTGCCTCAGCCTCCCAAAGTGCTGGGATTACAGACATGAGCACCCGGCCTAGATTCTTTATTTAAAAGTTTTGTAAATTCAGCACCCTGTCTAGGCTAACTCTTTGGAGTCCTGGTATAATGTTATGTGTTACGCAAGTGGAACTTTATTTAACAGTCATAGGCAGAGACCCCTAAAGTAGATGTCCTGCTTACGTTAAAAACGTTCTGATCCCCAGAGGGTGCTGTTTCAGTATATTTTCCTACTGAAAGAATATTCTTGGATTATGAATTGAAATATAGTAAATCAATGAAAATCTGTAAGTTCATATTTATGTAATTTTCCAAAACCTCATTTATCACTATCGTAAGTTGTTAGAACCCCAACTAATTACTCCAAAAACTAGTAAATAAAGGGTCAGGAATATATTAATATTTTGCCTTCCTGTATAAACTGTATTTCAGACAACCAGATAGTTGATGGAAGGGGGTTTTTTTGTTGTTTTTCATTCACAGCTCACTGCAGCCTTGACCTCCCAGGCTAAAGCGATCCTCAGCCACCTGAGTAGCTAGGACTACATGTGTGTGCCACCACACCTGGCTATTTTTTTTTGTAGCTATGGGGTTCTCCCTATGTTGTCCAGGCCTGAAGGTTTGTTTTTTTTGTTGTTTTTGGTTTTTTTGAGACGGAGTCTCACTCTGTCTCCCAGGCTGGAGTACAGTGGC
>NW_012112697.1:6360191-6362079 GCF_000951035.1 Colobus angolensis palliatus | reverse complement strand
GCCAGGATGGTCTCGATCTCCTGACCTCGTGATCCGCCCGTCTCGGCCTCCCTAAGTGCTGGGATTACAGGCTTGAGCCACTGCGCCCGGCCGAAGGTTTTTTTAATAGAAAAATTTCAGCTAATTGCAGCAGGAACGATAGAAAAGTCATCATTTTGTGACTCCTAATTAAATTATATGTCTAGGCAAAGATCATCAGTGAATCCTAAAACCATTAGGTTGCAGGGTTGATGGGATTCCTTTTAATACAAGGACCAGGATGATACCACCTGAACCCATTGGGCAATCTTAGCATCTCAAAAAAACAGGATAGCAAGACCATATGTGCCTCTTAATATGCTGCAATCAGAAATACTCATGCCACTTAGGAATACTGTACACACACACACACACACACACACGTCCCCCACCCCCAATGCCAAAAAAAAAAACTATACTGAATGTGCTCAAGACTCTTTTCTAACAACCAGGTTGCATAGTTTGTAGAAAAAGGGGTGGAGGAACAAGATAATACCTCAGAGATGTAATCATTTAAATTAAAAATGTAGAACAGTCTACAAATGGAACATCTTTCTAGACCTAAATGTATATGGAAATTTAACATATTGTGAAGAGAATATCTCAAATCCGTGTGGACAATTTTTAATGTTTTATATAACAGCAAACCAACATAGTTTATGATTCCACTTACATAAAATGTCCAGAAAAGGCAAATCTACAGAGACAATATTAGTGGTTGCCTGGGGCTGCAGGTGCAAATGTGAAGTGAGTCTAAATGGGCATAAAGGATCTTTGTGGGCTGATAGAAATATTTTAAATTGGGTTATGGTGATGGTTGCACAATGCTCAATTTATTGTATGTAAAAGTTAAACAATTTCATGAAGAAGCAATCAGCCAAATCCAGGTTGTGTAGGACTTTTCATAAGACAAATGACCTGACAAATCAATGACAAACAAAGGGGAAAAAATGGGTGAGGGGGAATTGTAATAAAATGAAAAAAACTTAAGAGGCATCACAAGCTCATTATGGAGACCTTTTTTGGATTCTGATTGCAATAAATCTGTAGAGAGCAGCTTTAAAACTATCGGGAAATTTTTTAGGAGGCCGAGGCGGGCGGATCACAAGGTCAGGAGATCGAGACCATCCTGGCTAACATGTTGAAACACCATCTCTACTAAAAATACAAAAAATTAGCTGGGCCTGGCAGCGTGCACCTGTAGTCCCAGCTACCCAGGAGGCTGAGGCAGGAGAAAACTGTTAGGAAATTTTGAATATGAACTGGATGCCTGGGTATTCAGTGGTATTGGAGGATTATTGTTAATATTGTTAGGTATAATAATTACACAGTGTTCATGTCAAAAAAGAAAAAAAATTCTTGTCAGTGTTGCAGAAGTTTTTGCAGGTATAATGACATCTTAAGGTTTGTTAAGGATTCCAACCAAAAGAAAATAATGGAATGGGGGCTTCGGTGGAACAAGATTGGCAAAATATTGATTATTTTTTAAATTGAGTGATGGGTACTTGTGGCTTAACTGTACTGTTCTGTCTACTTTTATGTATGTTTGAGAATATTCAAACTAAATTTTTAAAAATACATTCACTGATGGACCTGGGGAAATTGTTATCCCTTTTGCAGGAACACTGTCAATTAGAAATGGGAAACTAGTGAGTCAGGCTCTCTCCTGCTAGCTTCTAATACCTGACATATCTTACTTTGTATTTTACCTATCCTATCATTTCTGGAAATGACTTGGCAGAGCAACTAGCAGGTGTCTCAGCAGAGCAAGAAGTTACATGTATCGATGGAGGCAAGACCCTCCCCAAACAGGTAATATGAACATCATTTTATTTTTATTTTATTTTATTTTATTTTATTTTATTTTATT
>NW_012112697.1:6349509-6354281 GCF_000951035.1 Colobus angolensis palliatus | reverse complement strand
TAACATGCTGTATAGGTTTGTTGCCTAAGTATGTGATAGTTGACACAAATCTAGGTTTGTTTAAGTACTTCTGGGATCATTCAATGACAAAATCGCCTAAAGACGCATTTCTCAGAATGTATTCCTGTTGTCAAGCAATGCATGACTGTATATCCATGAGATAACTCTAGCAGAGAGATTGCTATGCCAAAGGAAAGATGTATGTGTTTTAATTTTCATGGATAATGCCAAATACTGCTCCACAAATCTGTGCCGCTTTATATGTAAGGCAGCAGTGTATAAGCATGTCCATTTCTTGTTTACCCTCAGCAGTGATTGGTGTCATCAGACATCAGTTTATACCAGTCTAACAGATGAAAAATGGTCTCTTTAATTTGCATTTCTTCAATTATAAGCAAACACTTATTGACCATTGTGTTTTCTTGTAAGCATTTGTATCCTTTCTTTGTTTTCTTTTTTTTTCCTCTGATACACATGAGCTAAATGTTTTATAGCTGCTATTCTTTATATGGATAGCTGCTTTTCTTCCTTTGAGTGAAGGAAAAAGTATCCAAGAATTTTATAAGATTAAAAGAGTAGCATAGTTTTCATAGCTTATATTTTGCCACATTGCATCCTAGAAAGAATGACAAGTGATTCATAGGTGTTACAAGTTTTCTGTAGCCCTTTTAATTGTTTGTATCTCTTTTTTCCACTTTTGTTAACTTGTTAGTTGCATATCTTCTTCAAGATTGATTTTACATTTTCTCTAATTTAAGTATCTTCTGGTTTCCATCTAGCCATCTCCCCAGAAGTCTGAGCCTTTGCTACCTTCTGCCTCTGTGGATGAGGAAGAAGGGGACACTTGTACAATATGTCTGGAACAGTGGACCAATGCTGGAGACCACCGGCTCTCAGCATTACGCTGTGGGCATCTCTTTGGGTATAGTTGCATTTCCACGTGGCTCAAAGGACAAGTACGAAAATGTCCCCAGGTAAGGACCATAGGTAAGGACACATTAACATGTTAAGTCAGGCAGATTCCTAGAACCACTCTAATTATGTCCTATTGGGTTCTTTAGTGCAACAAGAAAGCCAGGCACAGTGACATTGTTGTCCTTTATGCCCGAACCCTGAGAGCTTTGGACACTAGTGAACAGGAGCGCATGAAAAGGTAGGTGGTAAGAGTATACCTGGCTGGAATGTTCCGTTTTGGTTCTTTGTAGGCACATTTGAAAAACCAGGTATGAGTCACTCGTAGTGAGGTTTTACTTGACCTGTGACTTGGGATCTCTGGGGATCATTGATAGTATGTTTTAACGCTGTTATTTATAATTCATGTTTGATCATCTTCTTAAGGAAGTCTGCATCGTTGGCCTTACATAGGGCATTAAACACAAGGATCTGGCACATTACCTAACTGTTGCCATTTTTGCTTCTCATATCCCTGAGCCCCCCACAACAGTTCTCCATACAGAAAACTCATAAGTGAAGCTTTGCACATGCCGTGGAATGTAAAAAATTGCCAGGATTTTGGAAGCACATAAACAGTTGCTAGTAACACCACTCAGTATATGCTTCAAAAATATTGAAGAACATACACACCATTGAGAAAAGTGCGGGGACATGGGTTCTCTCACACTTTACTGGTTAGGATGTACACAGGCAAAGTCATTTTGAGACATCCTTGGAAATGTGTCTCTAAAGCCTTTGATCTAGTAATAGTTGTTCAGGCATTTGTTCTAAAGAAGCATTGAAGAGTGTGTACAAAGATTTACTTAATGAAACTTCATTTAGCATTGTTAAAAATCTAAGGCAAGGGGATTGCTTAGTTGAGTGAACGGTGGTGTGTGTGTGAATGGAATACTGTACAATGTTGAAATGTGCGTATGTTGTCCTGTGGAAGCATGTTATTAGTATGATTGCATTTTTGTGAACTAGAAAAAGAAAATACAGCTGGTGCGGTGGCTCACTCTTGTAATCCCAGCACTTTGGGAGGCCAAGGTGAAAGGATTGCTTAAGGTGGGGAGTTCAAGACCAACCTGGCCAACATAGTGAGATCCTGTCTCTATATAAAATTTTTTTTTAAAGAAAGAAAAAAAATACTATAGGTAGTCACTGTACAGATTATTTTAATTTTCTCCCTTGTTTTTACTCATTTGGTCCAACCAATACTCACTTGTAGCATTTTGAAATAATGGAAGGTGTGTATAGAGTGGAATTTTGTTGAAAAGGCAAAATCTATAGATGTGGCTGTTATGGGTGATTATATTTAAAAACAATTCACTGATTACAATAAGCAATTAGTATACTCTCCAGCCTCATTAGAAAAAGTGAGGAATTTCGGCCGGGCGCGGTGGCTCAAGCCTGTAATCCCAGCACTTTGGGAGGCCGAGATGGGTGGATCACCTAAGGTGGGGAGTTCAAGACCAACCTGGCCAACATGGTGAAACCCCATCTCTACTAAAAATACAAAACTTAGATGGGTGTGGTGGCCCGCACCTATAATCGCAGCTACTCAGGAGGCTGAGATAGGAGAATCGCTTGAACCTGGGAAGCAGAGGTTGCAGTGAGCCCACATAGTGCCACTGAGCTCCAGCTTGGGAGACCGAGCAATACTTTGTCTCAAAAAATAATAATAATAATAATCTTGGCTGGGCGCAGTGGCTCACACCTGTAATCCCAGCACTGTGGGAAGCCAAGGTGGGTGCATCACCTGAGGACAGGAGTTTGAGACCAGTCTGGCCAACATGATGAAACCCCATCTCTACTAAAAATACAAAAATTAACCGGATATGGGGGCGTGTGCCTGTAGTCCCAGCTGGTCGGGAAGGTGAGACGGCAGAATCGCTTGAATCCGGGAGGCGGAGGTTGCGTTGAGCGGAATTTGTGCCACTGCACTCCAGCCTGGGTAACAGAGCGAGACTCCATCTCAAAATAAAATAAAATAACACCTATACATCATTGTCCTCAATATGATTTATTTACATCTGCCGTGAATTTTGCCAATCTCAAAACATCATTTATCTACATTTTGCATATTTCTATATGCTCTTTGTGTTTTTATTTGAGTCTGGCTCATTTTTCCTAGCTTATTACATCTTGGAGAGCTTTCTGTTATCAGTACATAAAATTGAATCTTTTTTTGAGACGGAGTCTCACTCTGTTGCCCAGGCTAGACTGCAGTGACGTGATCTCGGCTCATTGCAAGCTCTGCCTCCTGGGTTCATGCCATTCTCCTGCCTCAGCCTCCTGTAGCTGGGACTACAGGTGCCCGCTACCACGCCCGGCTAATTTTTTGTTTTTTATTTTTTTTATTTTTTTAAGTGGAGACAGGGTTTCACAGTGTTAGCCAGGATGGTCTCGATTTCCTGACTTCGTGATCTGCCCGCCTCGGCCTCCCAAAGTGCTGGGATTACAGGCGTGAGCCACCATGCCTGGCCTAATCTTATTCTTATTAATAGGTACATGGCATTCCATCATACAAATACATTTTGAATTAATTTTTTCTTTTTCTTTTTTTTTTGAAATGGAGTCTCGCTCTGTTGCCAGGCTGGAGTACAGTGGTGCGATCTCGGCTCACTGCAACCTCCGCCTCCCAAGGTCAAGTGATTCCCCTGCCTCAGCCTCCTGAGCAGCTGGCACTACAGGCACACACCGTCACGCCCGGCTAATTTTTTGTATTTTAGTAGAAACGGGGTTTCACCATGTCGGCCTGGATGGTCTCAATCTCCTGACCTCGTGATCTGCCTGCCTCGGCCTCCCAAAGTGCTGGGATTACAGGCGTGAGGCACTGTGCCCAACGGATTCTTTCTTTTCTTATCATGTAAAGCATGGTTTGGTGTATGGTGGCACACACCTGTGTTGTCTCAACTACTTTGGAGGGTAATAATACTTTTTTTCTTGATAGAAATCATGCTACACTGAACTTTTTTGAGACAGGGTCTCATTCTGTCCCTCATACTGGAGTGCAGTGGCACAATCATAACTCACTGCAGCCTCAATATCCCTGGCTCAGGTGATGCTTCTACCTCAGCCTCCTGACTACTTGTGACTACAGTTATGTGCCACCACACATGGCTAATTTTTTAAATTTTTAACAGAGACAAGGTTTTGCTGTGTTTTCCAGTCTGGTTTCAAACTCCTGAGCTGAAGCAATCCTCCTGCCTTGGCCTCCCAATGAGCTGGGACTATAGGCGTGAATTATCACACCTGGCCTGCTTGGAACAATCTTATATAATTATCTTAGAAAATAATTGTGACTGACCGCATGTAGTCGCTCTTGCCTGTAGTCCCTGCACTTTGAGGGGCTGAGGCGGGTGGATCACGAGATAGGAGATCGAGACTATCCTGGCTAACATTGTGAAACCCCGTCTCTACTATAAATACAAAAAATCAGGTGTAGTGGCTGGCACCTGTAGTCCCAGCTTCTCGGGAGGCTGAGGCAGGAGAATGGCGTGAACCCCGGAGGCGGAGCTTTCATTGAGCTGAGTTTGCGCCACTGCACTCCAGCCTGGGCGACAGAGTGAGACTCTGTCTCAAAAAAAAAAAAAAGAAAATATTTGTGACTATGATCATGGGCTGCATAATAGTTCAGTCAACAACAGACCACAGGTATGATGGTTGTCCCATTAGATTATTTTATGTTTTATTTTTTTTTATTTTTTATTTTTTATTTTTTTTGAGACGGAGTCTCACTCTGTCACCCAGGGTGGAGTGCTGTGGCCGGATCTCAGCTCACTGCAAGCTCCGCCTCCCGGGTTCACGCCATTCTCCTGCCTCAGCCTCCCGAG
>NW_012112697.1:6342560-6343939 GCF_000951035.1 Colobus angolensis palliatus | reverse complement strand
AAAAAAAAAAAAAAAAAGAAAAAGGTACACTGGAATTCCATAGAGAACTACTTTCATGAATTAGGTGTTCATCATTCCCAAGAGTGATTCTGTATTTGATTAGCTATATTTGTATTTGTAAATTATACATAGTATGATATAGAAAGTTTTGTTTGGGTTTTTGGTTTGTTTGTTTGTTTTGAGATGGAGTTTTGTTCTTGTTGCCCAGGCTAGAGTGCAATGGTGTGATCTTGGCTCACTTTAACTTCTCGCCTCCCAGGTTCAAGCAATTCTTCTGCCTCAGTCTCCCAAGTAGCTGGGATTACAGGCGTCCACCACAATCCCCAGCTAATTTTTTTTTATATTTTTAGTAGAGATGGGGTGTCACCATGTTGGTCAGGCTGGTCTGTAACTCCTGACCTTGTGATCAACCCACCTCGGACTCCCAAAGTGCTGAGATTATAGGCGTGAGGCACCGCACCCGGCCAGAAAGTTTTTATACTTTATGCAAATGTTAGTTTAAAATTTTTTTCTTCTGTAGCTTGCTTTTTTGCTTAATATTATGCTTTGGGAGTGTATCCTAGTTGATCCATGGGGCTCTCGTTTTTCTTTCATTTCAATTTCTTGATAATATTCTAGTTCCCTAGTCAAAATTAATCTGTTTAGACCAGGCGTGGTGGCTCACACCTGTAATCCCAGCACTTTGGGGGGCTGAGGTGGGCAGATCGTCTGAGGTCAGGAGTTCAAGACCAGCCTGGCCAACATGGTGAAACCCCGTTTCTACTAAAAATACAAAAAATTAGCTAGGCATGGTGGCATGCACCTGTAGTCCTAGCTACTAGGGAGACTGAGGCAGGAGGATAGCTTGAACCCAGGAGACCGAGGTTTCAGTGAACCGAGATCGCACCATTGCACTCCTGCTTGGGCAACAATAGCGAAACTCTGTCTCAAAAAAAAAATTATCTGATTGTATTTTACATTGGTAGACATTTAGATTGTCTCCACTTGTTGTTAACATTAGCCATGCTGCAGAGAGACAGGTCTAGCAATGGAATTGCTTTATTATGAGGCACGTTTAATTTCTACTTTACTTAAATATTGTCAAATTATTCTTCTAACTTAAACTTTTCTTGTTTAAAAAAACATGAGAGATTTCTCATTTTTTCATACCTTTGCGAATCTTATTTATTTACTTTGAGACAGAGTCTCGCTCTGTCGCCCAGGCTGGAGTGCAGTGGCGCAATCTCAGCTCACTGCAACCTCCGCCTCCCGGGTTTAAGTGATTCTCCTGCCTCAGCCTTATGAGTAGCCACAACTATAGGGCATGCCACCACGCCTGGCTAATTTTTTGTATTTTTAATAGAGATGGGGTTTCACCATCTTGGCCAGGCTGGTCTTGA
>NW_012112697.1:6317700-6342110 GCF_000951035.1 Colobus angolensis palliatus | reverse complement strand
AGGATGGTCTCGATCTCCTGACCTCGTGATCCGCCCGTCTCGGCCTCCCAAAGTGCTGGGATTACAGGCTTGAGCCACCGCGCCCGGCCACCATTGCTACTTCTATCCTTAATTAAGTTTCCAGCTGGGCGCATTAGCTCACGCCTGTAATCCCAGTACTTTGGGAGGCCGAGACGGGCGGATTACGAGGTCAAAAGTTCGAGACCAGCCTGACCAACATGGTGACACCCTGTCTCTACTAAGAATACAAAAATTAGCTGGGCGTGGTGGCACACACCTGTAATCCCAGCTACTCAGGAGGTGGAGGCAGGAGAATCGCTTGAACCCAGGAGGAGGCGGAGGTTGCAGTGAGCCGAGATCACGCCACTGCACTCCAGCCTGGGCAACAGAGAGAGACTTCATCTCAAAAAAAAGAAAAATTAAGTTTCCATGTATGAATGGGCTACAGTAGTCCCCCGTTAGCCACAAGGAATACATTCCAAGAGCCCCCAGTGGATGTCTGAAACCATAGTATGTTTTTTCCTGTACATACAAACCTAAAGGTTAATTTATAAATTAGGAACAGTAAGAGATTAACAACAATAAATAATAAAATAAAGCAGTTATACCAATATGCTATAATAAGTTATGTGAATGTGGTCTTAATCTCTCTCTCTCAACATATCTCAAGTTTTGTGGGTTGTGGTTGATCACAGATACCGGAAACCATGGAAAATGAAACTAGATAAGGGGACACTACTATACTCTTTTGTTCTATGGTCTTTTTGTTAATTCTTTCTCCAATATTCCAAGTTATAATTTATTGTAGCTTTAATATATGTCACCCCACTTTGTTCAGCAAAAGTGTTTTTTGTTATTTTTGGCATTGTTCTTCACATTAATTTTTAAAAATTAAGTTGTTAAGTTCCATGAAAAAAACTTCGGGATCTTGATTGAAATTGCATTAAAAAATTATTGTGGAGTAACTTGAGAAGTATCATGTTTGTGATAGTGAGTCTTTTCAGTCGTGAACATGATGTAATATCCTTCCATTTATTCACTGTTTTCTTGTGTCTTTCACAAGTGTATTTTGCTTCATAAAGGTCCTACCTAGCCTTTTACTTTACAGTCACATGCTGCATAATGACCTTTGGGTCAATGACAGATTCTATATACGATGGTGGCCCCATAAGATTATAATGGAACTGAAAATTCTGTTATATAAGTGATGTTGTAATCATTGAAATGTCTTAGCGTGCCGGGCGTGGTGGCTCACACCTGTAATCCCAGCACTTTGGGAGGCTGAGGCAGGTGTATCACTTGAGGCCAGGAGTTTGAGAACAGCCTGGGCAACATGGTGAAACTCTGTCTCTACTAAAAATGTAAAAATTAGCTGGGCATGGTGGCAGGCGCCTGTCATCTCAGTTACTCGGGAGACTGAGGCAAGGGAATCTCTTGAACCCGGGGGCGAATGTAGCAGTGAGCCTGGATCACGCCACTGCACTCCAGCCTGGGCAACGGAGCGAGACTCAGGCAAAAAAAAAAAAAATCTTACCTCAATACATTACCTTTTCTATGTTTAGATACATAAGTACCATTATATTACAGTTGCCTATAGTATTCAGATTCAGTTGCCTATAGTATTATATTACAGTTGCCTATAGTATTCAGATTTATACACGTTTGTAGCCTGGGAGCAATAGTATATAGCTTAGGTGTGTAGTAGGCTATACTGTATAGGTTTCTGTAAGTACATTCTGTAATGTTCACATGATGAAATCGCCTAACAACACATTTCTCAGAACATGCCCGCATCATTAAGCTGCACATGACTCTATTTCTAGATTGCTGTTAAAATTGTTGTGAATAAAAATTTTTAACTTATATTTACTAATCAGTTATCTGATATGGGGACTGCTGTTGATATAATTTTTTTGGTCTTGAGTCCGGCAGCCTTGCTAAACTGTAATCATTTGTGGGTTCTCTTAAATTTGCCGTAAAAATTAATAAGGGCAGGTTTATCTCTTCCAATTTTCATATCTTTTTCTTGCATATCTTACTGGAATGGAATTCCGTCTTTGCATTTCATATTTTGAGACTTTTTAGGTACATACAAATGTATGACTGTTATTCTTGGTGAATGTGTCCTTTTATGATACATTGTTCCTCGTTATGCCTATTTATGCATTTTCCTTAATTCTAATTGGTCTTTCTTTCGTTGGCATTTGCTTGATGTCTACTTTTGCTCTTTTTAACTTCACATTCTTTTTTGGGTTATATTATTTGAGTATCTCATGAACAACCAACAGCTTACTGTTTTCTTTTTAATCCAGTAACCTTGACCTTTTAACATGTCAGTTTAATCTTTTATAATTTGCTTTAGCTAAACACTAGATTAGCTCTGTTCTCTCATTTTGCCTGTGGCATTTTTAGTCATAGTCAAATTTTCTAGTAGTAGTCAGATTCCTGACCATCACTCCCTGCTTACCCCAAAATCTGTCTCTGGAGAGATTTTTCTCTTTTTATATTTTATTCACTATCATAACATATTTACAGCAAAGAATGTGCATCACAGCATGAACTTTACTCTCCCATCTTGATGGGAAGTCTTCTGTAGCCTTCCTAATCCCCAGTTGTTGCTGGCTTTCCCCCTCTAGTTCCCTTCTGAAGGAACAGATGCTAAGGAAGCAGGCCGAGTTAGAATCAGCACAGTGCCGACTCCAGCTGCAGGTCCTCACTGATGAGTGCACTCGGCTTCAAAGCCGTGTTCAGGTATGTTTATCCTTTCTAACCCAAATAACTTTTGGAATAGGAATGGAAGAGGAATCTAAATGCTACTTATGTTCATCGCAGAAATAATAGGATTTGCCAAGTTATTTAAGAAATAAACATGACCAACTGCTTATTTTATTTCTGATTAGGGCATCTGTTCAAAACTTACTACACACTTTATGATGAAAACTACTATAGTCTGAATTTTATTTTTATTTTTTTATTTTTTTGAGATAGAGTAGTCTCATTCTGTCGCCTAGGCTGGAGTGCAGTGATGTGATCTTGGCTCACTGCAACCTCTGCCTCCTGGGTTCAAGCGGTTCTCCTGCCTCAGTCTCAGCATTTCGAGGAGCTGGGATTACAGGCGCCTACCACCATGCCCAGCTAATTTTTGTACTTTTAGTAGAGACAGGGTTTCACCATGTTGGCTGGGCTAGTCTCGAACTCCTGACCTCAGGTGATTGGCCCGCCTTGGCTTCCCAAAGTGCTGGGATTACAGGCGTAAGCACTGCACCTGGCCTTACAGTCTGAATTTTAGAAAAAATTAAATAGCCAACCAAGAATTCCAAACTTGTTTAAGTAAATCTACCAATAAAATGGGGGCTTTACCAGGAGTTTGAAGGTTACAGTGAGCTGTGATCGCACTACTGCACACCAGCCTAGATGCCATGGGTGATGGAGTGAGACCCTGTCTGCTTTCTTTTTTTTAAATGACTTTAAACAAAACCATCGTTAAGGACTTTCAACTCTCATATTATGATTCTGTGCTCTCCTTATTTCACTTGCTTGTTGACATACTGTAAAAAATCAGCAGTTCTGGCCGGGTGCGGTGGCTTACGCCTGTAATCCCAGCACTTTGGGAGGCCGAGGTGGATGGATCACCTGAGGTCAGGAGTTCAAGACCAGTCTGGCCAACGTGGTGAAACCCCATCTCTACTAAAAATATTAAAAAATTAGCTGGGCATGGTAATGGGCACCTGTAATCCCAGCTACTCAGGAGGCTGAGGCAGAAGGGCTTGAACCCAGGAGATGGAGGTTGCAATGAGCCAACATGGTCCCACTGCAGTCCTGGGTGACACCCACTGCAGTCCTGGGTGACAGAGTCTCCGTCTCAAAAAAAAAAAAAAACTCAGCAGTTCTCTAGGATTTATGTTAACATTTTCATGTAATGGATAAGAAATCTTCTGTATAAGATCAAGGAATTGTGTTTGAGGGGAATATCAAATTAAAAAGCTTTGTATTTATCAAATCTTTTTCATTTTAGGACTTGCAAAAGCTTATGTCACATCAAAATCAGAATTTACAGCAACCCAGGGGCTTCCAAGCATGGGTCCTGAGCCGCTCACCCTCCAGCCAGGGTCAGCACAAGCACAAGTACCACTTCCAAAAGACCTTCACAGTATCTCAGGCAGGAAACTGCCGGATCATGGCATACTGTGATGCTCTGAGCTGCCTGGTGATATCACAGCCTTCTCCTCAGGCCTCTTTTCTTCCAGGTAAAGAGTCTAGAAACTCAGCTTTCATGTTCTTTATTAGACGCCATGTGTTTATTTCCTTGCCCTTTTGGAAAATTCAAGACTCAAGGCTCACCAGATCACCTTTCCCTATCAGTTCCTTGTTAATGCAAGTACCCCAGGGTGCAGCAAAGATGTCTTTACTGTCTATTGACTTCATTCTGTAAATTTATTAACCAAGAGGGTAGAAATACTGATAACCATGACAAAGCAGATGGTGAGGTCCTTGGAAGTGTAGGTTACTGATAGAGTCCAAGAAGGACATATATGTCCTATTCAACTTACAGATTCTTTTTAGACTGGAAATGTTTGACAAAACACTACCCTAAGGGTAATTCAAGGTGAAACAAAATTTAACACTTATTTTCAGTAGTGTTCAAGTTAACAATTTCCAAATAAGAGAATTTAAGGAGTACACTGACTATTTTATTAATGCTAGATTAATTTTCTCTCAACATATTTTGTGCTTTTTAAGCTTAATTTTAGGTTTTCTAAATGTTGAAAACCAAGTCTTTTCAAATGCTCAATTAAATCATTTCTAAATCTTGCAGATGTTTCTGCTGTCTTCAGCATAAGATTTCTGCCAACTGCAAGACCCCTTTGCTTTAACATGGTTTTATAATGTTCCTTTATCCCATCTAAGTTTTTAATAAAAAGATTTGTCATCAAATAGAACCAACAAATTGGAAAAATAACTATTTTCTAATGTTCCCCAAATTGGGAATGTGTCCTGTTCTTTTTTTCTTAACATGTCCATTCCAGTCCGCTTGATAGTGTGCTGGTGTTGATTTGTCGTTGTTCCCCTTAATGATTAACTTGGTGTGTATTTCTGCTACCTTGTTTTTTTTTTTTCTTTTCTTTTTGAGACAGAGTCTCGCTCTGTTGCACAGGCTGGAGTTCAGTGGCGTGATCTCAGCTCACTGCAACCTCTGCCTCCTGGGTTCAAGAGATTCTCCTGCCTCAGCCTCCTGAGTAGCTGAGACTACAGGTGCATTCCACCATGCCTAGTTAATTTTTGTATTTGAAATGGGGTTTTAACATTTTGGTCAGGCTGGTCTCAAACTCCTGACCTCAGGTGATCCACCCATCTTGGGCTCCCAAAGTACTGGGATTATAGGCATGAGCCACCATGCCCAGCGACCTTGTTGATTTAAAGCCTATACCTGCACCTGCACCCACCCCCCACCCCTTGCTTTTTTTTTTTTCCTCTCTGGCTGTCCTAATTCTGCTAGAAGAAAGTGCAATAAGCCACGTACTTGGTTCCCTGGAGAAGCTGAAGCTGTCTTGAATCTAGGATTTGACGCATTTTTAAAGAATTTAACTCAACTGGGCACAGTGGCTTGTGCCTATAATCCCAGCAGCTTGGGAGGCCAAGGCGGGAGGATCATTTGGGCCCAGGAGTGTGAGTCTCACTATGTCGGGGCAACATAGTGAGATTCCATCGCTATAAAAAAAAAATTTTTTTTTTAACTAGGTTGGTGTGGTGGCACACCTCTCTGGTCCCAGATTCTTGGGAGGCTGAGTTGGAAGGATCACTTGAGCCTGGGAGATCAAGGCTTCTGTGAGCCGTGATGGTGCCACTGTACCTTAGCATTGGTGATAGAGTGAGACCCTGTTTATATATATAACTTAGTTAAAAATAAATGTTATAGCTTAGTAAGAGAACACAGTAACAAATAGTTTTAAAAGGTTATTGGTTTTTGTTGGCTATTTTTACCCCTTTCGGGAATGTGGGTACTTGAATTGTCATCTGTCTCATTTCATTTCAGACAGATGTAACATATCTTGACTGACATTTATTTTCATTCTCTATTGTTCACTGTTCCTTCCGCATCTAGAGTGTCTGTGGTTCTAGTGAAATATTCTCTCTCAACAGCTTTATAGAAGTATAATTGGCAGTAAACTGTAGATATTTAAAGTATACAATTTGGTTACTTTTCACATATGTAATACACCCCTGAAACCATCACTACAATCAAGATAACTTTAATTTTTTTTTGACACAAGATCTAGTTATATCGCCCAGGCTGGAATGCAGGGAGGGGTGTGATCTCAGCTCATTACAACCTCCGCCTCCTGGGCTCAAGTCATCCTTCCACCTCAGCCTCTCGAGTAACTGGGAGTACAGGCTCGCCCCACTATACCCAGCTAATTCTCATATTTTTTGTAGCAACAGGGTTTCACCATATTTCCCAGGCTGGTCTCGAACTGATGAGCTCAAGTGAGCCACCCACCTCAGCCTCCCAAAGTGCTGGGATTCCAGGCATAAGCTACCACGCTTGACCATGAACATATGTATTACCCCAAAAGTTTCCCTATGGCCTTTTATAATCTCACCTGCCCCTCCCTCCTCTCCCATCCCCAGCAGTCACTGCTTTTTGTCACTACAGATGAGTTTGCATTTTCTAGAATTTTACATAAATGGAATCATACAGTGTTAACCATTTTTTGGTCTGACTTCTTTCTCACTGCATGCTTTTTATTGTAGTATATATTAGTAGTTAATTCCTTTTTAATGGATAGTATTCCATCTTACCTGTATACAGTAGATTTGTTTATTCATTTACCTGGACGTTTGAAATGGGTTATACTTTCTTTTTTTTTTCTTCTTTTCATTGTCATGAGGCAAGCATGGGTTGTACTCTCTTTTCTCTCTCCTCTCTCCCTTCTCCTCTCTCCCTTCTCCTCTCTCCCTTCTCCTCTCTCCTCTCTTCTCTCTCTTCCTCTTCCTCTTCCCTTCTCTGACAGAGTTTTGCTCTGGTTACCCAGGCTGGAGTGTAGGGTGCAATCTCGACTCACTGCAACCTCCGCCTCCCAGGTTCAAACGACTGTCCTGCCTCAACCTCCCGAGTAGCTGAGATTACAGGAACTTGCCACCACGCCTGGCTAATTTTTTGTATTTTTAGTAGAGACAGGGTTTCACTGTGTTGGCCAGGCTTGTCTTGAATTCCTGACCTCAGGTAATCCACCTGCCTTGGCCTTCCAAAGGTTTGGGATTACAGAGGTGAGACACCACGCCCAGCCTGGGTTATACTTTTTTAAATAAGTCATAGGCCGGGCGCAGTGGCTCATGCCTGTAATCCCAGCACTTCGGGAGGCTAAGTCGAGCAGATCACTTGAGGCCAAGAGTTTGAAACCAGCCTGGCCGGCCGGGCGCGGTAGCTCAAGTCTGTAATCCCAGCACTTTGGGAGGCCGAGACGGGCAGATCACGAGGTCAGCGGATCGAGACCATCCTGGCTGACCCGGTGAAACCCCGTCTCTACTAAAAAATACAAAAAACTAGCCGGGCGAGGTGGTGGCGCCTATAGTCCCAGCTACCCGGGAGGCTGAGGCAGGAGAATGGCGTGAACCTGGGAGGCGGAGCTTGCAGTGAGCTGAGATCCAGCCACAGCACTCCAGCCTGGGTGACAGAGCAAGACTCTGTCTCAAAAAAAAAAAAAAAAAAAACAGCCTGGCCAATACAGTGAAACCCCATCTCTACCAAAAAATAAAAAAGTTAGCTGGGCGTGGTGGCGTGTGCCTGTAATCAATCCCAGCTGCTCGAGAGGCTGAGACAGGAGAATTGCTTGAACCCAGGAGGCAGAGGTTGTAGTGAGCCAAGATTATGCCACTGCTTTTTAGCCTGGGCAACAGAGTGAGACCCTGTCTCCAAAATAAATGAATAAATTATAACACTGGAGAATTGTCGTTTGACCAGCTGGTTCCCAAGGACTTATATGCGAAGAAAGGTGGACAAAGGAGCTACTTGAAAAAGTAGTTTGCATTGCCCTAGATTCACTTTCAGTGATCTGTTTCATACTATTTTGCCTTTGGCAGGCTTTGGTGTTAAGATGTTGAGTACTGCCAACATGAGAAGCAGTCAGTACATTCCGATGCATGGCAAACAGATCCGTGGACTGGCTTTTAGCAGTTACTCCAGAGGCTTGCTACTCTCTGCTTCCCTAGACAACACTATTAAACTGACCAGGTGAGTGACTTGGGGAGGAAGGTGGAGACTGGGCTGTTTGGTGTTGAGTAGCATGGAATTAGTATCAGTGTTATGATGACCTTAGCTGTGTTTTTTTGGTCTGAGACTGTGTCTTCTGAGATCCATTTAAAATACATTGCTTTTAGAAGTGGGCACAGCAGGTTACAAAACTGTGTTTCCTGTTTCTTTAAAATTATATATATTACAAAAAATGTCTTAAGCATATTTTAAGGAGATGAGAATAAAACTCTGAAGTTGGTGGAGGCCAGCCGTGGTGGCTCACACCTGTAATCTTAGCACTTTGGGAGGCCAAGGCAGGTGGATCATCTGAAGGTCAGGGGTTTGAGACCAGCCTGGCCAACATGGTGAAACCCGTCTTTACTAAAAATACAAAAATTAGCTGGGCATGGTGTCAGAAACGTGTAATCCTAGCTACCAGGGAGGCTGAGGCAGGAGAATCATTTGAACCTGGGAAGTAGAGGTTGCAGTGAGCCAAGATCAAGCTACTGCACTCCAGCCTGGGCGACAGAGCAAGGCTGTGTCTCAAAAAAAAAAATAGTAAATGAATAAATACATAAATAAATAAATAAAATTTAAAAATAAAGTTTGTGGAATGACAGGATGGAGGGAGCTTTGGTACCTGACATCAGAGTCGCCATACTAGGTCAGTACTGTTTACTCCTAGTCCTGGTCTGTTTCTCCTAGTCCTGGTCTGTTACCTGGACAATTCTGTGTAACAGAGATGTTCGCCAAGCACTCACTGCCCTTGGGTACCATGATGACTTCTTTTATACCCTTACTTAGTTACAGTGTTTTATCTGTCACATGCTCTGTGAGTACTGTGAACCAGATGTGAGTGTGCTCCATGCCTTTATAAGTATTGTTTTAAAAATAAGGTAGAGGCCGGGCACGGTGGCTCAAGCCTGTAATCCCAGCACTTTGGGAGGCCGAGACGGGCGGATCACGAGGTCAGGAGATCGAGACCATCCTGGCTAACACGGTGAAACCCCGTCTCTACTAAAAAAAAAAAAAAACTACAAAAAACTAGCCGGGCGAGGTGGCGGGCGCCTGTAGTCCCAGCTACCCAGGAGGCTGAGGCAGGAGAATGGCCTGAACCCGGGAGGCGGAGCTTGCAGTGAGCTGAGATCCGGCCACAGCACTCCAGCCCGGGTGACAAAGCGAGACTCCGTCTCAAAAAAAAAAAAAAAAAACAAAAAAAAAAAGTAAGGTAGAAAAATGTTACATACCAAAGTGTTGGTTGGATTATTATTTATTTATTTGTTTACATATTTATTTTTGAGAGAGAGAGAGTCTTGCTCTGTCACCCAGGCTGGAGTGCAGCGGCGCAATCTCGGCTCACTGCAACCTCCGCCTCCTGGGTTCAAGTGATTCTCCTGCCTCAGCTTACCGAGTAGCTGCGATTACAGATGCACGCCACCACACCTAGCTAATTTTTGTATTTTTAGTAGAGGTGGGGTTTCGCCATGTTGGCCAGGCTGGTCTCGAATTCCTGACCTCAAGTGATCTGTCTGCCTCAGACTTCCAAAGTGTGGGATTACAGGCATGAGCTACCATGCCCAGCCCCTTTAATTTATTATTTTACTTCTTTACAACTCAAGAGGAAAACCTGTGACCCCCAAAACAAATGTTATGGAATTTAAAGGAGTTACCTGGGCAGATCCTAGAAAAAATAGGAAATCCAGATAGTTTGGGCATATGAGTGTGTTCTCAAGGGTTAATGATCATTTAAATGATAATCTTTACATCTTTGTCATGTATTTGCTTTTCTTAATGCAGTTGTAAAAGTCTTTTGTAATTCCACAGCCTGGAGACAAATACCGTGGTCCAGACTTACAATGCTGGACGTCCTGTCTGGAGCTGTTGCTGGTGTCTTGATGAGACTAACTACATCTATGCTGGACTGGCCAATGGTTCAATTCTGGTATATGATGTGCGGAACACGAGCAGTCATGTTCAGGAGTTAGTAGCTCAGAAAGCCAGGTAGGGAGCCACTCACTCTTTTCCTGGTAGCAACTTTCTCTTGGCTTATTATTGTGTTAATCATCTCTTCAGAGGGTGTTACACAGTTGGTCAGAAATCCTTACAGTTTTTGAAGATCCACTTGATCTCACTTCAGAATCAATAACATTCTTATTAACAAGAGTTTATATTCATGATATTTCATATGACAGAGAGTTCTGGTATAAGTATAGCCAGGTTCATAGTCAGTAATCATCTAATATGGCAAAACAGAGTCAGATCTATGTTCAGAACCTAGCTCCACTACTTAGAAGTTGTGTGACCTTAGTTGTGTTTCTTGGCCCATTGTGAGCTTAATCTGTAAAATCTGGTCAATACAGACTTGCTTTAATAGCCATATGTCGGCCAGGCACGGTGGCTCAAGCCTGTAATCCCAGCACTTTGGGAGGCCAAGACGGGTGGATCACGAGGTCAGGAGATCGAGACCATCCTGGCTAACACGGTGAAACCCCGTCTCTACTAAAAAATACAAAAATCTAGCCGGGCAAGGTGGCGGGCGCCTGTAGTCCCAGCTACTTGGGAGGCTGAGGCAGGAGAATGACATAAACGCAGGAGGCGGAGCTTGCAGTGAGCTGAGATCCGGCCACTGCACTCCAGCCTGGGCGACAGAGTGAGATTCTGTCTCAAAAAAAAAAAAAAAAAAAATAGCCACATGTCACCGGGCGCGGTGGCTCACGCCTGTAATCCCAGCACTTTGGGTAAAAGAGACGGACAGATCACGAGGTCAGGAATTCAAGACCAGCCTAACCAATGTGGTGAAACCCCATCTGGTTTTTCAAAAAAAAATTCAAAAAAAAATTAGGCATGCGTGGTGGCGCATGCTTATAATCCCAGCTACTCAGGAGACTGAGGCAGGAGAATTTCTTGAACCTAGGAGGTGGAGGTTGCAGTGAGCCGAGATCGCACCACTGCACTCCAGCCTGGACGACAGGGTGAGATACCGTCTCAAAAAAAAATAGCCACGTGTCTAGCGCATAGGAAGAGATCGGTTAAGGATAGCATAATCAAAAGTGATTTAAAACTTTCCTAATCCAAAGCTAAACCAACTTTTTTGAAGATACTGTATTATTATTATTTATCATTTAATCCAGTTATGAGATTGAGAAGTTTATAAAGTCAGCCCAAGTTCTGAGGATGCATGGCCACCAGCACCACTCTGTTTTAGAATGTGTTGAGCTGCCCTGTATGTGTAAAGTTCTCAGAAGGGGAGTAGGGTCTGTGACCTGACCAAAATGAAAAGTATCTTAACAGATAATTTATGTTTCCAATTGGATATATTAAAAAAGAGCAAGGAGAGCCAAACATAAAGATATCACTAAAGTAATAATTATTTACTGAAACCTAGGCCCAAATAGAGTAGACAGTAAAATACGGCAAGGTTTTTTTTTTTTGTTTTGGTTTTTTTTTTGGTGGTGGTGGTGGTGGTGGTGATTTTTTGTTTTTTTTTTTTTTAAGACGGTGTCCCACTCTCACCCAGGCTATAGTGCAGTGGCACAGTCTTGGCTCACTGCATCCTCCACCTCCCAAGTAGCTGGGACTACCTCCATGCGCCACCATACTTGACTAACTTTTGTATTTTTAGTAGAGATGGGGTTTCACTATGTTGGCCAGGCTGGTCTCAAACCTGTGATCTCAAGTGATTCTCCCACCTCGGCTTCCCAAAGTGCTGGGATTACAGGCGTGACCCACCATGCCCAGCCAAACATGGCAAATTTTAAAATAGCAAGAAAAAAATACTTGTATGTATTGTTCATTTTTATTTGTGTTTACTTTGATTACCTTTATTGTGACAGGGAAAATGAAATAAAACAGGCAAGTAGACTTTGGCAACTTTTGCATGAATGAGTTCACAGCAGAAATGAGTTCATAGGAACACAGTCTGAAGGATGATATTTCTGAGAGAATTCTTGGCGCATAGTCCTGGTCATATGCTTGCAGAAGGAAATTTAGAAAATCTAAAACAGTCCTGTTTCTGAATTAAAATGTAGCTGCTTTTAGCTGTATTTTAATTGTGGGGTCTGTCATCTACAACTTGGGACCTTTATTTTGTTATGTATATAAGCTTTGTTTCTTTCCTGACTTTTCTCATGTGGCTAAACCCATTTCAAGAAGCTTCACATCAGTCAAGCTTCCTAGTAATTGTGATCTTGTATCCCTTAAATTTCCTAGTTCTTTTTTTCCTTTTCTTTTAGAGCATCTAGTATCTCTCCTGAAATTAGTTTCAGAATATTATGTGATGTCCTTTTGTTTCTACAGAGAGGGTTGCTAATTTTTATCAGATGTCAGAGGATAGTGACTAAAGGTGTTTAACCTCTGTAGAGGTGGGAATGTGCTTGAGGGTTCCTGGTAGTGGGGTCTGGAGCCGTCCGAGTTTTGGAATGTGAGATACAGTTTCCTTACTTTCCTTTCAGATGCCCACTGGTCTCCTTGTCATACATGCCCAGAGCTGCCTCAGCTGCATTTCCATATGGTGGGGTGCTGGCTGGAACCTTGGAGGATGCTTCATTCTGGGAACAGAAAATGGACTTTTCTCATTGGCCTCATGTGCTGCCCTTGGAGCCAGGGGGCTGCATAGACTTTCAGACAGAGAACAGCTCCCGGCACTGTCTTGTGACCTACAGGCCTGGTGAGTGGTACTGGGGTCTCCCATGGTTTATTTGGGAGCACAGTGGTAGAGAAGAGGGAAGGAGAGTTCGATCCCACCCTTTGGGTGGCTGTGGTACTGCTCACAGACTAAAAGATACGTTGTAGCTCTTGCTTCTACAGGGAGGATGGTGGCTTCAGGCTCCCCCACAGAGCCTGCCTCCCTGCTCCTTACATGTAAGGACTGGAGCATATTCTGCCAGGTACTCCTGGAAGTGAATTAGCCACTTAGGAGCCCCTACAACTTAGAACAGTAGTGGAATGAGGGGCTAGCTCTAGGTTGTTGAGCCATCTTGAGATCACTTTCATATCTTCTGCCTGCCTCTCACTTCCCCTGAGAGAAAGGTCCAGATTAGGGCAGCCACGTAGTACCCCGGCTGGCATATTGTCTATTCCTCCTTATTTGGGCCGACAAAGGTAAATAAGGGGAAATGGGCAACAATGGTTGTGTGGGCCCAGCCAGCTGAACATCTTTACCTCTGGAATCAGAGGTGGAACCCGTAACAGCAGACTGTGCTTCATTCACAGGTTCTTTCTAGGCAAAGCGTCATGAATCGAAATTCCTGGTAAACTGTACTGATGGTCAGTGTTGCAGGTTTTTTCTTTCTAATGTGGTCTTGAGGTCTCTGTCAGGAGAGTGGCTATAAACTGTAACCCTGTCCTGCCAAACTCTAGGGAGTTCGTTGTGGGTGTTCATAGTGTACCTTCCACTAGATACTCCTTTGTCCTGGCAGATGGCCTAACACCTGCCTGACTCATGACCAGGTGTCCCTCTCACAGGAAACTTGTTTATACTGGCCCTTGTGGTGCTTGTCTGACCTGTGTCCAGTTCATTTCCCTTAAGATAATGACTCTCTATAAGAGCCCTGATTAGGAAAGACGTTAGGTTCAGGTGTGTTGGTCAGGTGAGACACAAAGGAGGCAACGCACAAAACACAGGAAATAACGGAATCAGCTTACTTGACAGATCCCACAGAGAAGAGGGCAGCATGCTTTAGGGGCCAGTGGGAAGAAGGGGGAGCTATCCAGGACAGGCCTGCTCCCTTGGGGGTGGGGTAGGGGTGGAGGGGAGGAACAAGTGGGCTATATTTCCAACCTCTGCTCAGGGAAGGGATTTTTTTTTTTTTTTTTTTTTTTTGCGCCCGGACTGGAGTGCAGTGGCCGGATCTCAGCTCACTGCAAGCTCCGCCTTCCGGGTTTACGCCATTCTCCTGCCTCAGCCTCCCAAGTAGCTGGGACCACAGGCGCCCGCCACCTGGCCCGGCTAGTTTTTGTATTTTTAGTAGAGACGGGGTTTCACCGTGTTAACCAGGATGGTGTCGATCTCCTGACCTCGTGATCCACCCGTCTCGGCCTCCCAAAGTGCTGGGATTACAGGCTTGAGCCACCGCGCCCGGCATGGGATGTTTTAACTAGACCAAAGTTGACAGGGTACATCTGGGTTTCAGATAATTTATGCCAGTCCTAAAAACAGATGCTGAGGTCACAACTGTATTAAGCAAATTTATAACAGGCAGGCAGATGTATAGTCAGAGTTAGTCATTAAATGCTCACACTTCTGCTGGTTGTGGGTGGGTCTACTCATGTTTTTAAGTTTTGTTTGAGCTGAGAAACATCTAAGTAGCACTTCAGACCCTTTGGCTCTTCGTCATCCCACAGCTCTGCTGTCTCCAAGACTGTGATTTGCTGTGACTGGTGTACAAAGCCTGGGGGTCCTATTTTGTTCTCTGGCTTTTGTTTGCCTCCCAGCAGAATTTCAGATACATGTTTCCCTTTCTGTAATAGCCTGCTTTCACGTTACAAAAATGTGCAGTCCCAGAGGCTAATGAGGTTCTCACTGGGGGAAGGGAAAAACCTTTTACTGAGAATTCTTAAGAGAGAAATCCCCCAGCAGAGGTCTGGCAGGAGACTGATTTTACTAAAACAGATAACTCAGTCTCAGAATTGTTTTTCTCTTAAGCAAAAAGCTATTGTAGATAACTTGATTTCTAGCCTACGGTTCTAAATTTCACTGATGCTATGATATTGTTCTTTCATTTGTTTTGTAGCTGTTCTTGATGGTTAAGGATTTATGGCTTTTCCGTCCAACTAGGTTGTAAGCGTGTGAGGTTTGGGTACTTGGTTAATTTTTTGTGTAGCATCCCCATGGTGCAGCACTGATTTCTCTGTCCCATAGATAAAAATCACACCACCATACGAAGTGTGCTGATGGAAATGTCCTACCGACTGGATGACACTGGAAATCCAGTCTGCTCCTGCCAGCCTGTACATACATTTTTTGGAGGACCGACTTGCAAACTATTGACCAAAAATGCCATTTTCCAAAGCCCAGAGAATGATGGCAACATCCTGGTGTGTACTGGGGATGAAGCAGCAAATTCTGCCCTGGTGAGCCTGTTATTTTTTACTTTCATATAAAAAGTAGTTTTGCTTAAAATATTGGTAAGGGAAAACGCGAACATTTTTTTACAGAAGCTCATAAAGCAAAAAAGTGTAAGTTCTGCTCTGTAATCCCACATATCCGCATATGTGTGTATGTGAGGTTGCTTGGTTTACATATGCTTTCCATACTGCTTTGTAGATCTTGACTCACTGTTGCAACCTCTACCTCCTGGGTTCAAGTGATTCTTCTGCCTCAGCCTCCTGAGTAGCTGGGATTACAGCACCTACCACCACACTCACCTGATTTTTGTATTTTTAGTAGAGACAGGGTTTCACTGTGTTGACCAGGCTGGTCTCAAACTCCTGACCTCAAGTGATCCGCCAGCCTCGCCCTCCTGAAGTGCTGGGATAATAGACGTGAGCCATTGTACCCAGCTGAGATGTTCTTGAACCTGAGCCTAATTAAGGCTTAGAGTAGCACTGTCCAATACAGTCACACTAGTCACATGAGCACTTAAAGTGTGCTTAGTGCCAAGGAAGAACTTAATGTTTTACTTTATTTTTAATCAAGTTAAATATAAACTTATGTGACTAGAGGCCACCATATTGTATAGTGCCACTCTAGAAGCTAGCGCTAAGTTTCATTGACTGGAGTTGCAGGGAATAGAGGAGAACAAGTTTAATGATAACACAGAAAGTATATACACAAGTCCAGGTTGTGGGCGTTCTGTAAGACAGCTGATCCGGCTTCCACAAGAAGTCAATGGCAGAAGAAAAAAGGTGGGATCACAGACGGGAGCCATGGCGCCCGGCCCGGCCTTTTTTTTTTTTTTTTTAAACAGATGCATACTTTTTTTTTTCTCTTGAGACAGTCTCGCTGTGTTACCCAGACTGGAGTGCAGTGGCGCAGTCTCGGCTCACTGCCACCTCTGCCTCCCAGGTTCAAGCAGTTATTGTGCCTCAGCTTCCCAAGTAACTGGGTGCACACCACCATACCCGGCTAATTTTTGTTTTTAGTAGAGATGGGGTTTTGCCATGTTTCCCAGGCTGGTCTCAAACTCCTGGGCTCAAGCAGTCTTCTCACCTCAGCCTCACAAACTGCTAGGATTACAAGCATGAGCCACCGTGCCTGGGGTCATACTTTTTTTTTTTTTTTTTTTTTTTTAGGCGGAGTCTCGCTCTGTTGCCCGGACTGGAGTGCAGTGGCGGGATCTCAGCTCACTGCAAGCTCCGCCTGCCGGGTTTACGTGATTCTCCTGCCTCAGCCTCCCGAGTAGCTGGGACTACAGGCGCCCGCCACCTCGCCCGGCTAGTTTTTTTGTATTTTTAGTAGAGACGGGGTTTCACCATGTTAGCCAGGATGGTCTCGATCTCCCGACCTCGTGATCCGCCCGTCTCGGCCTCCCAAAGTGCTGGGATTACAGGCTTGAGCCACCGCGCCCGGCCTTTTTTTTTTTTTTTTTTTTTTGGAGACAGGGTCTCGCTCTGTTGCCCAGGCTGGAGTGCAGAGGTGCAATCTTGGCTTGCTGCAACCTCCACCTCCTGGGTTCAAGTGATTCTTGTGCTTCAGCCTCCCAAGTAGTTGGAACTATGGGTGTGTGCCACCATGCCTGGCTGACTCTACTTTTTAATACTTTAAAATATTTTTCTTTTTTAGGAGACAGTATCTTGCTCAGTCCAGACTGGAGGGCAGTAGTGTGATCATGGCTGACTGTAGCCTCAAACTCCTCAGCTTAAGCAATCCTCTTTTACCCTCTTGAGTAGCTGGGACTGCAGGCATGCACCACCACACCTGGCTAATTTTTTAATTTCTTATAGAGATGGGAATCTTGCTCTGTTGCCCCAGCTGGTCTCTATCTCCTATTCTTAAGCTGTCGTCCCATCTCAGACTCCCAAAGTGTTGGAATTACAGGTGTGAGACACCATGCCTGGCCAATAATAAATTTTTAGAGGCCAGACGCGGTGGCTCACTTCTGTAATCCCAGCACTTTGGGAGGCCAAGGTGGATGGATCACGTGAGGTCAGGAGTTCAAGACCAGCCTGGCCAACATGGTGAAACCCCATCTCTACTAAAAGTACAAGAAAATTAGCGGGGTGTGGTGGCAGGCACTGTAGTCCCAGCTACTTGAGAGGCTGAGGCAGGAGAATTGCTTGAACCCAGGAGGCAGATGTTGCAGTGAGCCAAGATTGCGCCACAGCATTCCAGCCTGGGCGACAAGGGTGAGACTCTGTCTCAAGAAAAAAAAAAAGATGAGTTCCGTGAGGGCAAAGACAAGGACTTTATTTTATTTACCCATCTGTCCCTAGAAGAGCCTGACACATAGATTGAATGAATGGAAGCTGGGCTTTATTTTCAGATCCACTTACAGGTAGACTAATTACTGATTACAGTAGGTGAGGCTGTATCTGAACTATGTCAGGTGTGCTGGCTTTGAGCAACCTTGCGAAGGCTAGGGATGGCCTGCTTTGCTCTCCAGGTAGTGTTCTCTCTGCAGCCTTTCAGACTTGTTTGATGATGAAGAAAGGAAGTCCCTTCATGTACTGACTGGATTCTGACCCTTCCCTCTGCTTGCGTTCTTTAGCTGTGGGATGCTGCCAGTGGCTCGTTGCTCCAGGACCTACAGACCGATCAGCCTGTCTTGGACATCTGCCCATTTGAGGTGAACCATAACAGCTACTTGGCTACCTTAACAGAGAAGATGGTCCACATCTATAAGTGGGAGTGACCGTGGTCTTGAAACCTTGAAGGCCTGCTACTGGTTAAATGTTGTTTGTTAGCACCTAGCAGTCCCAAGCAAGATCCCTGTTTATTGTCTGCAGCCTAGAACATTGGGGATCATGGTTTGTTTGCATTAATATGATTCTAGGACTTTAGGTCACTGAGACACTACAGATTGTGTATCTGTTATGTCCACTAAAAGAGTAGTTGATGGGTTCTTTATCTACATTATCCATTTCTTGGGTTTAAAGCCTTCATTTACCATTATTGTATACTGGAAATTTTTTTTTTTTTTTTTTTTTTTTTTTTTTTTTTTTTTTTTTTTTGAGGCAGAGTCTCGCTCTGTCGCCCGGATTGGAGTGCAGTGGCCAGATCTCAGCTCACTGCAAGCTCCGCCTCCTGGGTTTACGCCATTCTCCTGCCTCAGCCTCCCGAGTCGCTGGGACTACAGGCGCCCGCCACCTCGCCCGGCTAGTTTTTGTATTTTTAGTAGAGACGGGGTTTCACCGTGTTAGCCAGGATGGTCTCGATCTCCTGACCTCGTGATCCGCCCGTCTCGGCCTCCCAAAGTGCTGGGATTACAGGCTTGAGCCACCGCGCCCGGCCGAATTTTCTTTATTTTCTATGTGACTTTCTGGACCTTAGAGAGTGTCCTCTCATCATCTAGGATGTGAGTAGGCATCAAGCATTTTCTGGGGGATATGACATCCCATCTGAGTTGTCCTGTCACTTAGGTATCCTTGAAGGGACTAACCGTTGTCTTGATACTGATTTGATGCAACGTAGATATAAAAGAGTATTATTCAGTTGAACACAAGAGGGCACTGTGAAACCTTGTGTCCGGTTTATTTCTGACCTTGAAGGCTGACAATCTTTTAGTAACTCATCTCATCCCCACAGAAGTTTGTGATAGAACACACCTGGGTGTGCTTTGTGGCAACAACACTTGCGTTCCAGGTGTGAAGTGCTGGGACACTGGCAGACTCAGTGATGGAAGCAGCTAGTGAACTATTCTCTTTGCTGATGCCTAGTGCATTAAGTTTATTGTTTTGTGAAAGGTAAGGAAAGAGGCCAGTTGTTTGAGTGGTGGGGAAAATTTTGTTTTTTCTAGCCAGCTTAGGAACTCAGGATTGGTTTTATCCAAGCTAGTGCTTTGAAGAACACTATCTCTTGCCAGGAAAAGATGAGTGATAGGTCAGAGGTTTTACTTGAGTCTCCCCTAGACATCAGGAGAAAAGACATAAGAGAATTTACAAAAGCTATTCAGACTGCTATTGAAAACATGAGAAGAACTTGTCTCCCATTTTGAGAGAGTTCTATCTAAATAAAGCCAATCCCTCAGACTGAGGGGCTGTTCTTAAGTGTTCTTTATACATTCCAGGTAAAGCCTTCCCCATGTGAAGCTGATGTTTGATTCCACTTCCCTCTGATTTGCCTCCCTAACCTTTTCTAAGGCTCAGTTTGTATTTCTTTGACTTGCCTCAGACTACTTGACCAAACCACTATCCACAACAGAATATGCTTCAAGATGTGGGCAGGTCAGTGTCCTGTTCATGGGAGAAAATGGCTAACAATCTGATTTTCTCAAATGATTGCTGAAGAGTTGTTAACCGTTTTTATTATAAACACTTCTGACCTGTCAATTCAAGAGCTGTTTCTAGAATCTTTCTCTCCAGCAAGGGGTTGTTGCAGTAGATTTCCCCAGAGTTCCAAGTTTTAGTTTGCCTTTTAATGACCCTTTAATATTTTAGGACATAATTTTTTCCTTTTTAAAATTTTTTGTAGAAATAGATGTTTCACTATGTTGTCCAGGCTGGTCTTGAACTCCTGGTTGCAAGCAGTTCTCCCGTCTCGGCCTCCTAAAGTGCCAAGATTATAGGCGTGAGCTACTGCACCCGGCCCCTATTTGAAGACATATTTTGTAAAAGCTAGCTTCTAGAACCTGAGAAAAGCACTTTTCTCCGAGGAGATATTCCTTTTGATATGTTAATGATTAATGATTAAGAGTGGCTGCCCAGGCCTGGAGTTTCAGTGACAGAATAGGATTGGAATTAAAAAGCAGAAGTCATCTGGTTTCAGCAGATTGCCACAAAGAGGATGCAGGTGGTCAGGCCCCGACTGGCTTTGTCTTTGGCCCTGGGCAGGTTAGGATTTGACTTGCTTTGAAGTACTTGATGCTGATTGATTTCCCTAAAAGTAGGAACAAGAGACTTAACTATAAGGAACATTAGGTGAATCCTAAGTCTCACCAGTCCTTGCATTAGTACATTAAATTTGGATGTTTTGTAAGCAAATTCATATGACCGTGACTGATTTCTCCAAAGAAAAAAACCTTGTCCAGCCTGACCAACATGGTGAAACCCCATCTCTACTAAAAATACAAAATTAACTGGGCCCAGTGGTGAGCACGCCTGTAATCCCAGCTACTCAGGAGGCTGAGGCAGTAGTAGAATTGCTTGAACCTGGGAGGCAGAGGTTGCAGTGAGTCAAGATCACGCCACTGCACTCCAGCCTGAGTGACAGAGCAAGACTCCATCTCAAAAAAAAAAAAAAAAACCTTGACGCCGTTCCCAATCCCCGTTGTAGAACATCACATTTATAAATCCAGGCTTTAGTCTTCTGGGCTCCACCAGGCTCTGCCCCACCATATTCCTTTGTCACTACCTCTAAGGTTTTTTCCCCACTTGAGGATTTGGAGTTAAACAAACTCAAAATATCTTGTCATTGTATATATTCTTGCCCCTGCTTTGAAAAGAGGGCAGTGGGAACTCTGTTTATACCCTGTTTTAATGTTTCTGTTTTATGTTTTAATGTTAATATGAAAATAAAGAATTTGCTATGTATAGTGGCTCCTAGTGCCTTTTGTTTCTTTGACTTCTAGAGGCAGGAGCATGTCTGCCTCTTGGGAGAGGGATATAATCCCAACCTGGTAAATTTCTCTCTTTTTGTTTTTTTTTGAGATAGAGTCTCGCTCTGTATCCCTAGCTGGAGTGCGGTGGTGCCATCTCGTCTTGCTGCAAACTCCGCCTCCTGGGTTCAAGAGATTCTCCTGCCTCAGCCTCCTGAGTAGTTGGGATCACAGGCGTGCGCCATCATGCTCGGCTAATTTTTGTATTTTTAGTAGAGATGGGTTTCAGCATTTTGGTCAGGCTGGTCTCGAATTCCTGTCCTCGTGATCCGCCTGCCTCAGTCTCCCAAAGTGCTGGGATTACAGGCATGAGCCACCGTGCCTAGCCGCCTTTTCATTTTTTTTTTAACTGAGTCTCTCTCTCTTGTCCCAGGCTGGAGCACAGTGGTTCAGTCTCAGCTCACTGCAGCCTCTGCCTCATTCCTCCTGAGTACCTGGGATTACAGGTGCCTGCAACAATACCTGGCTTACTTCTCTATTTTTAGTAGAGATGGGGTTTTACCATGTTGGCCAGGCTGGTCTCTAACTCCTGACCTCAAGTGATTTGCCCATCTTAACAGCCTCCCAAAGTACTGGGATTACAGGCAATAGCCACCTCACCCAGCCATAGATTTTCTCTTTTTCACACTAATAAAGTGGTTGAGGCTTTAGCTTGCAGTTCTGTTTTGCTATTGCCAATGGAAAGCGATATGTTTGCCTCTTAACCCTGTGTCCTGGCCATGTGGCTCACGCCTGTAATTCCAGTACTTTGGGAGGCAAAGGTGGGCAGATCACCTGAGGTCAGGAGTTCAAGGTCAGCCTGGCTAACATGGTGAAACCTCGTCTCTACTAAATGATACAAAAATTGGCTCGTTGTAGTGGTGGGCGCCTATAATCCCAGCTACTCGGGGCTGAGGCAGGAGAATTGCTTGAACCCAGGAGGCAGAGGTTGCAGTTAGCCGAGATCGCACCACTGTACTCCACCCTGGGTGAAAAAGCGAGACTCCGTCTCAAAAAAAAAAAAGCCCTGTCATGTGTCTATTTACTCTCAGATCTAGGGATCTACATTTCCCAGACTCTTGCCTGCTGGCTTCCTGCTAGTTTATTTGAATCCAGGAGACTGTAAAGTGGGAGGAAGGGAGAGGAGAGGACTTTTGTTTCCTTTATTTCTTCTAGTCATTGGCAGCACTTCTGACCGTGGCAGCAGCGGGCAAGTATGGGTTTCAGGGTTCCTGCTCAGCACAGTTCTGGCCACCTGCCTCAGTTTCTTTGTTCTGTTTGAGTTCAAGAATCTTCATTGCCATAAATCATGGTGCTCTACAATTAGGCTGGAAAGGCTGAAAATGTTTTCCAGTTTCTAGCTGAACAGCAAATGGTGTATACTGGATTCCAGGAGAACTGAATCCATAGGTATAAGCTTACTAACCATGGAGCCTGATGCTCTAAGGGACAAGGACAGAGGTCCTAGGATAGAAGTAAACCCCAAATTACAAAACCCAACACCATTGTTTTTGTTTTTCACAATACCCTCCTTTTTGTTTTCCATGTCAGTGATTGAGTATAAGTGAAATTCTGAAAAAATTTTTTTATAAGAAACAGGGTCTGACTGTCACTCAGTCTAGAGTGTAGTGGCACTGTCCTATCTCTGCATCCTCAAACTCATGGGCTGGGGTAATCCTGTCTCCTCAATCTCCTAAGTAACTGGGACTGTAATTGTGGACCACTCTGCCCAGCCAATTTTTGTTGTTCTTGTTTTTTGGTAGAGACAGGGGTCTTGCTCTGTTGCCCAACTGGTCTCAAACTTCTAGTTCAAGCAATCCTCCCGTCTCAGCCTCTCAAAACATTGGGATTGCAGGTATGAGCCACCATGCCTGGCCAAAATTCTAAAAATAGACATTTGTTTGTCCTTGTTCTTAGTCAACATATGTTTGTTGGTAAAAATCTCTGCTGTTTTATCTCTTTATAGTTTAATATATTAAGTAATGTCTTAGTAAATATGTATTACTAATAAGTAATTCTTAATGTTATAGAATACGTATTATTTTATCTTACAGGGGAAGAAACAGGTTAAAAATCCTAATAAAGGCTGGGTGCAGTGGCTCATGCCTGTAATCCCAGCACTTTGGGAAGCCGAGGACGGTGGATCACCTGAGGTCAGGAGTTTGAGACCAGCCTGATCAGCATGGCGTAGCCCCATCTCTACTAAAAATACAAAAATTAGCTGGGCATGGTGGCCCACACCTGTAATCCCAACTTCTTTTTTTTTTTTTTTAGGCGGAGTCTCGCTCTTTCGCCCAGGTGCCTGTAGTCCCAGCTACTCGGGAGGCTGAGGTGGGAGAATGGCGTGAACCCGGGGCGGGGCAGAGCTTGCAGTGAGCCGAGATCGTGCCACTGCACTCCAGCCTAGGTGACACAGCAAGACCCCATCTCAAAAAGAAGAGTGGCAGGGCTACTGACGCAGGCCCATTTCTGGAAGACTCAGTGACAGGTAACTTTTGCATGAGGACTGTCCTATGGCCTTGGCCAACTTTCCTTTTTGCTTTTTTGAGATGGAGTTTCACTCTTGTCTCCCAGGCTGGAGTGCAATGGCGCGATCTTGGCTCACTGCAACCTCCGCCTCCTGGGTTCAAGTGATTCTCCTGCCTCAGCCTCCCGATTAGCTGGGAATACAGGCATGCATGCACCACCACACCCGGATAATTTTTTTTGTGTTTTTAGCAGAGACGGGGTTTCTTCATGTTGGTCAGGCTGGTCTCGAACTCCCCACCCCTGGTGATCTGCCCACCTTGGCCTCCCAAAGTGCCAGGATTACAGGCGTGAGCCACTGCGCCCGGCCTTGGCCGACTTTCTTAGAAATGAATTTCAGTTTAAGTTGAGTCTTAGATGTTTCCACCAAATCCTCCTGTCCTTCCTTCCCTCCCTCTGTACTTCACACAGTGTTGGACATGCGTCATGATCACATGGCTCTCTCAGCCACCTCATTTTTCCTACAACTGTTGCCCCTAATAAATTTCTTGCATAGCTAATCCCTTTTTGTTGTCTGTTTCCTGGCAGACCTGGACTCACACAAGTAGTGCCAGTAGTGTTCCAAGAAAATAGGTGGTAAGACGGGCTGATTGGGGCCCCAGAATAATAAAGACCAGGTGGCAATGTTTAACGGCCAGAAGCCAGGAGACCACAATTACCACCATTACCAGCAAGATCAAACGAGATGACCAAGGGCCAGATGTGGTGACTCATGCCTATAATTCCAGCACTTTGGGAGGCCAAGGCAGGAGGATCACTTGAGGTCAGGAGTTCGAGACTAGCTTAGCCAACATGGTGAAACCCTGTCTGTATTAAAAATGTAAAAATTTGCCAGATGGGGTGGCTCATGCCTGTAATCCCAGCACCTTGGGAGGCCAAAGCAGGAGGATCACGAGGTCATGAGATCGAGACCATCCTGGCTAACACGGTGAAACCCCATCTCTACTAAAAATACAAAAAATTAGCCGGGCATGGTGGCA
>NW_012112697.1:6310712-6316740 GCF_000951035.1 Colobus angolensis palliatus | reverse complement strand
TGCCCGATCTGAGCCAATTTTCAGATCTAGAATCCATTGATGAAAGTATTGGTCAGGAGCCTAACACCAAAGACCCTACCACACCATGGCACGAGGGTCCTCAGGCCTTCCCCAAAGGAACTCATGGCTACTTACTTGGGTGACTGTACATTGGCAAAAGGGAAATAACCAAACATTTTGAAGACTATCGGACACAGACTTAAAGGTGAAATTGATCATTAGAGGCCTAAAACATCATTATAGTCCCCCTGGCCTATAGGGGCCAGTTAATAAATGGAGTACTGGCTAAAGTGGTAAATTATGGCTCTCAGCTTACTGGATGTGTGGACCCACGCAGAGATTTACATAGTCCCCAAATATATAACTGGAAGTGACCTGGAATAACCCCACATTGTATTTCGGGCCTGTGGGGCAGGAGCTGTCATGGGCAGGAAAGGCCAGATGTAAACCTGTGAAATTGCTCCCTACCCCGACTAAAATATGTTAAAAACAATATTCTGAGGCCAGGCACAGTGGCTGTAATCCCAGCACTTTAGGAGGCCAAAGTGGGCAGATCACCTGAACTGAGGAGTTTGAGACCAGCCTGGCCAACATGGTGAAACCCTGTCTCTACTAAAAATACAAAAATAAGCTGGGCATGGTGGCAGGTCCCTGTAATCCCAGCTACTTAGGAGGCTGAGGCAGGAGAATCGCTTGAACCTGGGAGGCAGAGGTTGCAGTGACCCAAGATCACACCATTGCACTCCAGCCTGGGGGATAAGAGCAAGACTTCGTCTCAAAAATAAATAAATAAATAAAAACAATTTTCTGAGAGTACAAGTCTTGAGGTGGAGGGAGTCATGGCAAGACAGGCGTTTAAAGTTTCTTCCACTCTTTGAGCGAGTGCTGGTTGAAAGGAGTGCTGCCGAAAGTGTAACCAAAGGAGGCATTATGCTTCCAGAAAAATCTCAAGGAAAAGTATTGCAAGCAATAGTAGTCACTGTTGAATCGGGTTCTAAAGGAAAGGGTGGAGAGATTCAGCCAGTTACCATGAAAGTTGGAGATAAAGTTCTTCTTCCAGACTATGGAGGCACCAAAGTAGTTATAGATGACAAGGATTATTTCCTATTTAGAGATGGTGACATTCTTGGAAAGTATGTAGACTGAAATAAGACACTATTGAAATGGCATCAGCATGAAGCTGCCCCTTCCACTGAAGTTCTCAAATCTTTCTTTTTTTGAGACGGAGTCTCACTCTGTTGCCCAGGCTGGAGTGCGGTGGTGCAATCTCAGCTGATTGCAAGCTCCGCCTCCTGGGTTCACACCACTCTCCTGCCTCAGCCTCCCAAGTAGCTGGAACTACAGGCGCCCGCCGCCACACCCGGCTTATTTTTTGTATTTTTATTAGCGATGGGGCTGAAATCTTTCATCACGTAAATAATTTTCGTATCTCTCTTTTATAATAAACTGATGATAACTAATGACAAAAAAAATGTTCCATTGGGAGGATGGGGATTTGTGAAGATTAGAATCACCATTAAAGACCTAAAGAATGCAAGGGTGGTTCTGAAAGATGGTGGAGAGTGAAAACTTTTCCCAATTGGTGGAAATGCTGGCTATGCTCTTAGTCATTCCACTTTGTATGTAAGATGAGAATATATACAGATTCCTGGAGAAAGTCCAATGGCCTGGCCTGGAGTAGAGGCACATGGATGAACATATGGGAGTGGGTACAATATGTAAATATTTTTGTATCTCTTAATAATGCCCATCAGAAAGCCTCCACCATAAAAAGGCACTGAACAACCAAGTAAGCAAAATGACTCAGCCAATTGACATGAGCTAGCCTCTGGCTCCTCCAGACCTGACATGCTGGACACGTGAACAGAGCAGCCATAGCTCAGTAGCATCATGGACTCCCACTCACCAAGGTACATCCAGCTACTGCTGCCTCTGAATGTCCAACTTGTCAGCAACAGAGAGCAACACTGAGTCTTTTTTTTTTTTTTTTTTTGAGACAGAGGCTTGCTCTTGTCGCCAGACTGGAGTGCCATGGCATGATCTCGGCTCACTGCAACCTCTGCCTCCGGGGTTCAAGCAATTCTCCTGCCTCAGTCTCCTGAGTAGCTGGGATTACAGGTGTGTGTCTCCATACCTGGCTAATGTCTGTATGTTTAGTAGAGATGGGGTTTCACTGTGTTGGTCAGGATGGTCTTGATCTCTTGACCTTGTGATCTGCCCGCCTCAGCCTCCCAAAGTGCTGGGATTACAGGCTTGAGCCACCACGCCTGGCCTGCCACACTGAGTCTTTGAAAGGCACATTTCTAAAGAAGACCAAGCAGCCACTTGGTGGCAAGTCAGCTACATTTGGCTTCTTCCATCTGCAAAGGCCATTTTATCCTTAGAGTGAGAGACTGCCTATTCTGGGTATGGGTTTGCCTTTCTCACTCTCAGAACGTCAGCCAGTGGTATGCCTGATTGAGTTCAGATTGACACACAGCATTGCATCTGGTCCAGGGGACCCTATCAACAGTGAACGGACCCATGACCATGAGTCTGCTGGTCATATCCTATACCACACCATCCACAAGCAGCCAACTAATAAAATCCTGTTAATGACCTTTTAAAGGGACAGCTAAAGCACTAGCTGAGAACATTCTGAAAGATAGGATGCAGATCTTCAGGATGCAGTGCTAAGTTAGAGACTGTGCTAATTCCTGATAGGAAAATTACATGGGTCCAGGTGCCAGGCATGACCCCACTTACTGTCACTCCTGATGACCCAGGTGATTTTGTGCTTCCCATCCCAGCAATTCTGAGCCCTGCATGGTCGAAGGTCCTGGGTTCCTACAGGAAGCGCACTTTGCCAGGTGACGCAGCAAGGGTCCTAATGAACTACAAGTTACGGCTGCCGCCAGGGCACTTTGGACTCCTCGAGCACGCCCAGAGACCAGTATGTGAGAGAAGGACTCCCCATACTGGCAGTAGTAATTAACCCTCATCAATAGGAGGCAGTAGGGTTGCTTTTATATAATGGGGACGGGGCAAAACACCCAAGTGATCCACGCGGGTGCCTGCTGGCGTCTCCTGGCCCTTCTGTAACTGAAGAGACATGTACAGCAACACCACACCACAATGAGAAGGGTATGATGACAAAGACCACCAGCAGCACCACCCCCAGGAATGAAGGTTTGTGTCACATCACCAGGTAAGCCACCAAGACTTCTGAAGTAATAGCTGAGTGTAAAAGAAATTCAGAATGGAGCAAGGAGAGGATGAATAGCAATTGAGGTCTGAGATCAGTTGCAATGATGAATGTTAGTTTATCCCACTAACCTCTCTCTTTTGAAGTTTTTCTCACAAAAAGAGAAGCCCATGGGAACTATGGCTTAGCTGCTCACCAAACTTGAACAGAGAAGTAAATCTGTGAAGCAGAAAGGGTGGAATAGAGTGGTCATGAAATATGCTTCTCAAATCTCCAACCATGAGGAATGCATTTGACCAATGGTCCCAGCTGTTGTGCTCTGAAACCCATCATTGTGTTCACTCTGAGGCCATAGTCCCCAAAGGTTACTCCTAGCCAATCTCTGAATTTGGCAGAGATGCTACGGCAGAGATGTTCCCATTTCTGGGAGGATTTACTTCTTTTTTCTCTTAAGGCAGAGTCTCGCTCTGTCGCCCAGCCTGGAGTGCAGTATCACGATCTCGACTCATGGCAACCTCCACCTCCCAAGTTCAAGCAATTCTCCTGCTTCAGCCTCCAGAGTAGCTGGGATTACGGGCATGTGCCACCACGCCTGGCTGATTTTTAGCAGAGATGGGGTTTCGCCATGTTGGCCAGCTGGTCTTGAACTCCTGACCTCAAGTAATCCACCCACCTCGGCCTCCCAAAGTGCTGGGATTAGAGACGTGAGCCACTGAGCCTGGCCTGGCTTTACTCCAATTAAGTGTTTTGCATGGCTAATCTTATCTGGAGAGTGCTTGTCAGAGAACCCAGAACAACACACCAGCAGGCAGTGGTGGAGCAGGTGGTGGAACCGGCCAGTCCAGGCTGGTTCTCCTAACCACAATGCCATCCCCAAAGCAGGTGATACATAGGACTGCTCCAAAAATAATTGCTGATTAAGTGAATGAAAATAAAAATGACAATGTTGACAAGGAGTTAATTTTCCCAAGGGAAAACAGAAATGTTGAGACTTGGGGGAAGGGCATTAACGGGTAACAAAAAAATTTCAGGGTAAAAGTGTTAAAACTTTATGGGTCAGTGTTACTTCTGTTTGATCTTGAGGTCTGGATATGGCAAAGATCAGGAAGTTGCCTGAGGAAAAGAAGTCCACCAGAGCAGGCATGCACTAGACCAACAGTAGCCAAAGAGCAGCAGGGACCAGTGCTGGGTTAGTTGTTAGGGGTGGCCCAGGCCCGTAATCTCAGCACTTTGTGAGGTTGAGGCAGGAGGACTGCTTGAGCCTAGGAGTTTGAGACCAGCCTGAGCAACAGCACGACCTCATCTCTACTAAAAAAAAATTTTATTTAGCCAGGTATGGTGGCACGCAGCTATAGTCCTTGCTACTTGGGAGACTGAGATAGGCAAGATCTCTTGAGTCCAGAAAGTCAAGACTGCAGTGAGCTGTGAAGCTGTGATTGTACCACTGCACTCCAGCCTGGGCAACAGAGCAAGATCCTGTCTCGAAAAATAAAAATAAAAAGGTTGGGCCTGGCATGGTGGTTCACACCTGTAATCATTTTGGGAGGCTGAGGCAGGCGGATCATGAGGTCAAGAGATAGAGACCATCCTGACCAACATGGTGAAACCCCGTTTCTACTAAAAATACAAAAATTAGCCAGGCATGGTGGTGTATGCCTGTAGTCCCAGCTACTCAGGAGGTTGATCCAGGACAATCGCTTGAACCTGGGAGGCAGAGGTTGCAGTGAGCCGAGATTATGCCACTGCACTCCAGCCTGGGCAACAGAGCAAGATCCTGTCTCGAAAAAAAAAGAGAAGGCCGGGTGCAGTGGCTCACGCCTGTAATCCCAGCACTTTGGGAGGCTGAGGCAGGCGGATCATGAGGTCAAGAGATAGAGACCATCCTGACCAACATGGTGAAACCCCGTTTCTACTAAAAATACAAAAAATTAGCTGGGCATGGTGGCAGGCACCTGTAGTCCCAGCTACTGGGGAGACTGAGGCAGAAGAATGGCATGAACCTGGGAGGCAGAGCTTGCAGTGAGCCGAGATTGCACCACTGCACTGCAGCCTGGTGACAGAGCGAGACTCTATCTCAGAAAAAAAGAAAAAGAAAAAAGAAACTTTTGAAAATTGTTCCTGGTGGCCAGGCGCAGTGGCTCACGCCTGTAATCCCAGCACTTTGGGAGGCTGAGGCAGGCGGATCATGAGGTCAAGAGATAGAGACCATCCTGACCAACATGGTGAAACCCCGTTTCTACTAAAAATACAAAAATTAGCCAGGCATGGTGGTGTATGCCTGTAGTCCCAGCTACTCAGGAGGTTGATCCAGGACAATCGCTTGAACCTGGGAGGCAGAGGTTGCAGTGAGCCGAGATTATGTCACTGCACTCCAACCTGGTGACAGAGCAAGATTCCATCTCAAAAAAAAGAAAGAAAGAAAAAGAAAATTGCTCCCGGTGATGCAGCTGCCCAGTCAAGTTTCAGAAAAGATTCCTCTACTTTGAAAGCTGCCACAATTTTCAAATGAGAAAGATGGTAAGAAATGGGAGAAAGTGCTCTGCCCAACCTTCTCTTTTCACTTTGTTCATGCAGTAAGTGAGGAAAGGCAAGAGAGGGCTTCAGGAAAATATGACCCTTTCAGCAACTCTCCAACAGCAGGAGGCAGCTTGACTGATCCAGCATGATTTCAGATGCTCCCTGTGTGCCCAAATCATGCTTAGCGCTGTATGGGTAATTGTGAGGTATGGGTAATTGTGAGGTATGGCCAGGCACGGTGGCTCACGCCTGTAATCCCAGCACTTTGGGAGGCCAAGGCGGGCGGATCACGAGGTCAGGAGATCGAGACCATCCTGGCTAACACGG
>NW_012112697.1:6305038-6306306 GCF_000951035.1 Colobus angolensis palliatus | reverse complement strand
AGACTCTGTCTCAAAAAAAAAAAAAAAGATTCTCCCGCCTCAGCCTCCCAAGTAACTGTGACTACAGGCATTTAACACCACACCCAGCTACTTTTTTGTATTTTTAGTAGAGACAGGGTTTCACCGTGTTGGCCAGGTCTCAAACTCCTGACTTCAGGTGATCCCCCCCACCTCGGCCTCCCAAATTGCTGGGATTATAAGCATAAGCCACTGCACCTGGACAGACTGTTTTTTCTCTTCTATTATCTTTACACTTACACATTCATGTGTTGTTTTAGTGTTCACCCTAAGCTCTTGGGCCTAGCAATTCTAATCTGCATCCTTGATTACATGCTATGTGCTATGGGAGTCATATATTTTAGTTTTACATATGTTCTAAATCTCTCATTATGGTTGTCTAAAACAATTAGTATTATTAATTGTCCCTGTATTGACCTTTCCAGTACTCCTATTTCTTCCTGCAGTCCTAGGCTACAAATGGGATCACTTGCCGTCAGCCTAGGGTAATGCAGATCAGCTGGCAATGAATTCACTCAGCTTTTGTATGTCTGAAAATGTCTTTATTTTACCTCCTTTAAAAAAATAGAACCAATTGTATTTTTAAGAATTTTGTATCAACATAAAACTCACCATTTTAACTTTTTTTCTTTTTTCTTTTTTTTTTTTTTTTGACACAAGGGCTCTTTTTTTGGAGACGGGAGCTCTGTCACTCAGGCTGGAATGCAGTGGCACAATCATATCTCACTGCAGCCTCAGACCCTGGACTGAAGCCATTTTCCCACCTCAGCCTCCCGAGTAGCTGGGACCACAGGAATGTGCCATCACGCTCAGCTAATTTTTTATTTTTGGTAGAGACAAGGTCTCACTATATTGCCCAGGCTGGTCTGGAACTCCTGGTGTCAAGCATTTCTCCTGCCTTAGAATCCCAAAGTACTGGGATTACAAGCCTGTGCCACCGCACCTGGTCTCCTGGAACTTCTTGAATCTGGAGGTTTATATCTTTCATCAGTGTGGAGGAAAACTCATGGCATTGCCTCTTCAAATATTGAGCCTGCCCTATTCTCTTTCTCTCCTTTTGAGACTCTACAGTATGACTGTGCCCTACATATCTCTTACACTATTTTTTAAATTCTTTTTTTCTGTTTTGTGTGTGTGTGTGTGTTTTTAAGATATTTTCTATTAACCTGTGGCCAGTTCACTAATTCTGTCTTCTGCCACGTCCAGTCTGCTGTTATAATCATATAACAAATTTTTATTTTTTATTTTTT
>NW_012112697.1:6297457-6304013 GCF_000951035.1 Colobus angolensis palliatus | reverse complement strand
CCTCCCAAGTAGCTGGGATTACAGGCACCTGCCACCACGCCCAGCTGATTTTTGTATTTTTAGTGAGATGGGGTTTCACTATATTGGCCAGACTGATCTCAAACTCCTGACCTCAGGCGATCCACCCGCCTTGGCTTTCCAAAGTGCTAGGATTACAGATATTAGCCACCGTGCCCGGCTCATTTGATTTTTTTGTTTGTTTGTTTTGTTTCTAAACAGAGTTTTGGTCTTGTTGCCCAGACTGGAGTACAATGGCGTGATCTCGGCTCACTGCAACCTCCACTTCCCAGGTTCAAGTAATTCTGCTGTCTCAGCCTCCCAGATAGCTGGGATTACAGGCACATGCTACCACGCTTGGCTAATTTTTGTATATATCTTTTTATCTGCATGGTCTAGCAATGAATCAAAAATTACAGAGGCTCTGGATGATGTATTCATTCTTCCAAAAAAGATTGAGGTTTTCTTCTTATGGACAGTGGTGGATCACCTTGACCTCACTGAGGCACATTTTAGGCTTCACTGGGTTTGGTTTATTGTAGTTTTGCACTTTATTCTAGGGCAAGGTCCTTATTCCTAGGCTGTTGTTCTTTCTCGTGGGATGTGGCCTTTACTTCTAGGGTGTAGCCCTTTTGAGGCCTCAGTTAAAAGCCCAGAGTGTTTGCCAAGGCTTTTGTCCCTTGGCAGGGTTTAAACTTTAACATCGATTTCCCCAGCACTTGTGTGGCTGCTGAAGCTTCTGTTCAGCTATTACTCTCTCAGCTATTGTTTGCTTCTGTCTTTGTTAGAGTCTCATTCTGTGCATGCACAGTTAGGAGTCAGCCAGTGACTTGAGAAACATTTCTTCACAGATTTTTGGCTTTCTGGCTCTATCTCTGTGGTTTCTTAAGGGTCTGCAGTATTTTGATCCTTGTCAGTCACTTTGGAGGCTGTGTTTTCTTAGCCCAGTAAAGATTGTTACTTTCAGCCGGGTGCGGTGGCTCACGCCTGTAATCCCAGCACTCTGGGTGGCCGAGGAGGGTGAATCACGAGATCAAGAGATTGAGACCATCCTGGCCAACATTTTAGTCTCTACTAAAAATACAAAAATTAGCTGGGCGTGGTGGCAGGTGCCTGTAGTCCCAACTACTTGGGAGGTTGAGGCAGGAGAATCATTTGAACCCAGGAGACGGAGGTTGCAGCGAGCCGAGATCCTGCCACTGTACTCCTGCCTGGCGACAGAGCAAGACTCCATCTCCAAAAAAAAAAGATTGTTACTTTCTAGAGGAGCTCAATTCCTCTCAGCCAAAATTTGGACAGTATGCTAAAACAAACAAACAAAAAATTCTGAGGTCGGGTGTGGTGGCTCATGCCTGTATTCCTAGCGCTTTGGGAGGCCGAGGCAGGTGAATCACCTAAGCTCAGGAGTTTGAGACCAGTCTGACCAATACCGTGAAACCCCGTCTCCAGTAAAAATACAAAAATTAGCCAGGCATTGTGGGGGGCACCTGTAATGCCAGCTACTCGGGAGGGTGAGACAGGAGAATTGCTTGAACCCAGGAGGTGAAGGTTGCAGTGAGGAAAGATCGCGCCACTGCCCTCCAGCCTGGGTGACAGAGCAAGACTCCATCTCAAAAAAATAAAAATAAAAATCTGGGCTGGAGCTTCCCTGTGTACACCACTTTTCTCAAGGATTGTAGCTTCTCATTTCCTGACTGCATTGGTTTCTTTCTTATTCCTTCCAAAGATATTTTATATGTTTTAACTAGTTTTCATGGTTTTATTTCAGTGGAAATACAAGGCCTTAGTCATGTTTGAAATCAGAAGCATCCGCTATTACATATATGTATAGGGTTTACAGGGCCTTATATTGGCCAGGCATGATGGCTTACATCTGTAATCCTATCACTTTGAGAGGCCGAGGCGGAAGGATCGCTTGAGCCCAGGAGTTCAAGATCAGCCTGGGCAGCAGAGTGAGACACAGTCTCTATTAAATAATAAATAATAATTAAAGGGAAAAGAAAAGGCTTTATATGATCTGATATGATCTGACTTCTGGCCAGTTCTTTGGCTCACCCACCCACTGCTTCTTCCACTCTTTTTTTTTTTTTGAGACAGAGTCTCGGTCTTGTCACCCAGGCTGGAGTGCAATGGTGCCATCTCGGCTCACTGCAATCTCCGCCTCCCAGGTTCAAGCTATTCTCCTGCCTCAGCCTCCTGTTCTCTTTTTCTCATTTCAATTCAGCACACAGGTCTTCTTTGGTTTGGTTTGGTTTGTTTTTTGAGATCGAGTCTCACTCTGTCAGCCAGGCTGGAGAGCAGTGCCGCAATCTCAGCTCACTGCAACCTCTGCCTCCCGGGTTCAAGTGATTCTCCTGCCTCAGCCTCCTGAGTAGCTGATACTACAGGCACCTGCCACCACACCCAGCTAATTTTTGTATTTTTAGTAGAGACGGAGTTTCACCTTGTTGAACAGGCTGGTCTTGAACGCCTGACCTCAAGTGATCTACCCACCTCGGCCTCCCAGAGTGCTGGGATTACAGGCATGAGCCACAGCACCAACCTCCATTTTTTTTTTTTTTTTAAATTTTTCTGAGACAGGGTCTCACTCTGTTACCCAGGCTGGAGTGCAGTGGCATGATCTCAGCTCACTGCAACCTCCACCTGCCACTTTCAAGTGATCCTCCCGCTTAAGCCTCCTGAGTAACTGGAACTATAGGTTGCACCATTATGCCCGGCTAATTTTTGTATTTTTAGTAGAGGCAGGGTTTCTCCATGTTGGTCAGGTGCCTCTCGAACTCCTGACCTGAGGTAATGCACCCACCTCAGCCTCCCAAAGTGCTGGGATTACAGGTGTCAGCCACCGCGCCTAACAGGCCTTCATTTTGAATGCTTATTCCCACCTCCTTAGAATCTTGAACTAGTTACTAACTTCTGATTTTGGAACACTTTAGAGCCCTCTTTTCATAGTTGCACTTTGGGAGGCCGAGGCCTCAAAGTGTGTTTTATTATTATTTTTTCATCCTTTAAACATGAATCTAAATGTTGGTTTAAAATCAGGATTTACGCACAAAGGGCTTCACAGTTTATTAACAATACTGGCTATGACTTTTGGAGTTCCATGTTGTGGGCCAGGCACTTCCTTTATTATTATTTTGAATCTTGTCAATGGCACTTTACATTTGGGCTCTTGCCCATTCTACCAGAGCAAGGATTATAACCTTAATTTTTTTCTTACCCCAAGACCTATGCTCTTAACCCTATTCAATGCTGTCTCTCTCTTTGGCTAGGAAAGACTTCTGAGGCAGGTGGAAGGAAGAAGGGAGCGATGCAAGGAGAAGCTTTCCGATTCCGTAACACACCTGGTTGTGCAAAGTTCACCTCTACATATAAAGTTTTTGTTTTCCAACTCATTGAACCGGCGACATATTCTACCGGCCATTTTGGTTGTGGCAACCCCAATTCCTTTGATTTCTTTTCTGTGAGAACAAAAGGAATTAGACTAGGCCGTCTTGCCCGGGCTTTTTAAGAAACCCCACCAACCCCCCGGGTAAGGAGCACCGCTCTCCCAACCGCGGGTCCAGGGCGTGTACGGTTTTCAGCTTGGCCTCTTCCTTCGCCCTACTCTGGACTTGCGGGTCGGCGCCGGCAGGGGCGGGCCTCGGCAGGGCCACGCTGCCACGCCCAGTGTCTCCGCCCCCTCATTTAAATACGCGGCGCCGGCGAGTGCGTCGAGCTCGCCGCGGACCTAAGATGGCGGCGTGTGGACGTGTACGGAGGATGTTCCGCTTGTCGGCGGCGCTGCAGCTGCTGCTGCTGCTAGCCGCGGCCGGGGCCGAGAAACTCCCCGGCCAGGGCGTCCATAGCCAGGGCCAGGGCCCCGGCGCCAACTTTGTGTCCTTCGTAGGGCAGGCCGGAGGCGGCGGCCCGGCGGGTCAGCAGCTGCCCCAGCTGCCTCAGTCATCGCAGCAGCAGCAGCAGCAACAGCAACAGCAGCAGCAGCAACAGCAACAGCAGCAACAGCCTCAGCCGCCACAGCCGCCTTTCCCGGCGGGTGGGCCTCCGGCTCGGCGAGGAGGAGCGGGGGCTAGTGGGGGCTGGAAGCTAGCGGAGGAAGAGTCCTGCAGGGAGGACGTGACCCGCGTGTGCCCCAAGCACACCTGGAGCAACAACCTGGCGGTGCTCGAGTGCCTGCAGGATGTGAGGGAGGTGAGGAGGTGGGACGAAGCCGGGAGGGCCAGGCCTGGTGCGGGCCCGAGGGTGTTGCCAGCCTTGGAAGACGCTGACGCCGGTCGGCTGCTTTTCTCGCTTCCTCTGTGCTGCACTCGCTCCTTCCCTCTTTGCTCCTCATTCCCAGGCGCATTCAGGAAAAAGGATCCCACCCCCACTTCTTCATTCCCTCGCCCTTATTTCCCTCCCTGTTGCCGGGGTCTAGGACGAAGACCTGGGCTCCTGGCCTCAATCCGCCGAGGCCCAGAGCGTTGTCTCTTCGCTCCTGTCTTGTGTGTGATCCTTTATACAGAGTGTCTCCTCGCCAAAGACCAGTTTAGAATTTTGCCATCAGTTTCTACTAAGACAATTTGTGGCAAGCCATTTAAACATAAAAAAATGCTTGGCGTACTTAGGCTGTAAAGAACGATCTGTTTATTAGCAATAGGTGTTTGAGCTGCTGTTTACTACAGTAGATGTAATTCGCAAATCCATCTTCTTGCTGAAATTAATGTATGCTTTGTTTTCTTCACTTCCTTTGGTCAGTTTGTGTTGAACCCCATGTTTAAGCTGTTAACTCCGAGTGACTTGGCGCCCCAAAGCTTGAAAAGTTGGGGAAGCATTTGAAGCTGTGTTTGTGACTGGGTTATGGGGTCTTGCCTTTCTGAGGTCTCAATGTGATTTAAACAGTATCTCTTAATGAAATCTAGATTTGCCATTGCTTGGTGTGATTCAGTTAAGTGACGCTGATAATTTATAATCTAGGTTTAATGCTGCAGACTATAAGTGCATATTTGACAATTCTCAAAGTTTGGGAGCAAATCTGACAGTAGTAACTTTTTCCAGAGGTGTAGGTATTAGAATTAGCCCTAAAGGTTGATACATAGAATAAAGCTGGTACTTGATACTGTTTTTAGTTTTTTTTTTTTTAATTGTAGTATCAGATTTGTTTAAGGCGTTCAAGCTATAGGAAGACCACTGACTTGTAGAAATTTGCTACTCTTGGCATTTCCCCCGTTCATCTCATGCTCTAGTATTCTATACAAAAGCAATTCAGATAGAGACAAAGACATACATAAGCAGGAGACAGAAAGAAAGGAAGTTTCCAGAGCCACTGGAAATGTGAGGCCTTACCTGACTTCTCATCTTCAGCTTGAAGACTAGAAGGATAGTCCTCTGGTAGATACAGCTAAGATTCCTAACTCGGGGTGTCAAACTCTTTGGAATTTTCTTTTTGCTCTTTGAGGACACATAATAGATGTCGTTTCATCAAACTAGGATCCTAATACTAGTGACCAAACACATTATTAGTGGTTTGTGGTAGAAACAGCACTTTATTTATTTATCTATCTATTTATTTTGAGACGGAGTCTCACTCTGTCGCCCGGGCTGGAGTGCAGTGGCCGGATCTCAGCTCACTGCAAGCTTCACCTCCCGGATTCACTCCGTTCTCCTGCCTCAGCCTCCCGAGTAACTGGGACTACAGGTGCCCGTCACCACGCCTAGCTAATTTTTTGTATTTTTAGTAGAGACGGGGTTTCACTGAGTTAGCCAGGATGGTCTTGATCTCCTGACCTTGTGATCTGCCCGCCTCGGCCTCCCAAAGTGCTGGGATTACAGGCGTGAGCCACTGTGCCCAGCCAGAAACAGCACATTATTAGGGAAAGTGGCAAAAAGTGCCTATTCAAGGAGTGTATATATCCTTCTTCATGTATATTCCGGACATGTGGAAACCTCCACTTAAAGGAGGCACTTTTATGCTCCAGAGGAGGAAAGGTGCCATGTAAATTGGAAATGGGAGTTTTGGGGGTTTAGGGGGAGGGAGAGGAGCCAAATTCCCAATTTAATGTTTTTTCCTCCAGTTTTTACATACAGAAATAATGAAAGAAGAGTACTGTGAACACCTGTGTGTATTCTTCAGGAGGTGGAGTTATTTTTAAACTTCTTTTCTTTTTCCTTTTTTTTTTTTGATGCAGAGTCTCACTCTGTTGCCAGGCTGGAATGCAGTGGCATGATCTCGGCTCACTGCCACCTTCACCTCCCGGCTTTAAGCAGTTGTCCTGCCTCAGCCTCCTGAGTACCTGGGACTACAGTCGCGTGCCACCACGCCCAGCTAATTTTTGTATTTTTAGTAGAGACAGGGTTTCACCATTTTGGCCAGGATGGTCTCGATCTCATGACCTTGTTATCTGCCCACCTCGGCCTCCCAAAGTGCTGAGATTACAGGTGTGAGCCACTATGCCCACCTTATTTTCTTTTCTTTTTTTTTTTTTCTTTTTTTTGAGATGCCCGGGCTGGAGTGCAGTGGCATGATCTTGGCTCACTGCAAGGTCCACCTCCCAGGTTCATGCCATTCTCCTGCCTCAGCCTC
>NW_012112697.1:6296220-6297407 GCF_000951035.1 Colobus angolensis palliatus | reverse complement strand
GCCACCATGCCTAGCTAATTTTTTGTATTTTTAGTAGAGACAGGGTTTCACCGTGTTAGCCAGGATGGTCTCGATCTCCTGACCTCGTGATCCACCCTCCTCGGCCTCCCAAAGTGCTGGGATTACAGGCGTGAGCCACCGTACCTGGCCTATTTTCTTTTTCTTTAAAGACCGTGAAAGGAAATTTCATTCTGCTTAGTCTGGGAGTTAATTAAATCTGATCTATGTGTTTGAAAGAGCGTAACTTAAAGAAGTAAACTAGCTAGGCACATTTGAAGAAACGTATGGAATATGTTTTGTATTTGTTGTTCAGTAGGTAGAACTGTTTGATAGTGAAATAGATACACGTACTTTTCTATCCCTTTGGATACAAATGCAGGGAACATTGTCCTATCTGTATCCATTATTGGAATTATGAAAAGGCAGAGCATATGAGTACAGTTGTTCCTTGGTATCACTGGAGGATGGTTCCAGGCCTCCTTCAGATACTGAAATCCAAGGACTCCCAAGTAACTTATACCGTATAAAAGGGTGTCATATTTCTATATGATCTGTGCACACCCTTCCAAATTCTTGTCATCTGTAAAATACTTATGATGCCTAGTACAGTGCCTACATGTCACTTCATTCATGTGGATTCACTGTAGTACTTGGCATGTGTCAAACTTAACTTTTGCTTTTTGGAAACTTACGGAACTTTTCTTTCTGAAAAATGTTTTTTACGTTGGAGACAAGTTCTCGCTCTGTCATCCAGACGGGAGTGGAGTGGTGCAGTCATAGCTCACTGCTGCCTCAACCTTCTGGGTTCAAGAGCTCTTTGCAGCCTCAGCCTTCCGGGTTCAGGTGATCTTCCCACCTGGGCTTCCCAAAGTGCTGGGAGTAGAGGTATAAGCCACTGTGCCTTGGCCTTGGGATTCTTTTTTTTTTTTTTTTAACGCTCTCAGATGAGTCATGCTTTTAAAAAGGCCAAGTGTATCATGGGTCCACTATTCAATAATAGATGTAATAGCCAGTAATAGTGTGTTAGTAGTTCTAGTTGTGTGTGTATAATTAGTAGTAGTTCAAGTTATTTAAATAAAAACAAAGAACTAGTGCAGCACACCAACATGGCACAAGTATACATATGTAACAAACCTGCACGTTATGCACATGTACCCTAGAACTTAAAGTATAATAAAAAAATAAAT
>NW_012112697.1:6291021-6294932 GCF_000951035.1 Colobus angolensis palliatus | reverse complement strand
ATGAGTCTCCAGGTATACATCACCCAGCTTCAACTATTCCCACCCTTTTTGATTTTTGTTTTTTTTTTTTTTTGAGACGTAGTCTCACTCTGTCACCCAGGCTGGAGTGCAGTGGCGCGATCTCAACTCACTGTAACCTCAGCCTTCCGATTTCAAGTGATTCTCCTGCCTCAGCCTCCCAAGTTGCTGGGACTACAGGCATCTGCCACCACACCTGGCTAATTGTTGTATTTTTTATTAGAGACAGGGTTTCACTATATTGGCCAGACTGGTCTCGAACTTCTGACCTCATGATCTGGCCTCCTTGGTCTCCCAAAGTTCTGGGATTACAGGCGTGAGCCACCCTTTTATTTTTAGGGCACAGGGTTGGGAGGCTGGCATATTTTAAAGCAAATCCCAGATGCTGTCATTTCAAATACTTCAATGCATATCTGTGATAAATACTTTTTAAAAGCTAGAAGCTTTTGTTTTGTTTTGTTTTTGTATTTAAATGTATAATGAAATCTTTCTTTTGCAAGTAATTCTGACACTAAAAAGAAAAACATAAAAAATGTTTTTCTTGCCACCTTTACTTCATATATCAGTCTCAGATTATAAATTTGTAACCACACTCTAAGCTTTGCACAAAGTGAATGCTTTGTAAATGTTTAAATAAACTAATTTAGGTATTGAACAGAAATTAACATTTCAGTGTTGCGAACCATAAACCCCCTTTTAGACTCATAGGTAAACATTTTTGTTACGCTGCTCTTAACCTTTCACTTAACCTTATACTTGAGATAGTGGACTAACCATCTCTATTGTCTCGCTGTTGATAGTCATGTGAGGTGATTAGTGCTAGTGTTATTATTTTAGCAGAGAAATAGGCTCAAAGAGCTAAAGTAACTTGTCTGATGTCGTATCCTAAGTGGTAGAGCTGGTATTCAGCAAGTCCTTTTTGTCTTAAAAGACCATACTCTTTCTAATCTACCATGGGTGGTTGTGGCTAAGGAAAAGAGTATGTGACTGTTGAGAATGCCACAGGTTTATAAATGTGTGCTAAATGGGACAGAAGAACAATTGAGTTGTAACAGTGCATTGAAGTATTTGTAGATTTCTCAGGCAGATGTATCGGCATTATCACCCAATGCTAATTTAATTAGTCTGAGTGCATCATAAACTGAATTTATGCTTTATGAAAAGAGTTTCAAATCCCAGCTCACCTTAAGCAAGATTTGTACTAGAACACTGGGAGCATTTTTTTTTTTTTAATTATAAGAGAGACGAGGTCTTGCTGAGTTGCCTAGGTTGGTCTCAAACTCCTGAGCTCAAACGACCCACCCTCCTCTGCCTCCCGGATGCTGAGGTTACAGACGGAGCCACCGCACCCAACCCCTACAGTACGGTTCCTAAGATCTCTGCTGTCTAACCTATATGAGTCGTTGCCTGTATATATTCTCTGTATGTATATATTGTAAAGTTTCTGGGATTATATATATACCAGCTTCTGATTCCATATTCATTCATGGAGGGAATCAGTGACAATGAATAATTCAAACAGCAGTTAATCCAAACATTGTTTGGCTTTAGGATATATTATGATTGTTTTGTTTGAGCCAATATGGAATTTCCTCCTATGCTGTCTCTCAATGGTTGGAAGCAATCTAACCACATAATCAAGTCATTATTGGTCTTCTGTTATACACCTATCACTGTGGAAGGACACTGGTACTTTAAGACACCACCATTGCTTACAGTTGGTTTGATAAATGAGATTGTTGTGATCAAGAAACAATTATATAAGAGAGTGTTAATCACTTGATGTCATACAGATAGTAAATTATTTTAGGACAGTGAAATAAGCACAAAATTAGGATTTAGATTTGGGTGGAACCCAGCTCTGCTATTCTTAGCTTGAAAATTCTATCACTTTTTTTTGTGTGTGTGTGAGATAGAATCTCTCTCGGTTGCCCAGATTGGAGTGCAGTGGCGTATTCTTGGCCCACTGAAACCTCTGACTCCTGAGTTCAAGTGATTCTCCTGCCTCAGCCTCCCAAGTAGCTGGAACTGCACACGTGCGCTACCACACCCGGCTAATTTTTGTATTTTTAGTAAAGACGGGAGTTTCGCCATGTTGGCCAGGCTGGCCTTGAACCCCTGACCTCAGGTGATCTGTCTGTCTTGGCCTCCCAAAGTGCTAGGATTACAGGTGTAAGCCACTGCACCCGGTCTCTTTTCTTAAGCAAGGACTGTCTACTTTAGCTTTGTCCTTGTTCTTTTTTTTTTTTTTCGAGAGTCTCGCTGTGTCTCCCAGACTGGCTAGAGTGCAGTGGCATGACCATGGCTCACTGCAACCTCAAACTGCTGGGCTCAAGCTATCCTCCCACTTCAACCTCCCGAGTAGCTGGGACTATGGGTACACACCACTACTTAGGCTTGTTCTAAGAGGAAATATACGTGAACTCATGAATTTGATATGCTAGGTACATTCTAATATGTATGAAACTAAATATATGACTATAACATATACAATACCAACACATACCACCTGAAATCATCTTGCGTATTGCCAATAGCACACGCTTCAGAAAGCACTAATACTGGATTATCTCTGTTTTTTTTCTTTCCTTTTTTTTTGTTAAGATGGAGTCTTGCTTTGTCACCCAGGCTGGAGTGTAGTGGCTTGATCTCGGTTCACTGCAACCTTTGCCTCCTGTATTCAAGCGATTCTCCTGCCTCCGCCTCTCTAGTGGCTGGGAGTACAGGTGCCAGCCACCAGGCATGGCTAATTTTTGTGTTTTTAGTAGAGACGGGGTTTCACCATGTTGGCCAGGCTGGTCTTGAACTCCTGACCTCAGGTCATCCCACCTGCCTCAGCCTCCCAAAGTGTTGGGATTACAGGTGTGAGCCACCTCTCCTGGTCTTGGATTATCTCTTAAGATTCTTCCAGCTCTGGTGCTTTGTGATTTTGTGATCTGCGGGAATAAAAACATGCAGGAGAGTCGTAGCACAGGTAGAAAGGGGAGATGCTTTGAGAAATTATTAAAGGGGCTGTACTGACTGAAATAGAGAACTTGAAAATGTTTTCAGTCCAGATCATGAAGGGTCGTATATTCACCTCTGATTGGTTCTCCAAATAAAGTCTGGAAACAGGATGTTTTTATCCCTACCTGAGATAAAAATATTCCAGCAGATAATTGAGAATTACCTGTAAAGTAGCATTGTCATTTATGGCAAATACTTTTTAAGAAATCTCTTGCTGAGAATGCTTTACAGTATATAGTTGCTTAATAATTCATTGTTCTGCAGAAGGAAATAAAATACCTGAACAGTCCAAAAGATGAAATGCTGCTTTTCTCTTTTGTACATTTCTCCTAATGTGTTCAAAACAAATTTACTCAGGAACAATAACAAAAATCTCCTCTTTATGTAAGATATATATGTATATATATATGTTTTTGTTGTTGTTTTGAGGTGGAGTTTCGCTCTTGCTCAGGGTGGAGTGAAGTGGAATGGCCTCGGCTCACTGCGACCTCTGCCTCTCGGGTTCAAGCCTTTCTCCTGCCTCAGCCTCCTGAGTAACTGGGATTATAGGCACTCGCCACCACACCTGGCTAATTTTTGTATTTTTAGTAGAGACGAGGTTTCTGCATGTTGGCCAGGCTGGTCTCGAACCCCTGACCTCAGGTGATCCACCCACCTCAGTCTCCCAAAGTGTTGGGATTACAGGCGTGAGCCACCGCACCCGGCCTTACTTATATGTTTTTAAAAGCAGCAATTAAAATGGCTTATAGGCTATCATGTAAATTAATTTTTCTTCTTTCTTTTCTTTTCTTTTTTTTTTTTTTGAGAGGGAGTCTTGCTCTGTCGCCCAGGCTGGAGTGCAGTGGCAGGATCTTGGCTCGCTGCAACCTCCGCCTCCTGGGTTCAAG
>NW_012112697.1:6279285-6290256 GCF_000951035.1 Colobus angolensis palliatus | reverse complement strand
GAAACAAAACAAAAGCCTCCTAATCTTGTTAATGAGTAGATGTCATCTTCTACATGCCTAATTTGTGAGTTGTAAGGGGTGCTTTAGCTCCTTCAACTTGAGAACAATACTCCGATAAAACTAGAGGTCAGTTAGTGACTCATCTTAATTTGGTTGCGTTAGATTTGAAACTTAAGAAAGAACCCTAAGTGATGGCCCTCAGAACTGTGCCAGTACTATCCTTTGTATCTGCATTAAAATAGAGTGTGAAGGAACAAGGAGTGTGGACTGGAATCTAAAAACAAAGACTTAAGAGAACCAGACATCTGTAGTCATTCAGCTTTAATAATTTTACTGAAATCAGAAAATTTTGTTTGACTGAATGTGTGATATTTACAGGACCTGTACATTTTCCTATTAAAGGCTCTAATAACACCTAGAATTCTTGATAGGGTGAATCATAGTAAAAATGGGTGCTGACTTGAATCCTGGATCTATACACTTGTAAAATAAAACAAATTCTTAAAATGTTTTTGTGTTTCTTTAAAAAATAAATGTGATAAGCTGGGCGCGGTGGCTCACACCTGTAATCCTAGCACTCTGGGAGGCTGAGGTGGGCGGATCACCTGAGGTCAGGGGTTTGAGACCAGCCTAGCTAATACGTCAAAATCCCATCTCTGCTACAAAAATTAGCCAGATGTGGTGGCGCATGCGTGTAATCCCAGCTATTCGGGAGGCTGAGGCAGGAGAATTGCTTGAACCTGGGAGGCAGAGGTGGCAGTGAGCCAAGATCACGCCATTGCACTCCAGCCTGGGCAACAGTGAGACTCTGTCTCAAAAAAAACAACAATAAAAATAAAAATGTTATACATATTTAAAATCATAAGCATGATAAGCAATGAAGTGAAATGGTAGGTGAGTAAAATTAACCAGGAGAATATGAATATAAGTTCTAAATCAGTTGAAATACAAGTTTTGAAAAAATGACAGCAAAAGAAATTGTGTTAAAAATGCTGTGGTACCAGCCGGGTGTGGTGGCTTACACCTGTAATCCCAACACTTTGGGAGGCCGAGGTGGGCAGATCACCTGAGGTCAGGAGTTCAACACCATCCTGGCCAACGTGGTGAAACCTCATCTCTACAAAAATTAGCCAGGCGTGGTAACACATGCCTGTAATCCCAGCTACTCAGGAGGCTGAGGCAGGAGAATTGCTTGAACCGGGGAGGTGGAGGTTGCAGTGAGCGGAGATTGTGTCGTTGCACTCCAGCCTGGGTGACAAGAGTGAACCTCCGTCTCCAAAAAAAAAAAAAAAGCTCTGGTACTTCACTTGTAATTTAAGTTTAAATGAGAAAGACCGCCCTGCAAGTCATTTAACAGAACTCTCAAAATAATTACACTGGCCATATCAGCTCTGTAATGTGATAAACAGCATGAAGTAGACAGTAACTTTAACGATGAAGAAAGGGGTGTAATGGAGAATTTTAATCATGAACAAATATCATGCCATCTGTTAATTAGTGCCATTGTCTTAGTCCATTTCGTGTTGCCATAACAGAATACCCAAGACTGGGTAATTTGTAAAGAAATATTTATTTGGCTCATGGTTCTGGAGATTGGGAAGTCCAAGATTGAGAGGTCCTGTCTGGTGAGGGCTGGCTTGCTGCATCATCCCATGGCAGAATGTGGAAGGACAAGAGAATGCAAGAGAAAGGGTGGGCTTGCACAAGGAATGCGCAGAACTCATCCTTTTATCAGAACCCCACTTCCCGGGTAACGGAGATAAGGGCGTTAATCCATTCGTGAGGCCACAGTGCTCTCATGACCTGGTCACCTCTTAAGGTTCCGTCTCTCAGCACTTGTATTGGGGATTAAGTTTCTAACACATGAACTTTGGGGGACACATTCAAACGGTAGCAACCATTTACTGAGGCCACACCTATTATATATGATGTAAAATCAGAAGAGATAAGGTCCTATAGTCATATGAAGCTTGTGATGAGAGGAAAAGCATTGTAGTAAATGGAAAAATAGAATGGACTTTGGAACTGCAGTCCGGGATTCAAATCCTAGCTCACTTACCTTGGGCAAGTTATTATGACCTTGGGCAAGTTAATCTCTCACACCTTCAGTTTTCTTATTTATAAAAGGTCTTCCGTTTCCCCTTTGTTGTTGTAGGTGAGATCATTGAAGATAATGCTTTTTGTTCGCTGCCTTAAGAGAAATGTGAAATAAACTGGAATGCTTCACACCCTTCATATAATCCTTCCAAAGCATCTCCAATAAAGCTTTGGAATAAGGTGAAGAACATTTATATAAACAGTCTGGGTGCGGTGGCTCACGCCTGTAATCCCAGCACTTGGGGAGGCCAAGGCAGGTGGATCCCCTGAGGTCAGGAATTCAAGACCAGCCTGGGCAACATGGGGAAACCCCATCTCTATTAAAAATACAAAAATCAGCAAGGTGTGGTGGTGTGCACCTGTAATCCCAGCTACTCAGGAGACTGAGGCAGGAGAATCGCTTGAACCCAGGAGGTGGAGTTTGCAGTGAGCCAAGATCGCTCTGTTGCACTCCAGCCTGGGTGACAGAGTAAGACTCCATCTCAATCAATCAGTCAATCAGTAAATAAATTACAGAAGGCCAGGCACGGTGGCCCACACCCCAGCATTTTAGGAGACCAAGGTGGCAGATCGCGTAAGCCAGAAGTTTGAAACCAGTTTGCCAATATGGTGAGACCCCATCTCTACATACATATATACATGCATGGTATTTAAATGTGTACACTTTGAAAAGGAATTAAGTTTTGCCAAATTTGGAATACTGCCTATCAAAGGAAACCTCTGCTCTCATGTATAAGGGGAAAAAGGATAGTTCAGAAGACTACTTTTTTCCCTGTATAAAACCAGATACATTCAAACATTACTGAAATTTTTCTGAAAGATGGTGACTTTTCAGAGGGAAAGTAATATGTAAGGCCTTTTGCTCTCGTATTGTCAAGGTTGGAACATTTCTCTGGCCTGTGAAGCAGTCTGTAATACTAAGATATAAATACTAAACTTAGCCATACATTAAGGACAACGCAAATAATTTTTGATGTGTGAGTCTTCGTTTTGTTTTTGTTTTTGGAGATGGAGTCTTGCTCTGTTGCACAGGCTGGAGTGCAGTGGCATGATCTTGGCTCACTACAACCTCTGCCTCCCGGGTTCAAGTGATTCTTCTGCCTCAGCCTCCCAAGTAGCTGGGACTACAGGCGCATGCCGACACACCCAGCTGATTTTTGTATTTTCACTGGAGACAGGGTGTCACCATGTTGGCCAGGCTAGTCTCAAACTTCTGACCTTGTGATCCGCCCACCTTGGCCTCCCAAAGTGTTGAGATTACAGGCGTGAGCCACCACGTCCGGCCCTGTAAGTTTTCTTTCAGAAGTAACTAGGCAGCAGAGTTTTGAAATAGTTGAAAATCCACAATTTCATTTTCATATTTTTATATTTTAATTTTTTTTTAACAAGAAAGGCCCTACCTTGACACAATTTCATTTTAAAACTCTGAGTTTGATAGGTTTATTAGAACCTGACTATTATGTGTATTGATAGCAGCTTTTAGTGTGTCCGGTGGTGGTGATGCTTTTCTTTTTCTTTTTTTTTCTTGAGACAGAGTTTTGCTCTTGTTGCCCAGGCTGGAGTGCAATGGCGTGGTCTCGGCTCACTGCAACCTCCGCCTCCCAGGTTCAAGCGATTCTCCTGCCTCAGCTTCCCAAGTAGCTGGGTTACAGGCACGTGCCACCAAGCCCGGCTAATTTTGTATTTTTAGTAGAGACGGGGTTTCTCCATGTTGGTCAAGCTGGTCTCGAACTCCTGACGTCAGGTGATCCACCTGCCTCAGCCTCGCAAAGTATTGGGATTACAGGCGTGAGCCATGGCGCCTGGCCTGAAACTTCTTATAATTGTAAAAAAAAGAAAAACATCAGCCAGGCATGATGGCTCACGCCTGTAATCGCAGCACTTTGGGAGGCCAAGGCGGGCGGATCATGAGGTCAGGAGATCAAGACCATCCTGGCCAACACGGTGAAATCCTGTCTCTACTAAAAAATACAAAAAAATTAGCCAGGCGTGGTGGTGTGCGCCAGCTACTCAGGAGGCTGAGGCAGGAAAATGGCATGAACCCGGGAGGTGGAGCTTGCAGAGATCACACCACTGCACTCCAGTTTGGGCGAGAGAGCTAGGCTCCGTCTCAAAAAATAAACAAAAACAAAAAAGAAGTTTCAAGGATTTGTACTATTGGTATACTTTTATTATTTATTTGTTTGTTTATTTTATTTATTTATTTATTTATTTTTGAGACAGACTCTCACTGTGTCACCCAGGCTGGAGTGCAGTGGCTGGATCTCAGCTCAATGCTACCTCTGCTTCCCATCATGTTCAAACAATTCTACCTCAGCCTCCTGAGTAGCTGGGACCACAGGCGTGTACCGCCACGCTCGGCCAAGAATTTTACTATTGGTATACTTTTATTTTCAACTTGAAAGTGTATGTGAAATAGGAGAAATTAGGGCACTGAAAGCAGAATTCAGAAGAAATGGCTGTGCTTCCCTTCCTCTTGTGGAAATTCCCATTCTTTAGCCCAGATTCTCAACCTGTTTGCCTCTCCTTCACACTGGCTCCATATACATCTTGCTGCCCCATACCCACAGATAAATAGTGTAGTGGTGTGGGCTTCTGGAGAGTACAGAGTTACAGCTTCAGAGTTTACAGGGCTTATATGTAAGTGTTATTTTTGGGAAAATATTTTATATTCAGTGATTTGGGAATTTTCTATACCAAAATATTTCCCAGTGCCCTTCCCTCAGCACAGCGCGCTGCTTCTCCTCCCCCGCCAGCTAGGTCCACTTTAGGCATTGTTTTCTTCCTTCATTTTTGTTAGATTGAACTATAAGAAATTACCAATATTTCATCATATTTGACTTATAAAAACATTTTCATATGGTTTAACGTAATTGTTCTTTTTTTTTTTTTGAGACAGTTTCACTCCGTCACCTGGGCTGGAGTGCAATGGTACGATCTCAGCTCACTGCAACCTCCGCCTCCTGGGTTCAAGTGATTCTCCTGCCTCAGCCTCTTGAGTAGCTGGGATTACAGGTGCAAGCCACCATGCCTGTCTAATTTTTTTTTTTGTACTTTTAGTAGAGACGAGGTTCACCACGTTGGCCAGGCTGCTCTCGAACTCCTGACCTCAAGTTATCCACGCACCTCGGCCTCCCAAAGTGCTGGGATTACAAGCATGAACCACCATGCCCGGCCACTCACGAAATACATTTGATTAAAAAAGAATGGGTATTGGTCTAACAACCTTCTCCCTAAATATTTAATTATTCTTAGTGAAGTTACTATTTAGCTTTCAGTTTATAGAACCCTTTTAATCTTATTTGTAGCTCTTGATAACCATGTGTGATAGATATGACAGATACTAGCCTTATTTTACAGATAAAAAAACATGAATCAGATAGATTTTTATTTGCCCAAGTCACATAGTATTAAGAACAGACTGGTGGCTCATGTCTGTAATCCCAGCAGTCTGGTAGGCTAAAGTGGGTGGATTTCCTGAGCCTAGGAGTTTGAGATCAGCCTGGGCAACATGGCCTAACCCCATCTCTACAAAAAAATACAAAAATTAGCCAACGTGATGGTGAGAGCCTGTAGTCCCAGCTACTCATGAGGTTTTTTTGTCCCTCTTTCTCTCTTGGGCTCTAATCTTATGTAGGTTAAGTTGATTACTATTGTCCCGCAAGGGGGCTCTGTTTTTAATGCCCCCACCCAACCCCAACTGCCGCCTGTTTTTTTTCTCTCCATGTTTCATTTTGGATAATTACTATTGCTGTATCTTCAGGTTCACTGATGTTTTCTTCTGTAGTTTTCAGCCAGCTACTAATACCATCCAGTGAATTTGGTATTTTAGGTATATTTCACATATAGAAGTTTGATTTGGGTCTTTTACATATATAGTCGATTATCCATTATGTTCGTGTTTTCCTTTACACCCTTTAGTGTACTTGTAATAGCTGTTTTTTTCTTTTTTGTTTTTCTTTTTTGGAGACGGAGTCTCGCTCTGTTGCCAGGCTGGAGTGCAGTGGCGTGATCTCGGCTCACTGCAACCTCCACCTCCCAGGTTCGAGTGTTTCTCCTGCCTCAGCCTCCCGAGTTGCTGGGACTACAGGCACGCGCCACCATGCCCAGCTAATTTTTTTTTTTTTTTGAGACGGAGTCTTGCTCTGTCGTCCGGGCTGGAGTGCAGTGGCCGGATCTCAGCTCACTGCAAGCTCCGCCTCCCGGGTTTACGCCATTCTCCTGCCTCAGCCTCCCGAGTTGCTGGGACTACAGGCACGCGCCACCATGCCCAGCTAATTTTTTTTTTTTTTTGAGACGGAGTCTTGCTCTGTCGTCCGGGCTGGAGTGCAGTGGCCGGATCTCAGCTCACTGCAAGCTCCGCCTCCCGGGTTTACGCCATTCTCCTGCCTCAGCCTCCCGAGTAGCTGGGACTACAGGCGCCTGCCACCTCGCCTGGCTAGTTTTTTGTATTTTTAGTAGAGACGGGGTTTCACCGTGTTAGCCAGGATGGTCTCGATCTCCTGACCTCGTGATCCACCCGTCTCGGCCTCCCAAAGTGCTGGGATTACAGGCTTGAGCCACCGCGCCCGGCCCCAGCTAATTTTTGTATTTTCAGTAGAGACGGGGTTTCACCATGTTAGTCAGGATGGTCTCTCTCTTGACCTCGTGTTCGCCCACTTCGGCCTCCCAAAGTGCTGGGATTACAGGCGTGAGCCAACGTGCCCAGCCATAATAGCTGTTTAAGGTCCTCATGTGCTAATTCTATCATCTCTGTCATTTCTTGATCTTTTTCTATTGATTAAGTTTTGTTATTAGTCATATTCTGCTTTCCAAGTGTGGTAACTTTTTATTGGATTCAAGGTGATCCCTCCGCAGAATCCTGTGACCATTCTCAGTACAGAACTCTTTCTCTATTCTCACTCTTTCTTGGTTCCAGTATTCAAATCTTGCAAATTCTAGCTACTTTAGATACCCTAAAGTTTCTCTCCTCCATTCAGCAAGACCATCCAATTCTGTTTGGGTTTCCTCACACTGTGTTGCAGCCTAGAAGCCACTTCCGTACAGTAAGTTAGGTAATCATCGGCTCACCTGGTTTGTTACCTTCTCTCAGGGATCATAGTTAATGCTGCCTTTTGTCCAGTGACTGAAGGTCACTTCATATGTCGTGTCTCGTTTATAATGGGAGTAAGGGATAGTTTCCATAGTAGCTAATCCTCGTAAGTGGAAGTAGAAATCATTACTTCTTGGATTTTAACTTCTGACATACTAAATGTGGGAAGTAATGGGAAGAATTTGTTAGAAAGGGAGATTAATAAGGCCAGGCGCAGTCACTTACTCCTGTAATCTCAGCACTTTGGGAGGCTGAGGTGGGCGGATCACCTGAGGTCAGGAGTTCAAGACCAGCCTGACCAACATGGTGAAACCCTGTCTCTACTGATAATACAAAAATTAGTGGGCGTGGTGGCGGGCAGCTGTAATCCCAGCTACTTGGTAGACTGAGGCTGGAGAATTGCTTGAACCCAGGATGTGGAGGTTGCAGTGAGCCAAGATTGTGCCACTGCACTCCAGCCTGGGCAACAATAGCGAGACTACAATTCAAAAAAAAAAAAGTTAGAATTACAAATGTTTGTGTATTTTGATCCAAAGTTCTGACTTTATTGAAACAAAAAAATTAGCCAGGTGTGGTGGCAGTCTCCTGTAGTCCCAGCTGCTCTGGAGGCTGAGGTGAGAGGATTGTCTGAGCTGAGGAGATTGAGGCTGCCGTGAGTTATGATTGCGCCACTGCACTCCAGCTTGGGTGACAGAGCCAGACCCTGTCTCAAAAAAAAATTATTTTTCCATTGCCCAGTAGAAAAATATTTTAGCGTGATATAATTTCATTGTGTGTCAGGAAGGTCAACTTGTCTTGTAACTGAGTTGAGGTAATGATAAACCCTTGTGCAAGATAAAAGTTTTCCTTTCAGTTCATGTACTAATTAGGACAAAACTAACTTCCATAAAAAACCCAAAAATATCAGTGGTTGAACACAAGAGAAATTGTGGGGGACTGTGATCCAGTCATCTGGTGATCCAGAGACCCAGGTTCCTCTTATCTTGTGGGTCCATTCATTTCCTAGGGCCTTGCCTTTTTTTTTTTTTTTTTCCTTATCAGCTCTCTCTGACTCATTGGGATGAAATTCACTTACCATAAGATTCACTCTGTTTACCACCTGTTCTTTTTTTTTTTTTTTCCTCCAAAACAGAGTCTTGCTCTGTTGCCCAGGCTAGAGTGCAGTGGTGCAATCTCGGCTCACTACAACCTTTGCCTCCCGGGTTCAAGCAGTTCTCCTGCCTCAGCCTCCCTAAGTAGCTGGGATTACAGGCATCCGCCACTACACCTGGCTAATTTTTCTATTTTCAGTAGGGACAGGGTTTCATCATATTGGCCAGGCTTGTCTCGAACTCCTGACGTCAAGTGGTCTGCCTGCCTTGGCCTCCCAAAGTGTTGAGATTACAGGCATGAGCCAGCTCATCCGGCCAAATCTTATTTTAGATAACTGAACTACTTTGTCATTTGTTATAATTTTACTTAGAGGTTTTTGGGTTTTTTTTTGAGACGTAGTCTCAGGTTCTGTCGCCCAAGCTGGAGTAAAGTGGCTTGATCTTGGCTCACTGCAAGCTCTGCCTCCTGGGTTCACGCCATTCTTCTGCCTCAGCCTCCCGAGTAGATGGGACTACAGGCGCACACTACCACGCCTGGCTAATATTTTTTGTAGTTTTAGTAGAGATGGGATTTCACCCTGTTAGCCAGGGTGGTCTCTATCTCATGACCTCATGATCCTCCCATCTTGGCCTCACAAAGTGCTGGGATTACAGGCATGAACCACCACGCCTGGCCTGTTTTTTTTTTTTTTGAGACAGAGTCTCACTCTGTTGTCCAGGCTGCAGTGCACTGGTGTAATCTCGGATCACTGCAGCCTCCACGTCCTGGCTTCGAGTGATTCTTCTGCCTCACTCTCCGAGTAGCTGAGGTTACAGGTGTGCGCCACTGTGCCAAGCTAATTTTTTGTATTTTTAGTAGAGATGGCATTTCACCATATTGACCAGACTGGTCTCGAACTCCCGAGCTCAGGTGATCTGCCTGCCTTGGCCTTCCTAAGTGCTGGGATTACAGACATGAGCCACTGTACCTGGTCAATTTACTTAGAGTTTTTGAATCTGTGATTAGAATTTAAAGATAGGGTTTAAAAAATTGTTTTTATTTTAGTAGGTTTTTGGGGAACACATGGTGTTTGGTTACATGAATAAGTTCTTTAGTGGTGATTTCTAAGATTTTGGTGCACCCATTCTCAAGCATTGTACACTGTACCCAATGTGTAGGTTTTTTGTTTGTTTTCACAAGTCTCGCTCTGTTGCCAGGCTGGAGCGCAGTGGCACAATCTCAGCTCACTGCACCCTCTGCCACCCAGGTTCAAGAGATTCTCCTGCCTCAGCCTCCCAAGTAGCTGGGACTACAGGTGCCCGCCACCACGTCCAGCTAATTTTTGTATTTTTAGTAGAGATGGTGTTTCACCACGTTGGCCAGGATGGTCTTGATATCTTGACCTCATGACTGCCCGCCTTGGCCTCCCAAAGTGCTGGGATTACAGGCGTGAGCCACTGTGCCCAGCCCCCAGTGTGTAGTTTTTTTATCCCTCAATCCCCTCCCACCCTCTCCCCCAAGTCCCCAGAGTTCGTTATATCATTCTGATGCCTTTGCCTCTTCATAGCTTACTTAGCTCCCTAGAATTTAAGGATAGGTTTCTAAAGTGAAACTGACTGAAAGTAATTGGTAAGAGTGTTATAAATAATATTAATCATGCTTTGTAAGAAACATACCCTAAGAGATGGTTTATAAATGTATTGCTAACAACACTTGGTTAATTAATGTTAGGCATTATGATGCAATTAATAGTAACATTTCCAAGTTCATATTATTGTCTGCAAGGAGAATAAGGAGAGTCAGAGCAAACAGTGTTTTTCAAAGCCATGCGTGGCCAGTGGGAAGGGTCCTGAGCAGCTGGCATTATTGTTCTTGTCAAATCTGGCCCTCTATTGAAATGTCTGTGTTAACTTAGTTTTGTTTTCAGGGGAATTAGGAGGCTATAAGACTTTTGGGTAGGAGAATGTCGTGATGAAATAGTTAAGGAAATTACTCGGGACACTATGAATTGAAGCGAGGAAAATTGAAGGCACTGAGAAAGCTGCTGTTAAAATAAGACCTCAGAGTAAAGACTTGGGCCAAAGGAAACTAGTAGCAAAGGAGATAAAAGTGGCATTGATGGGGACTCATTACCTAGGAAAAATTGACAGTGCTTTTGTTCATTCATTTGACAAATTTTGGGTAAATATTATTTACTGTATGCCAGCAACTTAATTGTAGGTGCTGGGAATGTGGTGATGATGATACCCTCAGCTCCCCCTTCTAAAAGACGTGGTCCCTGCTCCTGCGGAGCTCACCATCGAGTGGAGGACGTAGCCATGGTAAGAGCTTTCAAAGAGAGATGCTTGGACATTGGCTCATCGGAGTCTGGAAATGTCTTTCTGAGAAGATGATTGAGCTGAAGAAATGATAGAATTTAACCAGGTGAAGAGAAGTCAGATTTTAGGCTGGGTACTGTGGCTTACTCCTGTAATGCCAGCACTTTGGGAGGCTGAGGCGGGTGGATCACCTGAGGTCAGGAGTTTAAGACCAGCCTGGCCAACATGGTGAAACCCCGCCTCTACTAACAATGTGATAATTAGCCGGGCTTGGTGGCATGCGCCTGTAATCCCAGCTACTAGGGAGTTGAGGAATGAGAATTGCTTGAACCCAGGAGGCCGAGGTTGCAGTGAGCCAAGATCACGCTATTGTACTCCAGTTTGGGTGACAGG
>NW_012112697.1:6275131-6275765 GCF_000951035.1 Colobus angolensis palliatus | reverse complement strand
AGCCTGGGCGACAGAGCGAGACTCCGTCTCAAAAAAAAAAAAAAAAGAAAGAAAAATGTTTGGCTGTATTCTCTTTACATGTCTTGCATTTTTATAGAAATTCACTGAATTTGTCAGTCTTTATAGTTGGTGTGGAGTTTTATTAACCAGGGTCAAATGTGTATATATGACACCACAGACTTAAAATTTGGACTTTTTTTTTGAGAAAGAGTCTCACTCTGTCGCCCAGACTAGAGTACAGTGGCACCATCACAGCTCACTGAAGGCTCTGCCTCCCAGGTTCAAGCAGTTCTGCCTCAGTCTCCCGAGTAGCTGGGATTACAGGCAACCTCTACCACACTCAGCTAATTTTTATATTTTTAGTAGAGACAGGGTTTCGCCATTTTGGCCAGACTGGTCTCAAACTCTTGACCTCAGGTGATCACCTTGGCTTCCCAAAGTTCTGGGATTACTGGCTTGAGCCACCGCACCTGGCTAGTTCGGAATTTTGAGAGAGAGAAAGAGACACCATGAGAGCGCACTGTTTGTGCTTGCATGCTTACTAGTGGTTGCATATGGTTTCGTGATAATGCTTTTTTGTTGGCGATGAATTTGAATATATTGTCATTTCTCTCTTTTTTTTTTTTTTTTTTTT
>NW_012112697.1:6262294-6269007 GCF_000951035.1 Colobus angolensis palliatus | reverse complement strand
TGTTGCCCAGGCTGGAGTGCAGTGGCGCGATCTCAGCTCAGTGCAGCCTCTACCTTGCCTCAGTCTCCTGAGAGTAGCTGGCGCCCGGCTAATTTTATTATTATTTGTAAAGACAGGGTCTCTGAATGTTGCCCAGTCTGATCTCTAACTCCTGGGCTCAAGTGATCTTCCCACCTCAGATGCCCAAAACACTGGAATTACTTGCGTGAGCCTCTGTACGCAGTCCCAAACTTAGTGACTCAAGAACAGCAACCACATATTTGCCCCTGAATCTGTGGGTCAGATTTTTGGGCAGTACTCAATGGCATCCCTTGTCTCTCTGGTCTGCACGGTTATAGTTGGGCTCATTCATGTATCTGTAGTCACTTGGCAGGTCAGCTGTGGGTTGGAGAGACCCAGATGGCCTCACTTACATGTCTGGTAGTTTTTCGGGTGAAAAAAGCAACTGGGCTCCGTGTCTCATCATCTAGCTTGCTGTCTCACTCCTTCACGTGGCTGGGTTCAAAAATCAATACAGAAAGGACAAGCTCCAGTGTACAAGCACTTTTCAGTCCTCTGTTGTCACATTTGCTAATGTTTCACTGACCAAAGCAAGTCAGGTAGCCATGCCCATATTCAAAAAGGTAAAGGTTCCGAGTGAGATGTGGTTTAAAAAAAAAAAAGAAAAGAGAAAAAAACAAAAAATCCCTCCACCCACAAATAGTGAAGGAATTATAATCCATCTGTGTTTTGGGGGGCCAGCGGGTGGTAGGCAGACAAGGTCTTATGCTTTCACCCAATCTAGAATGCAGTGGCATGATTGTAGCTTGCTGTAGCCTCAAACTCCTGGGCTCAAGCCATCCTCCCACTTCAGCCTCCCAAGTAGCTGTGTCTATAGGCATGTGCCACCACACCTGGCTGATTTTTTATAGAGATAGGGTCCCACTATGTTGACCAAGCTGGTCTCAAACTCCTGATCTCAAGTAATACTCCTGCCTGGCCTCCCAAAGTGTTGGGATTACGGATGAGAGCCACTGTGCCTGGCCTGACTCCATCTCTTGATGGCATGAGCAACAATGTCACATTCAAAGGACTATGCTTTCAGAAAGGGGGGCAGGTGGGATTTGTGGCCTTGAAAAAAATCTATCACAGTATAGAATTTTAGGTTGGAATTTTTTTTCTTTCATTGCATTTTTTTTTTTCCCACTGTCTTTTGGCTTTCATTTTTGCTATTGAGCAGTTTATTCCTATAGCTTCTTTTAAGATGTTCTGAGGCTGAGAAATGCTTCACAATTATTATGTGAATTAAAAGATAAGTGTAAAGAGACAAATACCTGGTAGTTTGCTGGTACCAGTAGAGAGACAAATAGCTGGTGGTTTTATGATGTTTTTGCACCAAAGTTTATTAGACAGCTGGACAAATGCTGAAGTCAGGTGTGTGTACAAAGGCACCTAGAAGGAAATAGGTGATGTAGAAGTGAAAATATTCATTGGATTTATTATTCTGATTGATTTTTATTAATATAAAAATGAAAATATTTGGTAATTATGGAGCAAAAGCCATTTCGCTTTTCAATAAAATTATGAGCCATCAAAAATTTCAAAACTATTGCGTTTTTTTTCCTTTTCTTTTTTTTGAGGTGGGGTTTGCTATGTTGTCCAAACTGGTCTCAAACTCCTGCACTCAAGCAATCCACTGGCCTCGACCTCCCAAAGTGCTGGAATTACAGGTGTGAGCCACTGCTCCTGGCTTCGAGTTGGAGCTTCACTCTGTCGCCCAGTCTAGAGTGCAGTGGTGTGATCTCAGCTCACTGGAACCTCTGCATCCCAGGTTCAAGCAGTTCTCCTGCTTTAGCCTCCCAAGTAGCTGGAATTACGGGTGCACCCCACCATGCCCGGCTAATTTTTTGTATTTTTAGTGGCGATGGGGTTTCACCATGTTGGCCAGGCTGGTCTTGAGCTCCTGACCTCAGGTCATCCGCCCACCTCGGCCTCCCAAAGTGCTTGGATTACAAGTGTGGGCCACTGTGCCCGGCACTATTGCATTTTGATGATACAAGTGCAAATAGAAGAAGCAGAAATAATGATAAGCTAGACTCTGTTAGAGATGTATTTGGAACATCTGGAATCAGTGTTTATGAGGTAGATGTGTTCCAGGTTTGTGAATGACAGTTGATAAGCAGCTGACATTGTTCAGTTCAGGTATATATACCTTCAAACCCAAGGGAACATAGAATAAATACTTCAGTTTACTGTGTTTAAATGTCTATTAAAATGTCTTTGCCTTTCTGCTGATTCTCATTTATGATGTCTTATTTCAGAAAGGATTTTTATTTGCTTATGCTAGGGAATTCTGACCACTCCATTCTAAGACCATCTTACATCATTCTCACAGTTCGAGATTTTCTGAAACACCCACACAGTATAAATCTGTGCTCAGATCTGTGGAAAGGCTGGTTTACTTCTGGTTCACCCTTGTCTTAAGGGGGTAGACTTTTAAGATGCCAGCTTGAAGTGAGGACTATCTCATTAGATTTCCTACCTTGGGCAGGCATTGGGCTTGGTTTCTGCCCACATGGCCCTTTAAAAAGGAGGGTTCATTTTGATGGTTTTAGCAAGTGCCTTCAAGGGAAAAGTGAGCTTTTGAGCTCTCCTGTGTTCCTGGATATGTACCCCCTTTTCCTTCAGTTCTGGCTTGGCAGTAATTTACAGTATTTTTAGCTCTTTGTTGCTTTTAAGAAAATTTTTATCTTCCAGCACTTTTAGTTGTTTATAGTTAAAGGGTTCTTCTAAGTAACCATTTCCAGAAGCAGATAACTACACTGATTTTTAAGCTTTTCTGTTACTTTGCATGTGCATCTGATTTAGGATACTATTGGTTATTGGTTAATCACTTTGCAAATAGAAAATATACGTACAGGCCAGGCGCGGTGGCTCACGCCTATAATCCCAGCACTTTGAGAGGCCGAGGTGGGCGGATCACCTGAGGTCAGGAGTTCTAGACCAGCCTGGCCAACATGGTGAAACCCCATCTCTACTAAGAACATAAAAATTAGCCAGGCGTGGGGGCGCACTCCTGTAATCCCAGCTACTCAGGAGTCTGAGGCAGGAGAATTGCTTGAACCCGGGAGGTGGAGGTTGTAGTGAGCTGAGATTGTGCCATTGCACTCCAGCCTGGGCGACAGAGCGAGACTCCGTCTCAAAAAAAAAAAAAAAAAAAGGCAAGATAAATAAAAGGGAAGGAAGATGAGGATTAATGCCAACTTTAGATATATAGGTGTAAGTGTTATAATTGAAGTCAGTGGTTCCTAACCCTAGTTATATCTAGGGTGATTTTTAGTATGGTAATACCCAGATGTTTCAGGCAAATTAAATCAGAATGTCTGAGAGTGGATACTGGCATCAAATTTTCAGAATCCTTTAAGATACGATTATTATTGTACGTAAAAAGCAATGTTTTTTTAAAAAATAGATTTACCCAGATATTTAGCACTTTCTTTGCTCCCTATACCTTCTTGCATCTCATCTGCCTGCAGTACATTCTTCAGAACTTCTTTTAGTAAAGATCTTCTGAGGGCCAACTGACAGGGTTTTTTTTTTTGTCTGGAAATATCTTCATTCTACCCTATTCTTAAAAGATATTTTTGCTGGGCTTAAGTGTCAGTTATCTATTTCTGGGTCTGAGGATATGGGAAAAACCAAAGAGTTTTTCCTACTATCTACTCTCAATACAGTCACTCAACACTTCTGGCACCAGATGTATGGATTTTTTTACACCCACCAACAACCAATTCTGCAGATAATTCTGCAGGCTATACCAACTGAGTGTCCTCAAATTCATCTCAATCCTTGACACTGTATACCTGGAAATCGCATCAGATCCCACAGGTTGAGAGCTCAGTCCCATAAGACAGCCCCTCACTTCAGATGCCAGTTTCAAATACAGGTTTGACTTGTGCTTCTTACCAACCTGCCATAAATTGGGCTTCCCACAAGCATCACCCCCTCCCACCCCTCACCATCCTTGGGTTCAGTGAATTTGCTAGAGCAGGTCACAGAACTCAGGGAAACACTTCTGTTTACAAGTACTCATTTATTTTAAGGAATATTATGAAGGACACAAATGAACAGCCAGATAGAAGAGGTACATAGGGCGAGGTATGGGAGAAGGGACAAGGAGCTTCTATGGCCTCTCTGGGCAGCCCACTCTCCAGGAACCTGTGTCCGGTTATCTGGAAGCCTTCAGAACCCAGTCGTTTGGCTTGTGGGTTTTTGTTTGTTTGTTTGTTTGGTTTTTGGGAGACAGAGTCTTACTCTGTCTTCCAGACTGGAGTGCAGTGGTGCGATCTTGGCTCACACTGCAACCTCCGCCTCCCAGGTTCAAGTGACTCTCCTTCCTCAGCCTTGCGAGCAGCTGGGATTGCAGGTATGTGCTACCATGCCAAGCTAAATTTTATATCTTTGGTAGAGACGGGGTTTCACCATGTTGGCCAGGCTTGTCTTGAACTCCTGACCTCAGGTGATCCACCCATCTTGGCCTCCCCGAGTGCTGGGATTACAGGCGTGAGCCCCTGTGCCCAGCCCCTTTGGCGTATTTACAGAGTCTTCATTACTTAGGCATGATTGATTACATCGCTGGCCTTTGGTGATCAATTTAACCTTTAGCCCCTTTCCCCTCCCTGGAGGTTAGGGGTGGGCCTGAAAGTCCCAACCCTCCAATCATGCCTTGGTTTTTCCAGGTTTTTCCAGTGACCAGCCCCATCCTAAATTAGCTTTTTAAGCGTCCCCCCGCCCCCCACCATTCATTAGTATACAAAAGACAGTGTTATCTCTCCTAAGACTCCAAGGCTTTTAGTTAGATCTGTGTGCAGCAAACAGGCACAGAGACAGAATATCTATTCCACAGTGTCACATGCTGGGAACACACCACCCCCAACTTCTTTTTCATTTTATTTTTATTTGCTTTCATTTTGTTTTCTAATCTTTTTAGTATTTTTATTTTTATTTTTTGAGACAGGATCTCTGTCACTCAGGCTGCAGTGCAGTGGTGCAGTCACACCTTGGCCTTCTGGGCTTAGGCTGTCTTCCCACATCAGCCTCCCAAATAGCTGGGACCACAGGCATGCACCACCGTGCCTGGCTAATTTTTTTTTTTTTTTTGAGATGGAGTTTCACTCTTGTTTCCCGGGGTGGAGTGCAATGGTGCCATTGCTGTTCACTGTACCTCCTGCCTCCTGGATTCAAGCTTCCTGCCTCAGCCTCCCGAGTATCTGGGATTACAGGTGTCTGCCACTATACCTGGCTAATTATTGTATTTTTAGTAGAGATGGGGTTTCACCATGTTGGCCGGCCTGATCTTGAACTCCTGACCTCAGGTGATCCACCCGCCTTGGCCTCCCAAAGTGCTGGGATTGCAGGCATGAGCCACTGGGCCCAGCCGGGATTCTTGTTACAGATTAAAGTTTCTCTTTTTCCTTTGAGACTGCGTCTCACTGTCTCGCCCCATTTGCAGTGCAATGGTGCCGTCTCTGCTCATTGCAACTTCCGCCTCTGGGTTCAAGCCATTCTCCTACCTCAGCCTCCCAAGTAACTGGGATTACAGGTGCACACCACCATGCCTGGCTAATTTTTTGTTTGTATTTTTAGTAGAGACAGGGTTTCACCATGTAAGTCAGGCTGGTCTAGAACTCCTGACCTCAGGTGATCATCCACCTCGGCTTCCCAGAATGCTGGTATTACAGCCAGGAGCAACCACACCCGGTCCTCAATGTCTGTTTTTTAAAATAAGTGGGCTTACACCCATAATCACAAGTGGCTCACACCTGTAATTGCAGCACTTTGGGAGGCCAAGGCGGGAGGATGGCTTGAGCCCAGGAGTTTGAGACCAGCCTAGCAACATGGAGAGACTCCTGACTCTACCAAAAAATTAAAAACAATTAGCCAGGTATAGTGGCATGCACCTGTGGTCCTAGTTGCTTGGGAGGCTGAGGCAAGAGGATTGTTTGAGCCGAAGAAGTTGAGGCTGCAGTGAGCTATGTTCATGCCACTGGGAGACTGAGAGTGAGATTCATGCTGTCTCTTAAAAAAAAAAAAAAAATTAGGAGTGGTTAGAATTTATATGCAGGGTACACGGTTTCCTCCAAAAGGTAAAAATAAAAATATTTCTTCAGCTACTCAATGCAGTACCTCATTCATGAGTAAAGAAAGTATACTCAAAGATTATGTTTAAAATGAAACAATAAAATTGTTTTCTTCAAGCTTCATTATTTTTTTGTTTAGCAACTTTTGTACCTTATATTTAGAATAGATTTGTTCTCTAATTTCTCCAGCAACCTTATTTTATGGAGCACTCATTTATACCCCATTTATATCTCAGACCAAAGGTGGGCAAACTATAGTCCAAGGGACAGATCCAGCCCCACAACCTGTTTTTATATGGCTGTGGAGTTAAGAACGGTTTTTATGATTTGAAAAGGTTATTAAGGTGATGCTATAGAGACCACAAGATATTGTATGTGTCCTGCAAAGCCTAAAATAATTATGATATGCCTCTTTACTGAAAACATTTGCTGACATCTGTGTTAGACTATAATATATAATGTACATGCAACTCATTTAAAATGGTCTATAATCCATCCACATCGTGGTGTCATTTTATGTTAGAAAAATGTTTTGGCTAGCCGGGCGCGGTGGCTCAAGCCTGTAATCCCAGCACTTTGGGAGGCCGAGACGGG
>NW_012112697.1:6256723-6259030 GCF_000951035.1 Colobus angolensis palliatus | reverse complement strand
AGGCGCCCGCCACCTCGCCCGGCTAATTTTTTGTATTTTTAGTAGAGACGGGGTTTCACCATGTTAGCCAGGATGGTCTCGATCTCCTGACGTCGTGATCCGCCCGTCTCGGCCTCCCAAAGTGCTGGGATTACAGGCTTGAGCCACCGCACCCGGCCTAGTTCACTTTATTATTTTCTTTTCTTGTGTGTGTTTTTAGTGTCGTATCCAGTAAATTATTGCAAATCCAATGTCATGAAGCTTTTCTCCTATGCTTCCTTCACAGTGTTTTGTAGTTTTAGATCTTACATTTAGGCCTTTGATCCATTTTGAGTTAATTAAAAAATTTTTTTGTTTTTGAAATAGGGTCTGTCTCTGTTTCCCTGGCTCCAGTATAATGGCATGAATATGGCTCACTGCAGCCTTGACCTCCTGGGCCCAAGCACTCTTCCTGTCTTGGTCTCCTGAGTAGCAGGGACGACAGGCAGATGCCATCAGGCTTGGTTAAGGCTTTGTTTGTTTATAGTTTTTTTTTGTAGAGATGGTGGTTGTGCCATGTTGCTCGAGCTACTCTCAAACTCCTGGGCTCAAGCGATCCTCCCACCTCAGCCTCCCAAAGTGCTGGGATTACAGGTGTGAACCACTGCACCAGGCCTAAAATTTGGTTTTTCGATTTAGCATCTTTTATACCTGATAAATAGCTTTTAGGATTTCGGCCTGTGTTTTGAAAAATGGTACAACATGAGATTCAGCTCTTCTGGAAAAGTTATGCTAAGGTTTTTTGTTTGTTTTTTTGAGACGGAGTCTCACTCTGTCACCCAGGCTGGAGTGCAGTGGCATGATTTTGGCTCACTGCAACCTTGGCCTCCCGGGTTCAAGCGATCCTCCTGCCTCAGCCTCCCGAGTAGCTGGAACTACAGGTGCGTGCCACCACGCCCAGCTAATTTTTGTATTTTTAGTAGAGACAGAGTTTCACCACGTTGACCGGGAGGATCTCTATCTCTTGACCTCGTGATCCGCCCACCTCTGCCTCCAAAAGTGCTGGGATTACAGGCATGAGCCACTGTGTGCGGCCATACTAAGGTCTTCATATGAAGATCTCTTGAGGGTTTTTGTTTTGTTTTGTTTTTTGTTTTTGAAATGAAGTCTTGCTGTCACCTAGGCTGGAGTGCAGTGACCCAATGTCAGCTCACTGCAAGCTCCGCCTCCTGAGTTCAAGCCATTCTCCTGCCTCAGGAGATGCAGAGCACTATCAAGTTGATAATGAAAGACTACAGTCAGTCTTAGTTCTCTCCAATTTCAACTCTTTTAGCTCTTTATTCTTATTTACCTAATTTTAAAATAGAATATATAAGCTGTTCTCTTGATTTTTTAAAAATATTAGACATTATATATTGACTTCTTACAAGCAACATTTAGTCTTCATAAAATACACTTGACAGAATTTACTCTGAAATTGAACTTCATAAAGTAAGACATCCTACAAAGCTAGAGGATAAAATGGACTGTGCAGTGCCACAAAGAGTATTTGGACAAGGCATTAGCTGCAGGAGATGGCATTAGTTGGCTGAGTTCTACAGAAAGCTTTTATCTACTTTAATGAGATCAATTTTCGTCCATTTCCTTCTTGTCTCAGTCTTATTCATCAGTCATGAGTCATCACATACTCATAATAAACAGTTTTTCAAAAAGAGATCAAATGTATTGCAACTTAGGTCTAATTAAACAAAAACAAAGTAAAAATACCTCAAACAACCAAAATTGTGTCTTACTCATTCTTTTACTTTTAACAGAGAACAAGGAGCAAATCCAAATGATTGCTGTTAGAATGGGTTTTGTTTTTGAGAGACAAGATCTTGCTCTATTGTCCAGGCTGGTCTTGAACTCCTGGCCTCACGTAATCTTCCTACCTTGGCCTCCCAGAGTTCTGGGATTACAGGCATGAGCCACTGCACACTTTTAATCCCAGCATTTTGGGAGGCCAAGGCGGAAGGATCACTTGAGCTCAGGAGTTTGAGACCAGCCCGAGCAACATACTGAAACCTCATCTCTACAAAAAATAAAAATAAAATTAGCCGGGCATGATGGCTGGTAGTGCCTGTGGTCCCAGTTACTTAGGAGGCTGAAACAGGATTGCTTGAGTACAAGAGGTCAAGCTTGCAGTGAACCATGATAATGCCACTACCCTTCATCCTGGGTGACAGAATGAGACGATGTCTCCAAAAAATAAAAATAAAAAGAATGTTTTTGTGTGAAGTCAGAATACTTCCTCCCTCCTGTTTTACAGTTTTTCATTATTATATTTGGGATTCTTTTTTTTTTTTTTTT
>NW_012112697.1:6251834-6254206 GCF_000951035.1 Colobus angolensis palliatus | reverse complement strand
TCGATCTCCTGACCTCGTGATCCGCCCGTCTCGGCCTCCCAAAGTGCTGGGATTACAGGCTTCAACCACCGCGCCCGGCCATATTGTCATTTCTCTGTGAAATCAGTATTTTCTCATTGATATCTGTACCTACAGCGGAAAAATAGAGAGTGAGCTACTCCGGAATCTGAGGCAGGAGAATCACTTGAACCCAGGAGGCAGAAGTTGCAGTGAGCTGAGATTGTGCCACTGCACTCCAGCCTAGGCAACAGAGGGAGACTCCATCTCAAAAAAAACAAAAATAAAAACCAAAAAAAAAAAAAAACAAAAACAAAAAACAGAGCGGGAGATCTTTGAGGCTGTATTTTGATGTTACAGTTGGTTGTATGTTTGGTTTGGTTGAGTTGTAATATTGGTAGTTATCTTCCAGCAAAAGTCCCATGGTTACCTGCTCGTAATGTTTTGTTGTTTATGATATTTTCTTGATTTTATGCTTTAATTTTTCATCTGAACATCTTTGAAATCAGAATGCATCTAAAATTTTATGACATCTTATGGTAGACTATTTCTCCCCTGGTGGTACATAGAGTAATGGTGCATGTTGAAATCAGTGTATGTTTCAGTTTACTCATTTGTATTACCTGTTAGGTGCAGTGTTTTCTTGTTCTTTTTTTGAGATGGAGTCTCGCTCTGTGGCCTAGGTTGGAGTGCAGTGGCGTGATCTCAGCTCACTACAACCTCCACCTTCCAGGTTCAAGTAATTCCCTGCCTCAGCCTCCTGAGTAGCTGGGATTACAGGCACCCACCATCATGTCCAGCTAATTTTTGTATTTTTAACAGAGGTGAGATTTCACCATCTTGGCCAGGCTGGTCTTGAACTCCTGACCTCGTGATCCACCTGCCTCAGCCTCCCAAAGTGCTGGGATTACAGGTGTGATCCACTGTGCCCAGCTTCTTGTTCTTTATATGGATTCCTCCTCTCTCTCTCTTTTTTTTTTTTTTTTTTTAATACAGTCTTGCTCTGTCACCCAGGCTGGAGTGCAGTGGTGCGATCTAGGCTCACTGCAACCTCCACCTCCTGGGTTCAAGAGATTCTTGTGTCTCAGCCTTTCAAGCAACTGGGACTACAGGTGTGTACCACCATGCTCAGCTAACTTTTTGTGTTTTTGGTAGAAATGGCATTCCACCATGTTGGCCAGGTTGGTCTCAATCTCCTGGCCTCAAATGATCCTCCTTCTCAGCCTCCTAAAGTGCTGGGATTACAGGCATAAGCCACTGCACTGACCTAGATTTCACCTCTTCTTTTTTATTTTGATTTTGAGGCCAAAATTTATTAGTTTGGAAATCTTTCATTCAAAGGCTTGCTTTGGGGGTTAAATTCTGATATTTGCATTTTGAGTTAGATGATAAGCACCATCCTGTATAGCTAATCAACAGAGCAGTTCAGGAAAATGAACAGTTAACATAGTCGGTTTTGAGTAGTGCAATATCCCGATGTGTTACTGTTAACAGATGGCCTGCAGCCTGGTCTTTTATATTAGATAGTATTTTGCTGAATATACTGTAGAAGAACATTAACCAGAAAACCTGTTTAGCGTTAGCTTTAGCTGAGATTTTCTTGGATGCTTGCAACTGTGAACACCCTCTGAATTTAAATAGTCATATCCTGTTGATGGGAAATAATTAGATATTACGTAGTAGTTTTTTTCCCCTTGATCTCCACCAAAGGCTGAGAAGCTTAGTGTTCTTTAGACCTTTAGTATCTCTCAGGCTGAGCTGCTTTGTATTACAGAGAGGTGTGTGTGTGTGTGTGTGTGTGTGTGTGTGTGTGTGTGTGTGTGTGTGTGTGTGTGTTTGTGCGTGTGCGCATGTTGCTTATTTCCATGGAGAATAATGAGTCAGTAACTTAAAAAGAGGCAAGACAGTATGGGCAACATGGAGAAGTCTTGTCTCTACAAAAAATTAGTGGGGTGTGGTGGTGTACGCCTGTAATCCCAGCTACTTGGGAGGCTGAACTAGGAGAATCACTTTAGCCTGGGAGACGGAGGTTTCAGTGAGCCGAGATTGCATTACTGCACTCCAGTCTGGGTGACACAGTGAGACCCCGTTTAAAAAAAAAAAAGAGAGAGAGGCTAGATAGGTTGGGCCAGGTGGCTCACACCTGTAATCCCAGCTCTTTGGGAGGCTAGAGTGGGAAGATCACTTGAACCCGGGAGGGCTAATTAGCCAGGCGCGGCAGTGCATGACTGTAGTCCCAGCTACTCGGGAAGCTGAGCCCAGGAGGTCGAGCCTAGGCAACAAGGTGAGACCTTGTCTGTATTTAAAAAAAAAAAAAAAGGCGGGACGCGGTGGCTCAAGCCTGTAATCCCAGCACTTTGGGAGGCTGAGACGGG
>NW_012112697.1:6225162-6251784 GCF_000951035.1 Colobus angolensis palliatus | reverse complement strand
AAAAAAAAAAAAAAAAGAAAGAAAATACTGCTTTAAGCAAAACCGAACCTAAACCAAACTTTTTAGTTTGGTTTGTATCAGGCAGTATTCTCCAGAGAAATGGAACCAATAAGGTGTGTTAAAAGAAAAACTTCAGGCAAATTTAACAGAATTTAATTGTGCAAAGAATAATTTGTGAAATCAGGCAGCCTCTCGAACCAGGAAAGATTGAGAACTACTCTGGTGCTGGTGTATGGTTGGAGAGGATTTATGGACAGAAAAAGGAAAGTGACATACAGAAAAGGAAGTAAGGTACAGAAACTGCTGGATTGGTTACAGCTGGGCCTTGGCCTTATCTGAACACAGTATAAGCAGTTGTCCGTCTGTGAGTGAAGTATGGCTACTGTGATTGGCGGAGACTGAGCTACTTATTACAGGAGTAGGTTGCAGTTTCCTCTTCTAGTCGGGTTACAGTTCTCTATGTACCGAGAAAGCTTCAGGCCCGAACTTAAATATGTAAGAAGGCAGCTTTAGACTAAACTTAACAATTCCTCTCTTTGGTCAGCCTCTCAGTTTTGTTTTGTTTTTGTTGTTGTTGTTTTTGAGATGGAGTCTGGCTCTGTTGCCTAGACTGGAGTACAGTCACATAGCCTCGGCTCACTGCAACTTCTGCCCTCCGAATTTGAGTGATTCTCCTGCCTCAGCCTCCCAAGTACCTAGGATTATAGACATGTGCCACCACACCTGGCTAATTTTTATATTTTTAGTAGAGACAGGGTTTCACCATGTTGGTCAGGCTGGTCTTGAACTCCTGACATCCAGTGATTTGTTCATCTCAGCCTCCCAGAGTGTTGGGATTGCAGTGGCGTGAGCCACTACACCTGGCCTCAGTTTTGTATTGTTTATCAATTTTGAGAGGTTGACAAAACTTTAGTCATGGATGTGACTGTGTCACTATCATAAATGTACTTATTTGGTCTCAAATCCCATGGAGGTAACAAAACTGTGGGTTTTGCAAGGTGGGGAGTAAGGACTTCAGGTTAGTTTTCTGTAGGGATTAGAGCAGAGGCAACCTCCTTATGCTGCAATCTCTTGTTTTTAGGAAAGGAATAAAAAACTTGGGCTGTTTGGGATCTTCCTTAAAGTTTCAATTTGATTATGTCGCATTTAGCATGAGTGACTTCATTTAGGTTTGATCTGGTCTAGCCTGTTGATGCCTAGTGAATAAGCTTAGTCCAAAACAGTGGGCTCTCACAGTTTTATTTAACAGTTTCTCCTTTTTGGTCAGGTTCTCACTTAGGTGTGAGTGTTACCAAAGCTTAGGGCTTTAGTGCTACTCAGTTACCATCCTTTTTTGGGTTTCCAGTCCCAGCACTTTATTCATAGGTTTTGGTGTCCTTGTGATCATGCATGTCGTTGAATGTTTATCATTCCTGTTGAAGAGAGACCATTTGAACTTATATAGATGGCTGCATGCAAGCATTTATAACTTTTGAGAGAATATAGTGCACCAGGGAGACTATTATGACTATTAGGAGGAAAATACTAAGAGTTTGGAGTATGCTCCTTAGCCAGAGTTCACACGAACCAAACCGACTAAAATAAAATACATCAAAGAATTAGCAAGATAAACAATCTACTCATTTCAACCAAGCCACCAGTTTATTAATCCCCTACAACTGAATCTCTGTAATATCCAGTACATTCATCCACTTGCAACAAGAAGTGTCAGCAAGGCCTGGTATGGTGGCTCATGCCTGTTAATCCCAGCGTTTCGGAAGGCTGAAGCAGGAGGATCCCCGAGGCCAGGAGTTCAAGGCAACCTAGGCAACACAGCAAGACCGTGTCTCTACAGAAAATACAAAAATTAACCGGGCCTCGTGGCATGTGCTGGTAGTCCCGCTACTCAGGAGGCTGAGGTGGGAGGAGCAATTGAGCCTAGGAGATTGAAGCTAAATGAGCTGTGATTGAGGCACTGCACTCCTGCCTGGGTGACAGAGCAAAACCCTGTCTCAAAGAAAAAAAATAAAAGTGTCAGCAACTTCACAGATACTTCCATGATTAGCCAGTAGGCAACCTTGAGCAATTCTATTATCCAGTATACCTTTAGCAAGAGAATTTAAAGAAGTCTGTTTCGTAACCATAGCCTTTGCAGTAGAATCTGCTGTAGAGCATATCATGAGGCATAAAGTTCTTTTTCTTTTTTTTTTTTTTTTTGAGACAGAGTCTCACTGTGTTGCCCAGGCTGGAGTGCAATAGTGGCGTGATCTCGGCTCACTGCAACCTCTGCCTCCTGGGTTCAAGCAATTCTCGTGCCTCAGCCTCCCAAATAGCTGGGACTACAGTTGTACGCCACCATGCCCGGCTGATTTTTGTATTTTTACTAGAGACGGGGTTTCCCTATTTTCAACAGGCTGGTCTTGAACTCCTGACCTCAAGTGATCCGCCCACCTTGGCCTCCCAAAGTGCTGTAATTACAGGCATGAGCCACTGTGCCCAGCCCACAAGGGACAAATTTCTAGTCACTGCATTGTTTATTCCATACTCCGGAAAAAGCGACCTAACAGTGGTGACCATTCATAATGATGAAGGTTTCCATGTGCTAGTGTTCTTTTTCACTCTGATGTAGGTTAAAAGGAGTGGACCAGTGTTCTGTTTCTGACAGAGCCATTAAAATTCCTAGCCCACATTGGACTGTCATCTTTCATCTATTAAGACATAATGCTGTCTGTGGATAAGGTTGGCTGTAAAAGTTTTCACAAATAAAAGTGTGCCCCTTGGGTGCACCATGAGACCCTTTTTCTGTTGTTCATAGAGGCATAAACAAGGAAAACATTGAGAAGTAAGAGTCACATGATGGCAGAGAAGTTTTGATCTGTGCTCTTGGGAAAGCTGTCCATGTCTAGGGTGCCGTCTGCTTCTGGAGAAAACCGTTCCTAACTGGTTAGCTTTACCTTAAGATTTCCAACAGGTGTACAATTCCAAGTCTGGAGGGCCCCTCCTGCATTGTGATATCAATTGACCCAGTGTTTGAGGTCCCAAAGTTTTGCTTCATTGTGGGTAACAAGGGCAGTGTTTTCCTGATGTCATTTCCAGAGGAACCAACCTCCAGGTTCTAGATTGTGAAGGATTTGATTATCCTCAGTGGGCAGATCATGAAAAGCTTCCTTTACTGCCAGTGTGGTAGCTCATGCCTGTAATCCCTGCACTTTGGGAGGCTGAGGTGGGCAGATCACTGGAGGTCAGGTCTCTGGAACCCAGGAGTTCAAGACCAGCCTGACCAACATGGTGAAACCCCGTCTCTACTGAAAATACAAAAATTAGCTGGGCATGGTGGCACGTGCCTGTAATCCCAGCTACTTGAGAGGCTGAGGCACAAGAATTGCTTGAACCTGGGAGGTGGAGGTTTCAGAGAGCCGGGATCACACCACTGCTCTCCAGCCTGGGCAACAGAGCAAGACTGTCTATAAAAAAGAAAAAGAAAAGCTTCCTGTAGCTGGTGAAAATACACTTTGGTATAATGCATTAAAGCCTTGCAGCGTTTATTCATATCAGAATTTGGGAAAGGAAGATACATAAAGTTCTATTATTAGCAGCATAGGCCTTCCAGTGACTATTTCATAATGAGTCAACTTATATTTTCTACTGGAAGTAGATCTGATTGTCATTAATCTGCAATACCTTTGACCAAGGCAACCAGTCAATTCAGTTAGCTTTGCCTAAAGCTATTGTGTCTGTAATACCTTACTTAACTGTTTTACAACTTGTCCAGTGAAACAAGTACCATTATCACTGGAGATTTCTCCAGGAATGCCCCATGAGGGAAACACATTTTCTGACAACCTTTTAGCTACTATTACAGCATCAGCCTTCTTGCATGAGAAATCTTTTACCAGAAAACATGTGTTGAAAATGACAGTTGAATGAAATTCCTCTATAAATGTTCAGATGGCCCATCAGGTACCTGAAGTTTTAATTATCTTCCCAGGTTATAGGTTTGATAAGCCAAACATTGGTCATAAACCATTTTTAGCAATTTAGAGCAGTCACCACACCAATGTATATGTTTTCTGTTTGGATCATTTTCTGTCTTCCATGATGAGTCACGGAGTGCAGAGCTTTTAATAATGGAAGCTTTACAGATTCAGGAAGGACCGGGTGGCTGTGCAGGCTTTGTGAGTTCATGCTTAACGTTGCATTTATAGCCTGTTAAATACCAATTTTGTTTCTCCAATTCAGGTGCATAGCACTGTTCATTAAATGGGTTATCATAGGTAATTTGACTTGGAACATAGAGTTCATTCAAGTTGCATATCTTAACAGTTTTAGTACTGGCTGATTTAGCATAAAAATCAGGCAGAGTATTTTCTTAGTATTCAGTTAATTTTTGTCCTGCTTGGGTTAGCAGTTTTATAAACCAGTTTCTTTATTAAAGTTCTGGGAATTCTTACGCAGTCCAAATTAGATGAGCCTGAAGTTATCAGAAACCTGTATTCAGTAGTGCTTATTAGGGTCCTTTCCATTCCTTTCCATGAACGTTCTTGAAGACATAATGCTCTAGATTTTACTTGCTTGTAAAGAGGTTAAAGAAAATGCATCTGTATTAAGCAATTAACTGTGGAAACAACTTAAAATGATCATGGTTAAAGACATAATTGACAAGAAAATTTGATTATGGCCATGAAGGGTGTGAGGGTGCAGGCCTAGGTGTAAATAATGGGAGCAGGGACCTCAGCCTTCTCAGGCTGCTCACAGGCATGCTGCCCCGCATGCCCAGCTCTGGTACCAGCAGGAGGAAAGTGCTGGCTGCTGCACGATCCTGGCTGGCTACCTGTTGGCCCAGATCCTGCCCCATCCCTCCAGCTGGGCACCCCCAGGTGCTGCCATGAGACCAAGCAGGACTGTGCGGGACTGCATGGTGCCAGACTGTATCTCTTCTAAAAATGCATTCAACTTGATATAACCTTTAAATAACTTCTAAACTATTTTTTTCACAGCAAACACATATTTTTATGCCTTTATAGCTTTCCTTACAAAAACAGATCTTACTTTCTTTACATATTCTATATACAGAATTGCTTCTCTCCTTCCTTCTTTCCCTCCCTGTCTCCCTTCCTTTTTTCTTTTGAGTTGGGGTTGCTGTGTTACCCAGGCTGGTCTCAAACTCCTGGCTTCCAGAGATCCTCCTACCTCAGCCTCCAAGTAGCTGGGGTTACAGGCCTAAGCCACCATGCCCAGCTCAAGTTTAATTTTTCTTACAATTAGTTGCTTAAGCTTTGTCTTTTATAAAGAGTTTTTAGGGCTAGGCTCAGTGTCTCATGCCTGTAATCCCAGCACTTTGGGAGGCCGAAGTGGGCAGATCATTTGAGGTCAGCAGTTCGAGACCAGCCTTACCAACATGGTGAAACCCTGTCGCTACTAAAATAAAAAAATTAGCTAGGTGTGGTGACAGGCGCCTGTAATCTCAGCTGCTCAGGAGGCTGAGGCAGGAGAGTCGTTTGAACCCAGGAGGCGGAGGTTGCAGTGATCTGAGATTGCACCACTGTACTCCAAACTGGGCGGCAGAGCGAGACTCCCTACCCAAAAAAAAAAAGTTTTTAGAAAGAGGTGATAAGAATATTGAAATCTTTTTAGAAGTTCCTGTACATTAGTAGGCATCCCTAGATAAGCCTGATTTGAGAGTCCTCGTTTTCAAATTCACTATTTCAAGTACAGTGTGGTTAATTTGGACTGTTCCACTGTAATTTTAAGTTGCCTTTAGTAAGATTTCACCATTTCTGTAAGCGTTTGTTGCTTTTGGGGCCTAATGCTTCCTACATTTATAGGTAGGCAGAGCTGAAAGGTAGAGTACTCATTTCTTCAAGAATTAAGGATCTGGCCGGGCGCGGTGGCTCAAGCCTGTAATCCCAAGCACTTTGGGAGGCCAAGATGGGCGGATCACGAGGTCAGGAGATCGAAACCATCCTGGCTAACACAGTGAAACCCCGTCTCTACTAAAAAATACAAAAAACTAGCCAGACGAGCTGGCGGGCGCCTGTAGTCCCAGCTTCTCGGGAGGCTGAGGCAGGAGAATGGCGTGAACCCGGGAGGCGGAGCTTGTAGTGAGCCGAGATCCAGCCACTGCACTCCAGCCTGGGCGACAGAGCGAGACTCCGCCTCAAAAAAAAAAAAAAAGAATTAAGGATCTAGTGTTTACATTGAATTTTGGCTTTGGCTCTCAGATTTCCTTGATCAACTTAACCAATGACTATTTTTTACCTAAACAAGCAAGAAAACGAAGCAAAGGGGATAGAACAAAAAAATTCCTGCGAGTTTTTGAGCACCGTAGTTCATACTCCCTGGAGCATTGCCATTCATGGCCAGTTTCTGTCTTCCCAGTCATACATCTGAGGCCTCTAACTGGATCCAAGCCAGTTAATTACCAGAGCCAATGCTGTCCTCAACCCAGTCCAGTTTCTGTCACGACTTCTGAACTCAGTTCGGATAAAAACATTTGCTCAAACTTGGATAACCCAAAATCCAAATCCATGGAGCTTCAAAATCCAAGAGAAAACGTACTCGCTGTTCCCAGTTGCTGCAGGAGAGTACTGGGCACGGTGGGCCTTGTGGGTGCCTTACGTAGTCACTTGGTGCTCCTGGCGATCTCTGGAAGCTCTGCTTCAGATCTCACTTCTGACACCATCTGTTAAAATAAAAACTTTAGACAAATTAAACTTAGAGTTTAATTGAGCAAAGAACAATGTACTAATCAGGCAGCCCACAAGCCAGAACAGGTTCAGAGCAACTCATGCTGCCACTTGGTCAGAAGGATTTACGGACAGAAAAAAGGAAAGTGACATACAGAAAATGAAAATGAGGTTCGGAAACAGCTGGATTGGTTCCAGCTTGGTGGCGTTTGCCTTACCTGAACATAGTTTAAGCAGTTGGCCTGAGTGGTTGAAGTATGGCTGCTGTGATTGGCTTAGACTTGTCTGCTTGTTACAAGAGTAGGTTGCAGTGTACACGTCTAGTTAGGTTACAGTTCCCTATGTACTGAGAAACCGTTATGCCCAACTTAAAATATGTTAAGAGGAGGCTTTAGGCTAAACCTAATTTTTTTTTTTTTTTTTTAGAGACAAGGTTTCACCATATTGCCCAGGCTGATTTGGAACTCCTGAACTCAAGTGGTCCTCCCCGCTTGGCCGCCCAAAATGCTAGGATTACAGGCATGAGCTACCAGGCCCAGCCTAGGCTAAACTTAATTTGACAGATGTCTAATATCTCTGTGGAGATATAGAAAGCAATTTATTATAAGGAATTGGCTTGTGTTGTTACGGGGCTGACAGGTCCCAATATCTGCAGTCAGCAAGCTGGAGACTCAGGAGAGCTGATGACATGGTTCTAGTCCAAATGCTGGCAGGCTCAAGACCCAGTGTTTCAGTTCAGGTTTAAAGGTAGGAAAAAACTAAGGTCCCAGGCTGGACGTAGTGGCTCATGCCTGTAATCCCAGCACTTTGGGAGGCTGAGGCAGGGAGATCACCTGAGTTCAAGACCAGCCTGGCCAACATGGTGAAACCCATCTCTACAAAAATACAAAAATTAGCTAGGCTTGATGGCAGGTGTCTGTAATTCTAGCTACTCAGGGGGAGGCTGTGGTGGCAGAATCTCTTGAACCTGGGAGGCGGAGGTTGCAGTGAGCTGAGATCGTGCCATTGCACTCCAGCCTGGGTGACAGAGACTCCATCTCAAAAAAAAAAAAAAGACAAAAACTGAGCAGTTAGGAGGAAATCCTCCCTTTCTTGGAGTCTGGAGTCCTGGGGGGGCTTCAGCCTTTTTGTTCTATTCAGACCTTCAACTGATGGAATGGGACCCACCCACGTTGGGAAGGACAGTCTGCTTTGCTAGTCTGCCTGTCCAAATGCTAATCTCATCCAAAAACAGCACTGTAGATGCACCCAGAACAATCTTTGGCCAAATGCATGTGGCCCAGTCAAGTTAACACAAAAAATTAACCATAATCCTCATCAAATACCTATGGTACAATCTGAATAAAATGTGACCCATTGTTGCTTCTTTTTTTTTTTTTTGGAGGCAGAGTCTCGCTCTGTCGCCTAGGCTGGAATGCAGTGGCTGGATCTCAGCTCACGGCAAGCTCCGCCTCCCAGGTTCACACCATTCTCCTGCCTCAGCCTCCTGAGTAGCTGGGACTACAGGCGCCCGCCACCTCAGCCAGCTAGATTTTTGTATTTTTTTAGTAGAGACGGGGTTTCACCGTGTTAGCCAGGTTGGTCTCGATCTCCTGACCTCGTGATCTGACCGTCTCGGCCTCCCAAAGTGCTGGGATTATAGGCTTGAGCCACTGCGCCTGGCCTTGTTGGTTCTTTAGCTGTGACAGATTGCACTTTATAAAGTAAGCTATTAACTACAGGGGAAAATGAGAAGGCATATAGGAACTCTGTGTGCTGTCTTCTCAACTTTTCCATAAACCTAAAATTCTCTAGTAGTTTATTTTTTAAAATAATAAATTCAAAATAAAATTATGTTTTAGGCATGTTACATTTTAGGTGACAGTGGACATTCAAAGTGAATACACTAAGAAACTGAAAATGCATATGTCAGAAGGCTGAAGATGAAAAATGAAGTCTTCATCAATAGAGACATGATATGAAGATGTCTCTGGGAATGAGTAATGAAGAAAAAGCAGGCAAAGAATTAAGTTCTGAGAATTTCTAGAATTAAAAGGGAAGAAGAGATCCAAGACTGTCTGGATATTTCATGATCTAAAATTAAGATGAGAGTGGTTTGAGGAGGAAAGAGCCTGGCCTAAAAAGGACAGAGGATTAAGGAAGAGTTATATTTTTATTTAACTATATTTGTATTATCCCTCCCCCGCATCACCCCTCCTCCCCTACCCCCACCCCCACCTTTTCTAGAGATAGGATCTCGCTCTGTCACTCAGGCTTGGAGTGCAGGGGCAAGATCATAACTTGCTGCAGCCTCAAACTCCTGGGCTCAACCGATCCTCCTGCACTCAGGCTCCTGAGTAGCTTGGACTACAACTGCCCACCACCATGCCCAGCTAAGTTATGTTTTTAAACAGCAGAAAGTCTAAAGATGGGGTAAAAAGAATTACTTTTGATAGTAAAAGTCATATGAAGCAGGAAATAAGGAAATGTACTCAGATACCTCGTTTAAAAAATAAAAGGCCAGGCCCTGTGGCTCACGCCTGTAATCCCTGCACTTTAGGAGGCTGTGGCAGGAAGACCGCTTGAAGCCAGGAGTTCATGACCAGCCTGGGCAGCATAGCAGAGCCCTTCTTTACAAAAAATTTTAAAAATGAGCCACACATAGTGGGATACACCTGTAGTCACAGCTACTTAGGAGGCTGAGGTGGGAGGATTGCTTGAGCCCAGTTCTGGGATGCAGTGAGCTATGTCTGTGCAACTGCATTCCAGCCTTGGTGACGGAGTGAGAGACCCCCTCTCTAGGAAAAAATAAAAAGTAAAAAGAAGATGTACAGTCTGTGACAATATAAGTAATAGAATTAGGTTAAAATTTTATTTTATTGTAAGCCATATTTAAATGTTTGAAGACAGATTGAAATATTTATCTGCCCTTTTCTTTTCTTCTGACTATTGTAATCCACCATGGAACTTGTAGGGTCAAAATAGTTAATATAGGAAACTTTCCGCAACCTTTGGGGGTAAGAAACAAGTTACAAAAATATTTTAAAGCTAAAAATAAAATTGGAGATTCTTCACATTTTCTAAAAATGTCTTAGGGTTCTCAAGTCCTGAAATTTACAAATGTGTATCCATGGAAACATGGGTGAAAGCCATGCAGGTTAAAGTCAGACTCAAATGTTGTATAGCAGGTGCTCAACGAGTTAACAAATATTATAAAATCCTAAATTATACTTAACCTTTTTGGTATAATCTTCAATAATATAGTTCAAACATCTGGGCACACACTTCATTTTGTTATCCATTATTCGTAATTGAGCACATGGAAGGCTGGCTTAACACCTGAAAGCAATCTGTTACATTGAGATGCTTCTTTTTGTTGATACTAACACTTGCATTTTCCCCTAAATCCAGTAAAATACTCTAATAATTTCACAGAGATGCATCAACGTGGTGATACTGCCAAAAGTGAAATGTTGGTGAGCCAGTACTACCTTCACTCAGTAGCTCAAAGGTTTGTGAGCTGGTGAACACAAAATATAAAATCCACATTGAGAAGGCTCTTAGGTACGTAAGTATATAATATATGAAAATCAGACTGTGAAAGTTGAAGACCATCTGTGAATAAAAACGCAAATATTTAAAATTCTTAACTACCTACAGTTTCAGGGTTTTACTGCTTTCCTTATTGTGTGTCTAACATTTAAAATTTTTCTATTTTGTTCAGCATATGTTCTTCACAAATGACTAGTATGTCTTCTGTAAAAAAGGACTCATTATCCCCTCAGCACAATCTTCAAGACAGGACACTTTCTATGGCCAGGCGTGGTGGCTCACGCCTGTAATCCCAGCACTTTGGGACCTGAGGCAGATGGATCACTTGAGCCCGGAAGTTCAAGACCAGCCTAGAAAGCAGGGTGAAACCCCGACCCTACCAAAAAAAAAAGACACACGGGACACTTGCTGCTTCCAGATAGCTGCATCAGACTTCTTTCAGATGCTTCTGGGATATGGTCTTCTGACCATGTTCTTTTTTTTTTTTTTTTTTTTTTGAGACGGAGTCCCACTCTGTCGCCCAGGCTGGAGTGCAGTGGCGCGATCTCAGCTGACTACAAGCTCCGCCTCCCGGGTTCACGCCATTCTCCTGCCTCAGCCTCCTGAGTAGCTGGGACTACAGACACTCACCACCACGCCGGCTAAATTTTTTGTATTTTTAGTAGAGACGGGGTTTCACCGTGTTAGCCCGGATGGTCTCCATCTCCTGACCTCGTGATCCACCCGCCTTGGCCTCCCAAAGTGCTGGGATTACAGGCGTGATCCACTGCCGCCGGCCTGACCATGTTCATTAGCCTCCTTTGCTTCCTGTTACCTGCTCAGTCTCAAAGCTCCTGACTCAGAGTTTTGGTCTGTTTTCCTGAAATCTTCTGCATCTGGACTAGTATCTGAATTAACCATGTCCAGAGTTTTGGCGTACTAGTATCTGCAAATTATACTCACTTCCACCTACTCACACTCTTGGGCTAAGTGGTCACCCATAAATAAGCCTATACTCTGGTCCCTCCCCAGACCTAAAGAGAGCTTCTTGCCTATTTTGCTATCTAAAGACCTCTATGATTAAAATTTTCCTTTAATTGAGTCTCACAGCTTTACTTCAGCACTTCCTATTATATAGTAATGGATAAGCAGGAAATAAAGATCTACAAAAATCAAACAAATCATATGTAGTTACAGAAAAATTTGTAATATTCGAGGTAAGGATTTACAAAGCTGTTGAATCAAAGGTCCTGGGTTTCTTCTGGTTCGCTCAGCTCTGTATACAATGATTGTAACGACCACAAACTTTTTGCTAACCCCACACCGATTGGGGTGCTGTTGAAACTGGTCAGTTGCAAAACTATAAAGATTCTTTCTGCTGTTTATCTTTAATGTATGGGGAGTAAATCTTCCTCCTGCCAAATTATAAAGTACTTCACTGTTCCTGAGCAGTGAAAATTAGAACATATTTTATTTATGAGAATGCAGTTAAATAATTGCTATATTATTTAAAAGCTATATTATTAGAGTTGTTTTTATCAGCCAACATATGGAAATAGCCTGTAAACAGACTGTTACGCAGTTTCAGCTATTCTCTTACTTATTGGCTAAAGACTATTAGGTTGTAATAATAATATTATTTTATATATTTTTATTAGTAATAATATTTATTATATATTTGAGACAGAGCAAGACCCTGTCTCAACATTATGTATATGTAAAATATTATTATTATTATTATTACTATTATTCCAACCTGCACCCAGGTTGGAATGCAGTAGTAGTATTCTAGCTCACTGCAGCCTCTGATGCCTGGTCTTAAGCATTCCTCACACCTATGCCTCCCCAGTAGCTGGGACTACAGGCATGAACCACCACACCCAGCTATTTTAATTTATTTATAGAGGCATTGTCTCACCAGGTTGTCCCAGAGTGTAATAGATTATTTTGTGTATAATCTGTATACTTCATACAAAAGTTGGTGTAAATAAAAGTGTTTGGGTTAGCCCCAAACAAAACCAAAAACTTTATGGATAAAGGTCCATTTTTCCTAGTCAAAGAACTTTAAACTTTCTAGTAAATTATTTAAAGTTATGATTTATTATAAAATGGTAAGATAATCAATAGGTACTTACTGTTGGTTGTTTCCAACACCTAAGTATATATCTTATTGTAAAGTAATGGATTTTTCCTGTAGGACTATTTTACTTTGTTATAGTAAGAGTAAGTAGGACATTTTGTGATTTAGGAACTTGTCATTAACTGTTAACTGTAATATAAAGTAGGTGAATTATCCTCATTAGCTGGCTGGGCACGGTGGCTCATGCCTGTAATCCCAGCACTTTGAGAGGCTGAGGTGGGAGGATTGCTTGAGCCCAGGAGTTGGAGACTAGCTCAGGCAACATAGTAAGACCCTTCTCTACAAAAAAATTAAAAATTGGCCTGGTGTGATGGCATGTGCCTGTAGTCCCAGGGATTCAGGAGGCTGAGGCAGGAGGATTGCTTGAGCCCTGGAGAATGAGGCTACAGTGAGCCATGATCATGCCACTACACTTCAGCCTGGGTGACAGAGCGAGATCAAGACCCTGTCTCAAAAGAAAAAAAAAAAATGAGTTATTACCAACTATAATTGTCTTTGTGTGACTTAGTGACTTGATTTTTCCACAGAAATCTTTTAAATCTTAGGCTAATTGTTCCTGAAATCCAGCATGTTTCTTTTCTTTATTTCCTTTTTCTTTTTTTATTTAGAGACAGGGATCTCTCTCTGTTGTCCAGGCTGGAGCACAGTGGAGGAGTCACAGCTCACTGTAGCCTTGAACTCGTGACTCAAGTGATCCTCCTGCCCTAGCCTCCCAAGCAGCTAGGACTACAGGCACACACCACCACACCTGGCCAATCTTTTAATATTTTTTTGTAGAGATGAGGTCTCTTTGTGTTGCCCAGGCTGGTTTGGCAGTCTTGCCTCAGCCTCCCAAAATGCTGGGATTATAGGTGAGAGCCACCACACCCAGCCTGGAATCCCATTTTAAATGTACTGATGGAGTTGACAATGACAAGAAAACTTACATTAATTTTTAAGTTTTGTTTTTGCATAGTGAATCCTTTCACAGCATGAATAATTGCCCAATTTTGTGTTTTGTCAGTCTGGGACAGACCACTAGACAAAGACAAGATTATAATTTGGGGAGTTTGCTTTCTTGATCAGTTTTCAATGAAGGAAAAGTCAATTTGTAAACTTGTTTTTAACACCACCATGGTGATCATTTGATCAGTTTGTGAGAATGGCCCATTGGTTGGTATCTCCAGGTACAGTTACAACTGTTTATTTTCCCCCCCATTTCACCACGAAGTCTTATATAACTGGTTATATAACTTTTTATTATTTATTTATTTTAGAGACAGGGTTTTGTTCAGTCGCCCAGGCTGGAGTGCAGTGGTGCGATCATAGCTCATTGCAGCCTCAGACTCCTGGGTTCTGGCGATCCTCATTCCTCAGTCTCCCAAAGTGCTGGAACTATATAGGTGCATGCCACCACGTTTGACTGCAGTTATATCTTTTTATGTTAGTGTGTGATCTTTATTTGGGCATCTGTCAGTAGGTTCACTGTTGAACAGAGAACTAGTTAAAGTGACAAACAATGATGTCATTTGCTTTGCGAGTTGAGGAAATGATTATTAATAAGATATTTCCACCAAAATGTAATTTTATGCATGTACTTTACCAAAGTTCCTTTCTATACAGTAGTTCTTTTCTTGACTGTTCATTTTCATCATGATTTAATGAAGTCCCATCTGCTCAATTTAAGTGACCATCTCATATTTAGCCAGAATATATTGAGAAAAGTGCTGGAATCCCTGTCATTTATTTTTTTATTTTTATTTTTTGAGATGGAGTCTCATTCTGTTGCCCAGGCTGGAGTGCAGTGGTGCAGTCTGCTCACTGCAACCTCTGCTTCCTGGGATCAAGTGATTGCCCTACCTCAGCCTCCCGAGTACCTGGATTACAGGCACCTACCTCTGCGCCCAGCTAATTTTTGTACTTTTAGTAGAGATGGGGTTTCGCTATGTTGACCAGGCTGGTCTCGAACCCCTCAACACTCAAGTGATCTGCCCACCTCGGCTTCCTAAAGTGCTGGGATTACAGGCGTGAGTCATCATGCCCCTTCCCATTTATTGAGGAAATCTGTCTTAAATCATTTTGTAACAAAGTAGGGTTTAAATAAGTAATTCTGAGGAATTGTACACATTGTTATTTTTTTTCAAGACTGATTTTGTGCGAAAGGTAATTCCCTAGTTATCTCCCATAGATGACTATATTTTGTGTTGTACCTGGTTCTTAAGTACTCAGTCACTGAGATTTACTTCAGCCATGGTTGAGAATGTTGAATGCCTATGCTTTGGTTGAGAATTTTAAATAATTTCATAAATCTGGATTGACAGATTGTATTTTTGTATATGTGAGTTGTGCTATTGTCAGATAGCTACTTCTGTTAAATAACTGTTTAGCAAATTATTAAATGTGGATATGCAGTGAAAATTCAGCTTTTAGAAGTCACAAGAAGACCAAAATGATAGCAGAATACAAAAACTGAAGTTGCAACTGCTATGAAGTCTATACTGTTTTAAAGAATGTTCTAGAAAATTGCCATTTTTTTATCTAATATGTACTGTTAAGCTAGAATCTGTCAGAATGGTCGAATTTTGAAGAAAGTAGTAGCCAGATGTGGTAGTGTGCACCCATGATTCCAGCTCCTTGGGAGGCTGAAACAGGAGCAGCGCTTGACCCCAGGAGTTCAAGACCAGCGTGGGCAACATAGTGAGACCCTGTCTTTAAAAACATTTTTTTTTTTTGAGACGGAGTTTCGCTCTTGTTGCTGGGGTTGGAATGCAGTGATACGATCTCAGCTCACTGCAACCTCCACCTCCCAGGTTCGAGCGATTCTTCTGCCTCAGCCTTCCGAGTAGCTGAGATTACAGGCACCCGCCACCATGCCCAACTAATTTTTTGTATTTTTAGTAGAGACAGGGTTTTGTCATGTTAGCCAGGCTGGTCTCAAACTTCTGACCTTAGGTGATCCATCTGCCTCGGCCTCCCAGAGTGCAGGGATTACAAGTGTGAGCCACTGTGCCTGGCCAAAACAAGTTGTTTTTTTTAAAAAAAGAAGTAAAATAAGGGCCTGTGACACAACTGAACTTCAACATAAATTGTTTCCAAAACTAGGGAAGACAGTCGGAATCAAACCACGGGTTAAACACTGGCTTAAGCAAAAGGACCTGCATCTTTTTTTTTTTTTTTTTTCTGTCTGTAAGTTGATTCAATGCAATATAATCCTCTCCAATTTTACTGAGGTCACTGACCACACCCACGACCAAATCCGCCTCTAAACTGGAATTTGATTGCTGACCCAGCCCCGGCCTCGTCTTTCTCATGGGACCAAGGGGCACACAACACTCTGTGTGGTCTTTTGGCTTCCCCTTTTGTGAACCTTGCGGGTCGCTTAACCTCCAGACCTTTAGGCCAAAGCCTGCCAGTCTCTGGACAGCTGTGGTGTAGGGTGGCAGGCACAATCTTGCGGGGCAGATGGAGGTAATCAGATACTGGATAACGCTTGTTGGTAAGGTACCAGTAGAAATGTCTCCAAACTGTTCCTTTATGTAGCCTCAAGACCTGAAAGACTACATGGCCTTCATGATGTGCAGGTTGGGCATATTCTTGTCTGCCAGCTCTGGGTGCTTAGGCAGGTGGACATCCTTCTTGGCCACCATGACTCCCTCCTTAAAAAGGAGTTTATAGATGGCAATCCCATTCTTTTTAGGTATCAGTGTCTTGGTGGCTGCAGGGCCCATGGCCAGGACTGGAGGGACCTGCAACTTAACAGAGTTCACATCTTCCAAGTCAAGACACTTGAAGGAAGAGATGCTAATCTATCTTATAGAGGACAATATTGTGCCTCCAGAAAATGTTGGATGTGCTTTTGATTACTCAGAATTTTTTTTTTTTTTTTTTGGAGACGGAGTCTTGCTCTGCCGCCCCGGCTGGAGTGCAGTGGCCGGATCTCAGCTCACTGCAAGCTCCGCCTCCTGGGTTTACGCCATTCTCCTGCCTCAGCCTCCCGAGTAGCTGGGACTACAGGCGCCCGCCTCGTTGCCCGGCTAGTTTTTTGTATTTTTTAGTAGAGACGGGGTTTCACTGTGTTAGCCAGGATGGTCTCGATCTCCTGACCTCGTGATCCGCCCGTCTCGGCCTCCCAAAGTGCTGGGATTACAGGCTTGAGCCACCGCGCCCGGCCTCAGAAAAAATTTTATGTAACCTATTTTCCACATCCCCCAAACTAGGTTATAGCAGTGGGGCTTAAAGGGTATACAAACTTCAAACTTTTTAGATTAAACTTAACTCTTCAGTAGGAAAGGTGAAGGACTGGTAGGAAAGGAAAAACCAGAAAGATGTTTGTTGTTTTCTTCTCTTTATAATTAACTCCCTATTCTAGACTACCTTCTGTTGTGTCTACTTGGACTAATGGGGAAGATGTTTAAGCATCTGCAGGTGCAAAAAGTTTCTTAAAAAAAGATACCTTGGCCGGGCGCGGTGGCTTAAGCCTGTAATCCCAGCACTTTGGGAGGCCGAGACGGGCGGATCACGAGGTCAGGAGATCGAGACCATCCTGGCTAACACAGTGAAACCCCGTCTCTACTAAAAAATACAAAAAACTAGCCGGGCGAGGTGGCGGGCGCCTGTAGTCCCAGCTACTCGGGAGGCTGAGGCAGGAGAATGGCGTAAACCCAGGAGGCGGAGCTTGCAGTGAGCTGAGGTCCGGCTACTGCACTCCAGACTGGGCGAGAGAGCGAGACTCCGTCTCAAAAAAAAAAAAAAAAAGATACCTTGCCCGCTTCCCTTCTCTTTCTTCTCCCCAGTAATTCTCCTTGTGCATTTGAAATGGGCTATATGACATCATCATAACCTTTGATAATGACACCTAAAGACAGGTCTCCATCCCCCCCTATACTGACACGCACACCTGTACACAAATTAGCCAACTAACACTTTAAAGTTGTATTTTCTTTTATTTAAAAAAAAAAAAGATCATAAGGGCTGGGCATGGTGGCTCATCCCAGCACTTCGGGAGGCTGAGGTGGACAGATTGCTCGAGCTCAGGAGTTTGAGACCAGCATGGGCAACATGGCAAGACCCCCATCTCTACTAAAATAAATAAATTAAATAAATAAATAAATAAAGTAACCAGACATGGTGGTGTGCCCGTGTGGTCCCAAGCTATTTGGGAGGCTGAGATAGGAGGATTGCTTGAGCTGAGGGGGGCGTTGGGGTTAAGGTTGCCGTGAGGTGAAATTACACCACTGCCCTCCACCCTGGGTGACAGAACGAGACCTTGTCTCAAAAAATAAATAAATAAAATTAGATATAGCACTTGAAGGAATGAAAAGATACAATTGTGTAAAATCCTAAAAGCTTTCCTCAGTTCCCTCTGTCACAGGTCTATGATTAGTTTATGACTTTTAGTTATTAGTATTCCAGAAAATTACAGCAGAATGTAAGACAGAAACAATTGTTAAACTGCTTTTCAGTAATAATGATCTATATTTTGGTATACTTCAGCTTTCTCGTATCAGAAACCCAAGTAATCTTACCCCAGTGGTTCTGAAACTTGAGCATGCCTTAGATCACCTGGAAACCTGGTTAAAATGCGGATTCCTTGGTCCCAGTTGCAGGTTTTGATTCAGTAGGTCTAGAGTGGGGCTCACAAATTTGCATTGCAGACAAGTGATGCTGATACTGATGCATTTTGAAAGCCACAGTAGCTCATATGGATGTTTTTACATATGTAGGTTGGCCAGGCCAAAGCCCTCTTCAAGTGAATGTTATTTGTTTACAGTTCACCTTGCTTTAGGCAGTTTGTGTTAATTATTGTTGTGTAAGGTACAGGAGGGCAGGAAAATGGAGTTTTCACTTACTATTTTAGGTTCAACTTAGTCCCTACCTTAAAAACTTACTGCTTTATATGAAGCAGTTCATAAAACCCATTTTGCCAGCTCAGGACTAATGAAAAACTATTTTTATTACCTATAATTAACCTAATTCAGGAAAAAGAAGCAGGCTTAGGGGAAAGGCTAGCACTGAGACAAGGAAGCTCAAAAATTGCTTTCCCGAAATTAGTATTACCAACTCCCATATAGCATTTGAAATTGTTATTAGAATTCTTGAACCTAGTTGCTCAGATCTAGGGCTGAGTTTGTAAGGGTTAAGTAAGTTGTCCGTTAGATTCAACATGCATGATATTTCCAGGGTTGCTCTAACTTCAAACATTAGATCAGCTTATTTGATAGGCTGGAGGTGTGTCATTGTGCAAAACTTGAAATAGTGGCTAGAGAGGAATAAGAGATTCCATCCCACTGATACTGCCTCTCAGCTTCTCACCTCTACTGCCCTTGTTTGGCATTATCAAAACGTAGTATTCCAAAAGCTGTTTCTATACATTTCACCTTTATATTTATAGTATCACTAAAAAAAAGGTTTCATTTAAATCTCTAAATATTTTTTTCAGAAGATTGCTGCCAAGCTTGTCCCCCTCTTGACTTTTGAGTCTTTGTCTTATTTCAAACACTGAGAACAGTTACCTAATTGAGTCTTAAGATTATAAAATCCAGTATTAAAAGAATACTACAATTGAAAAATATTCTCTTTAGTTTAAAAAATTATGTTTTAAATTTAGAGTTGATCATGTTTCATGGCCCAAAATAGCACATTGAGTTTCTGGCATCTTCTCTCCTGCCCGTGCCAATGAAAGCCACACCATATGGTATGACTGCTGTTACTCTAGGAAACCCACACACGGCGGAGACATTGCCAGGCATGAAGCTGAGGCGCTGCTCTCATATGCTTATCTTTGTAAGCCAACATATTGACCAGGATATATTAGGATTCCAGTACATCATGGTATCCTATCAATTGAGACTTCAAGCTCTTTCTCCAACAGCTTCAACATTTGGCCATATTATGAAAACACGTATTCTAAGTATCATGGACTGTCTTACTCAACTTCAGAAGAAGCTTTTGAATGACTACTGCAAGAAAGGACAGTACCTTTTTTTTTTGTTGTTGTTGAGACGGAGTCTCGCTCTGTCGCCCAGACTGGAGTGCAGTGGCCGGATCTCAGCTCACTGCAAGGCTCCGCCTCCCGAGTTTACGCCATTCTCCTGCCTCAGCCTCCCAAGTAGCCGGGACTACAGGCGCCTGCCACCTCACCCGGCTAGTTTTCTGTATTTTTAGTAGAGACGGGGTTTCACCGTGTTAGCCAGGATGGTCTCGATCTCCTGACCTCGTGATCCGCCCGTCTCGGCCTCCCAAAGTGCTGGGATTACAGGCTTGAGCCACCGCGCCCGGCCAGGACAGTACCTTTTAAATGCAATCAATAAATATTTTCGTGCCCCTTAAGTTCTAGCACCCCTCCACCACTGTGCCCTTTCTTTTTATATTTTTATTTTAGAGAGAGATCTTGCTCTGTTGCTCAGGCTGGAGTGCAATACTGTGATCATGGTTCATTGCAGCCTCAACTTTCCGCGGCTCAAGCAAACTTTTACTCTCAACCTCCCAAGTAGCTGGGAGTACGGGTGCTCACCAGCACGCCTGGCTAATTTTTTTTTTTTTTTCTTTTTGACACAGATGGGGTTTTGCTATGTTGCCCAGGCTGGTCTTGAACACCTGGACTTGAGTGATCCTCCCGCCTTAGCCTCCTACAGTGGTGGGATTACAGGCATAAGTCACCACGCTCAGCCCCTTTTCCTGTTGTTTATTGTCCATTTTATAGAACAGTCATTTAGTTCATTATGGAATTCATCCAAATGTTTCTTAAGGTTATAAAATTACTGTTAAGGCTTTTTAGTATAAAATTGGCAAATTCTCCTAAAAATAAAAGGTGCACAGATTTTGTTCACCAGCTTTGTCTAGTCATACTTGAAACAAATATTGAACGTGCTATTCTAGCTGTACTGGTCACTATGTATAAAAAGATGGAGAAGACAAAATTCTACCTGCAAGGAACATGTAAATAGGTACATGTACAGTACAGTACTTTACTAGAGAGATCGAAAGTACACTATGGTCATATCTTGAAGTGACTCATAAAATTAAACTTTCCAAAGACTCAAAAGGAAACTATTGAATTTTTACAGAAGTGCTTATTAGTGTTATTGCCTGATCCATCAAGAAATGCTTAAAGCTCAGAGAGAAATACATAAGATTGATTCACTGAACCAATATTGGTTCCTTTGCTAATTGGCAAATGACTGAAAAATTAAATGTTGTTTGGTATTATTATTATTTTGGTGATGGAGTCTCGCTCTGTCACCCAGGCTGGTGTGCAGTGAGGTGATCTCAGCTCACTGCAGCCTCAGCCTCCTGAATAGCTGGGATTACAGTTGCCTGCCACCATGACCAGCTAATTTTTCTATTTTTAGTAGAGACGAGGTTTCACCATATTGGCCAGGCTGGTCTCGAACTCCTAACCTCAAGTGATTCACCTGCCTCGGCCCTGCAAAGTGCTGGGATTACAGGCATGAGCTAGTGTACCTGGCCCTGTTTGGTATTATTTCTAAGAATTGATCGTCCAATAGTCTTATGGGAATTTTTAGAGAATTGAGATTTAAATTGAGGCTAAAAGGCCTGAAAAATTGTCCACAGTGGAAGTTGTTTGGGAGAAGCTGTTGATGTCAATTTGACCCCAGTAAGCTGTTTTTGGAAGCCTGGAGGTCAGATTTCTGTCAACCAAATAACATGGAATGCCAGTGAATGCCTAGAATTGTGTGGTAGACCAAGCTGTGGTTACTGCCTTCAAAGAACTTTCTTAAATATAAGTGTCTAGACTGTTATCTTAAGAAGAAAACTTCTGCCAGAGACTGCAGAGGTTTTGTGATCAACCAAGGATTTTTCATTTGAATTCAGATATTTTCAGGAAGAATTTAAAGATAGCTATAATTTGGAGCCAAATTTATGCCAGCAAAATCGTTTATGCCATTGCCTGCTTTCTGATGTTGTGGTTGTACCAAGTAAGAATTGGAACACAGGTTCAGAATACTTATTTTCTGGCGTCCTATGGCAGATATTTTTAGAATGCAGAGCAGCTAAAGTGCTCGCTGTGAGTCAGGTTCTCACCCAGAAATAGATATTGACTATTGACTTTACAAAAAAAAAAATTAACTGGGCTTGATGGCACATGCCTGTTATCCCAGCTACTCAGGAGGCTAAGGCAGGAGAATTTCTTGAACGCGGAGGTGGAAGTTGCAGTGAGCTGAGATCCAGCCATTCTACTCTAGCCTGGGCGACAGAGTGAGACTCCATCTCAAAACAAACAAACAACTTTGGATTTTTTATTTCTGAATTCTTCTGTTCTGAGAATGCTGTTTTAAGCCATCATTAGTGGATTAAATGAATACTTTATATCAAAAGGATACAGCTTTTGGTATCAGAGACAGTTGAAATGATGTCTCTATGGAAGTGGGAAATTTTCACAGATGTCAACGTTGTAAGTTGGTGATAATGCTATCAGAGTTTGTCAGAGGGGTTTGGAAAGATAGGACTCTACTTTTTATGGGAGAAAGGTTGAAAAAAATGTATTTTTTCTCTCTTCATCATAGCTCAAATTCAAAGCATTTTCATGCAATTAATTATTGGCTGCTTCCAAAATATAGCACAAATTAACTGGTAAAACAGGAATTAGAATGAACAATTCCATAGTCTTACCCTATGAGTTGTTTCCTCACTATTCCAAAAGAATGCTAAATGTGAAAATATATATATATTTTGTCATAAATAGAAACTGAGCCTTAAGCCAATCCCCAGATGCAAGACACTTTTGTTGTGTCTGATCTATTTTGGAGGCAATTACTTATGTAAGCTAGATCTGCTCAATCTTAAATTCTAAAGCAAAATGTGATTAGTCATCTTTGGAAAAAGGATCTACTCTTCATTTTTTCTGTTTCTGTTTTTCTGAGCTTTAAAGACAGAATGTATAATTTTATTAAATAAGCTATTGGTGAAGTAAGGAAAAGATTGATGAGGTGGTTTACATTTATAGAAAGTGTTTCTGTTTAATTGAGGCGCCACCTCTACACCTCCCTTGGAGGCAAGGGAGCACAACAAAACCAGAGAAGCTGAGGAATTTGTTATGGTCCAAAATGGTATAATAAAATACTGTCTTAAACTAGGGAAGTCAACTTCCTATTCTTATGCACCATTTCTTTGTTCTGGAAGCCGGGGGCAGTTCTGGCGACGAGTTGAGCAAATTATTTTGCTAGGTCTCGTGTTGTGATCCTTTGCTCGTTAAGTCTTTGGGGAAGGAAGGCTTCTCTCTCTTTTCAAACTTTATTAAAATGGTGGGTCCAGATTATCACTCACGTTACCCCCTTCTAGTCACAGATCCTTTTTTTTTTTTTTTTTTTTTTGTGAGATGGAGTCTCAGTCTGTCACCCAGGATGAAGTGCAGTGGCACGATCTCGACTCACTGCAACCTCCGCCTCCAGGGTTCAAGCGATGCTCCTGCCTTAGCCTCCCAGGTAGCTGGGATTACAGGTGCCTGTCATGCCTGGCTAACTTTTGTATTTTTAATAGAGACAGAGTTTCACTATGTTGGCCAAGCTGGTCTCAAACTCCTGACCTCAGGTGATCCACCTGCCTTGGCCTCCCAAGGTGCTGGGATTACAGGTGTGAGCCACCACGCCCGGCCTAGTCAGGGATCCTTCTGGTCATAAATTCTTTTTTTTTTTTTTTTTAATTGATACAGTCATTTGTTTTATTTCTCTTTCTCACTAGGCAATCATCAACATCAAATCACAGACCTCATCAGTCTCATCCATTACTATATCCCTAATGCTTAGCACGATGCCCAAGCCCATACTAGGTCCTTGATAAATATTTGCTCAATGAATGAATGAACATTGCGGGGGAGATGTCATTATCACCATTTGACAGGAGTGGCTCAGAAAGGTTAAGTGACTTACCCAGAGCCACACAACTATGAAGGGATTTACAGCCACACTGGAATTAGGGACAGAAAGGGAAAATCCTTTGGCAAGCACTCACAGCATGCCTGTCATTGCATGGGGCACTTTACCTGCATTATCACACTTGCTCCTCACAGCAGCCCTAGGAGCAAGACACTCCTGTCCCCATTTCATAAAAAGCAAGATTTGCTGGGGAGTGTTAAGTGGCTGGCCCGAGTTTGCACAACTAGCTGTAGGGCAATAAAAAGGGCCAGTCATATTCTGTTCCCCTCTGCATTGCACTGGCTCCTCACGAGAACGGCTCAGGACAAGACAATGTGACATTTTAGTGAGGCAATGGCAAGAAGCTCCTAAGGAATGGAGGCCTAGACTGCAGCTGAAGTCCTGTCAATGACGGTCAGCAGGGACCCGCACACGCCACAGCTTGAGGGCACCTGTGCCTTCTGGATCAACAAGAATGATCTTCCAGCATAATGGCGGAAGGCAAAGGAGAAGCAGGCACCTTTTTCAGAGGGCGGCAGGACAAAGCGAGTCCATAAATTCTTATGTTTGTTTATGGTCTACACTAAAGTTTCGGAAGTCTTAAGTCAAAGCCTTGTATTTTATTTAATTAATTAATTTTTTGAGACAGAGTCTTATTTTATGACCCAGGCTGCAGTGCTGTGGTGCGATCTCTGCTTACTGCAGTCTCTGTCTCCTAGACTCAAGTGATCCTTCTACCTCAGCCCCTCACCCAAGGAACTGGGACTACAGGCGCATGCCACCATGCCTGACTAACTTTTGTATTTTTTGTGGAGATAGGGTTTCATCATGTTGCTCAGAATGGTCTGGAACTCCTGGACTCAAGCAGTCTGCCCACCTCAGCCTCCCAAAGTGCTGAGATTACAAGTGTGAGCTACAAAACCTTGTGTTTTAGATGTTAGATTTCTCAGTACTCTTCTGAAGAATAGTAATTATAATTATGAAATTTTCAAAGATACTATGGTAAGATCTGAGTGTCTTTGAAAGAATTATAGTAGTGTAGCTGAGGACTTCCTTTTATACTGCTTTGTACTACCTGTTCACAGGTGACTGTCAGGTGATTTCAGTAACAAACTCAGACAAATGCATGACATTTAAACAGAGTTATTGAAGTCTTTGATCTTGCGTTATTAAACTTGACCAGTTGGTGACATTTACTTTTACAAAATTAATCAACATGATTTTGATATGATGAGAGAATTATATTGACTGAAAGTGGTAGGCATGAAACTTTACTAAGTAAAACTTAGAAGAGAGATCTTAGTTGACCAATACCCTCTTGGTTTGTTTGCATGTTAAAAGATGTCTGCATCTGAGCAGTTGAACTTAAATACAAAGTTGAACTTCAATGCAAAGGTTCTTTAGAACTTTAAAAGACATGGGCCAGGCACTGTGGCTCACGCCTGTAATCCTAGCACTTTGGAAGGTCGAGGTGGGTGGATCACAAGGTCAGGAGTTCGAGACCAGCCTGGCCAATATGGTGAAACCTCGTCTCTACTAAAAATACCAAAAAAAATTAGCCGGGTGTGGCAGCACATGCCTGTAATCCCACCTACTCCGGAGGCTGAGGCAGGAGAATTGCTTGAATCCGGGAGGCAGAGGTTGCAGTGAGCCGGGATCACGCCACTGCACACCAGCCTGGGTGACAGAGCGAGACTCCCTCTCAAAAATAAATAAATAAATAAATAAAAATAAAAGACGGGGTGAACAAAACCCAAACTAATCCTCTGATGTTTACTTAGAAACAAAAACCTAAATGAAATTCAAAGTAGATATCTGAATCTAGATTTGTGTATCAACGTTAGATGGAGAGATTAGGGTCTGGAACAGACAAATTCCACACGTACTTTTCTGGGCTCGGAAGACTTGATGGAGTGGGCCAGGCAAGGTGGCTCATGCAGGTAATCCCAGCACTTTGAGTGGCTGAGGTGGGTGGATCTCTTGAGCCTAGGAGTTCGAGACCAGCCTGGGCAACATAGTGAAACCCCATCTCTCCAAAAATACAAAAAATAACCAGGTATAGTGGCGTGTGCCTGTAGTCCCAACTACGAGGGAGGTTGAGGTGGGAGGGTCACTTGAGGCTGGGAGGTTGAGGCTTCAGTGAACCAAGATTGTACCACTGTGCTCCAGCCTGGACGACAGAGCAAGACCCTGTCTCAACAAAAACAAGAATACTTGGTGGAGTGATTTAAATGCTGTTTTTCCATTAGGATGAGATCTTTCCACCAGAATTTCCTGAATTTATTCCTTTTTTCTAGTTTATCCTAATGTAATTGAATTAATTTAAACTGAAGTTGCCTTCCTGTAGCTAAGAATCTACGTATCTACAAACTTATTCCTGAAGTTGGCTTTAATAAAACACTTCTTTTGTATTTTTTCTTATTTTGAGGTTGATTTATTTTGGGATTGGGGCAATGCAGAATTAACACTCTTCTAGAAGTATACAATAATTATTACAATCATAGATTATATTTATTACATACTTACTATGAGCATTGTGCTAGGTGCTTTACATGTTTTGCTGCACTTAGGCTTACGAATGTTAAATAATGGCCGGGCGCGGTGGCTGACACCTGTAATCCCTGCACTTTGGGAGGCCAAGGTGGGCGGATCATGAGGTCAAGAGATTGAGACCATCCTGGCCAAAATGGCGAAACCCTGTCTCTACTATACAGTACAAAAATTAGCCGGGCATGGTGGTACGTGCCTGTAATCGTGAGGCTGAGGCAGGAGGGTCGCTTAAACCTGGGAGGCGGAGGTTGCAGTGAGCCATGATCACGCTATTGCACTCCAGCCTGGGTGACAGAGTGAGGCTCCGTTTCCAAAAACCAACCAAACAAACAATAACAAAAAGCAAAATTAGCCAGGCGTGGTGGCGCATGCCTGAGACAGGAGAATTGCATGAACCCGGGAGGCGGAGGTTGTAGTGGATGGAGGTTGTGGTGAGCCGAGATTGTGCCATTGCACTCCAGCCTTGGCAACAAGAGTGAAACTCTGTCTCAAAAAAAACAAAACAAAACAAACAAATGTAAATAATTTGTCCAAGATCTTGCAGCTAGTACCTGGAAGAGCCCAAATTTGTTCCCAGATCTCTCTTTCCACAATTTATGCTGCATAGCCAAACCTATAGATTGTATAGTAATGAATGCTTAGAAGTACTTAGGAATCTTCTTTGTTTTTCCATTAATGCAGATGAACATTCTTTATTGGGGAGGTAATACATTTTCAACCGTTGACATACTTATGTTTTAAAACAGTAATTCCGAAAGGATCTGCATCTGTTCTGCCCATGATCTTTCACTTCTTCAAGCCATTTCTATAACAATATTTTCCCTTCCTTGAAAAGGTAGTCATCTGTTTTTCTGGAATTAGATTTGCAGTCAGTTGGGGTCAAGCTGTCTTGCTTTTTATCCCA